>NC_058405.1:187293484-187403668 GCF_002201575.2 Neomonachus schauinslandi | reverse complement strand
AATATCAGCCCCTTATCAGATATATGATTTGCAATTCTTTTCCCCCATTCAGTAGATTGCCTTTTTGTTTTGTTGACTTTTTCCTTTGTTGGGCAGAGCTTTTTAGTTTGATGTAGTCCCCCTTGTTTCTTCTTTTGTTGCTTTTGCTTTTCACGTCAGATTCAAAAGATCATCGCCATGACCCATGTCAAGGAGCTCAAGTTTTCTTCTATGAGTTTTATGGTTTCAGGGGTTATGTTCAAGAATTTAATCCATTTTGAGTTAAAATTTTTGTGTGGTGTAAGATCGTAGTCTAGTTTCATTCTTTTGCATGTGACTGTCAAATTTTCCCAACACTATTGAATAGACTGTGCTTTCCTGATTTTATATCTTGACTCTTTTATTGTAAATTAATTGGTCATCTATGTGTGGGTTTATTTCTGGGCTCTCTACTCTGCTTTATGGATCTGTGTGTCTGTTTTTATGGCAATACCATACTGTTTACTACTTTTTTTTTTACTATAGCTTTGCAATATAGCTTAAAATCAGGGAGCATGATGGCCCCAGTTTTGGTTTTCTTTCTCAAGGATGTTTTGGCTATTTGGGGTCTTTTATGGTTCCATACAAATTTTAAGATTGTTCTATTTCTGTGAAAAATACCACTGGAATTTTGGTAGGGATTGCACTGAATCTGTATACTGCTTTGGGTAATATGGACATCTTAACAATATTAATTCTTTCAATCCATGAACATGGAATACCTTTCCATTTATTTGTGTCTTTTTCAATTGCTTTCATAGTATCTTGTAATGTTCACTACATAGGTCTTTCACTTCTGAAGGTGGCAAGTGATTAAACACTTTTATTTGCAATTTGTCTGTTATTTCCAAGATCAAATGTTATTTCCACAGAGAGTTTCTCTATGAGGTAAAGATGGTAATCTGTGGGTGGGAAGTCTGGGAGGAAAGTAGCAGAGTGTAATAATCTGCTGGATCAATGGAGGACAGTTTTTGTGTTTTTTTTTTAAACTAAAATCTAGGGTTGTAATTATCTTAGTTCAGTAAAATGTAGGATAAAATTAATGTCACTTTCTTTAGCACAATATTCCAGTGAGACTGTGGCTAGGCAAAGGATGACTTGGAGAAAAGTGTGTTATAATTTTATCTGGGCTGCTATTATTTAATATATAAATCTATGATATGATGACAAATGGGCTGGTTTCCAAGAGCTGGCTTTTGTAATATTTCCTTTTAATAATGACTTCTAAAGTCCTTTGTTAAACAAAAAGTTGCTTAGCACAGTTAATGTCAAATAAAAATAAGTTATTTTTAGGTTCACTAGCTATTTGTCCTGAAATTCTAGTTAAATGTTTATTGCTAGTTTATATTAATAGTGGTAGCAGCAAATTTTTAGCTATGTGTTTTATAAAAAAAAGAAATGATGGTTTAGATGTAGAACCCAATAACTGTAAGGAAGAGCTGGTGATTTTAATTTCTGTGCTAGTAGAGGAATTAAAATAGCATTGGGTCCCTGACTTGCAAATGTGCATTTGGCAAAGCCATGTTTACTGACTCACTCTTTCAGAGGTCCCTGGTGACCTCCCAAGAGCCATGAAGTATATTTTGTCTCCAGGCAAATGAGTAAAGGCTGTCAGGATTCAGACAAATGCCCCCTGAGAGTGTATGGACCGTCAGAATGGTGGTGATGGTGAGTCATCCGTTACTCCAGCAAACACGCTGGGGTAGAGTGCAGCCTCTCTTTTCCTTCATCTCTGGACTCCAGTGGTGAAATAGGCAGGGCCCTCCCCTGCTGGATCTCTCTGTGGCCTGTGACCCCCCCCCCACTACCTTGCCCCCTGATATTATATCCCTGGTGCCTTCAGAGTTCTTCCCTAAACCCCCTGTCCTTGTGAGCTCCCATTCCCAATTCTCTCAGACTTGCAAATAGCAGGTGTTTGGGCCACTAAGGATCTCCATCAAGACCCCTTTACCTGGAAAGTAAGGCCTATTAATAAGGTTGAATGATATATACATACATGTATACATATATATATTTGCCGTTTCTAGCTTTCCTTTTGTGAATTGTTTGATGTCATTATCTTTGAAGATTTTTAAATTTGAGAGAGAATGAGTGAGGGGAGGGGCAGAGGGAGACAGAGAATCTTGAAGCAAACTCCCCACTGAGCATGGAGCTGGATGCAGGGCTTGATCCCAGGACTCCGAGATCATGACCTGAGCTGAAACCAAGAGTCAGAAGCTTAACCAACTAAACCACCCAGGCACCCCTTGATGCTGTTATCTTTGTACACTTTTCTTTAGGGGGTATGTGTAAAATCATTTATAAGTTTGTTTTTTTTTTTAACATAGTAATGAAGTTAATCCTTGGTTTGTTGTGTATGTTGCAAATGTATATTCTAGTTTGCTTTTTTATTTTATTCATGGATGTTTTGTATTGTTTGTTTTATAAGAAGATGCTTTTTAAAAATGTTGTCAAAGCCAATGCCCCTTATGAAGTGGGAATCCCTGCCATTGGTACAGTGGGGTCCATATCCTAAATGATAGCTGTTGTGACCAACCTCATTCATGTTCCTAGAAAAAATTTCTCACCTCTCGCCTACGTTCTTGAAGCCGAAGGTGAACAAGTCCTGATGATGTGTGTCAGGCAATTGCTAAAGTTGGGAAGAGCCTCTTCTCCTGAACAGGGAGCACTAGGGGACATAAGCACTTTGGGGAGAAAAAAGACAGATTGGTCAAAACCTGTGTCTTGTAGAGTATGAATTAAATACATTCTTGCATATTAAAGTACAATTTCTTCATTGGATTGTGTCCATTTCCTTGCTCCTTTGCATGTACTAATTCTTGAATCTGGAGATCTTTCCAGAGTAGCATGACATTTGTGATTGCACATGGAGGCCAAGGAACATGTTGTGATGCTAAATAATTCACAGTCTCCTTGTCTCTATATACATGTGCACACACACATTATTCTCTCTGGAAGGATTAGTATCCCACACACACACATGTAAATATACCAAGCGTGAAGCATGATTCCATTTTTTTATGTTGGCAACAAAGACAGTGAATGCTGGACTTGCAAATAGCATTATTTTTATTAAAATATTTAGTAAGATTTAATGAAAATACATTTTAAAATGTGGCTCTACATAAATAACTATGATTTAAAATTCTGATAGGCATTAATTAAAACTTGGCCCTTTAATTTTAATAGATAACCTTGGATATTTTAGAAGAAAAATACTATTTGAAAACTTAGAAAAATAATTCAAATTTTATACATTTGGAAAGCAATTAAATTTTACCTTTTAATCCCTAAGATCATTAGTGTCAATGGAATCTAAATTATGTAGAAAATTTTAAAAAATAGTATAGTGATTTTTGCTGAAGTGAAGGCAAGGAAATCATTTTTATAGAAAAAATACATGTTATTAGTTATGCGTATATTTGTTGTATGACTAGTCCAAACATTGCTGGCTCAGCAACAGATTACCAGGCACAACACAATATTAAACTCAATCTTTGATATTTTGCCAACTTCCAATCATATGAAAACCATAGCTTTATGTAAATTTTTGTTTTTGCTGTTTGTTATGACAGTGTATTTGTCATGTTAGGATAAAACAGATTTCATTTAACAGTGTGTTAGCTTGATTTATAACTTTTGGATATTTACACATGTGATATGTGGGCCACCATTTGTAATCTGTGTTTCTGGCCTAGTAAATGTCTGGCAATCCTAGTCAAAACAATCCTGTTGGCATATCTGTCTTTAGTGTCCAGCTTTTAAGTCCCCTTTCCACCTTGACATAATATAAATCTTTTGCTACTTTTTAAAAAATTATTTTTAAAGCTTTGTTTTATATCAATCCTTAATCTGTCTGGAGTTCATTTTGGTTTAAGATGAAAAGTAAGAACTTAATTCTGTCTCCCAAATTCTTAGTCAATTTCACACATATGGTTTTGCTGAAAAATCTTTCACTTCTTCACTAATTTGTAACTTTACCTTTATAATATATTACATTTATTTATAACATGTGTTTTTATCCTGTTTCTGGGCCATCACCGTACTGTTTTAATTCTTCTTCTTTTTTTATCAGCATTGTTTTGCTTTATGATATTCTTTAGGGTATGTCTCACTTCATTATCTTTATTTTTCAAAAATGTATTAGATGTTCTTGAAAATGTATTTGCCAGATGAGCTTTACAATGTTTGGCAAGTGAAGAACAGTTTTCTTCTTTGTTAAAACAAAAACAAAATATTTATGAAATTTTCAGGATAAAAGAGAAAGAAAATTTATCCAATAGCTCTTATAGCATTTTTTAAAAAAATAATCTTTTCTTTCAGGCTTTGGAGACTATGAAAACACATTTTTTCATATTGATGAGTTCCATTCTGCTTTGTTTTATAAGAGGAAACTAGGGCATGCTGGGAATCTGTGTCAGGGGTCAAGGCCTGTGCAGGGGCTGAGGGCCCCTCACTGGGTTGGGGAGGCTGGCTTTGTTCAGCGGTGAGAAACCTAGGGGATCCCACTCTGAAAACCCCCACAGAACAAGGAGACATTCTTTGAGGACCCCACTAATGAGAAAGTGGGTGTTGCTGTGTTTCCAGAGGTCTGTCTGGCTATGGCAGGGGTCTGAAAAGAATGAGGAGCCAGGGAGGGATCTAACAGGGGGTCAAGATGGGCCTTGATTCTTGGGGGCGACTTAGGGTGGGAGGTAAGCCAAGGTGGGCTCAGACCACTGGTGGCGCCGGGACTGCGTCTGTGGGCAGAAGTGGGGGAGAAAGCATTGCAGTGTGGGGCACGCAGGGGACACAGGGCTGCTGCTGGGCCTGGGGTCCTGAAGTTTATAAAGTCTACAGACCTAGTGACCCTTCCGAATCCCCAGTAAGAGCTGTCGACCTGGTACAGAATTCTTGTCTGTTTGGGGTGCCAGGCTGGCTCAGGGGAGCACACGACTCTTGATTTCAGGGTTGTGAGTTCAAGCCCCACACTGGGCGTAGAGATTGCTTAAAAATAAAATCTTAAAAAAAATTCTTTTTCTGTTCAATCTTCTCTTTCAGGCTTTGAAGACTGTAAAAACATATTTTTGCGTATTGATGAGTTCCAGCCCTCCTGGAAACATACTGCGTTCAAGGCAGGTTGCCTAGAAATACTTTGAAAAGACTGACCCCAGAGCCTCATCTGGGCTTCCTTCCATGAAAATCACACGGGAAATTCAGGACATCCTACCCACAACTCACACAGATGCTCCTTCCTTGCTGGACCTGCTATCCTGTAACACAAAGTGTGTGCAACTTTCTCAGCACCCGGTGGTTAAAGATACAAAGGTACAGATTTTAGAAGATGCCCCTCTCCACACAGGACTAGCTGCATGATTCACAGGGCCCAGTGCAGAAACTTAGAAGTTCAAGACAAAGTGTAGGGCGTTAAACCTGGTGTTGGCCGTCCAAGCATGGCCCCCTGGGCGAGCACAGAGTGGCTTCTCCCCAAAAGGGCATTGATGGTATATGACATACAAAAATACAAAAACAACACATAATCCAATGTTTAATCTGTGCAAAGAGAATCATAATTGTCCCAGGGAAAATATTTTGGCTTGATAGTCTCAAACAAGTTGAAAATATTGAGAAGATCAACATCAAAGGAGATGGAAGATCCTTTAAGGAAAATTGGAGAGAGAGAAAAGGAAAAAGCATCAGCTACCCTGGGGTGCTTGTAGGGTGCACAGATCCGTTGCACCATTGTCCCGGCTATGGTGAGAAGAAATCATGTTGGTGACAGAGACAGAAGTCAAGAAAACCCACCGATCAATTATTGAGAGGACAAGAGGCACATGATGATATGTCGCCCAAAGAATAAAAAAAGCAAAATAGCAGAGATATAAAGTTTGAGTAACAACAGATTAAAATGTTCAGACAGATAAAATCAAACTGAAGAAATAAATGTGACACAAGAAGGACAACTAAATGTAAGAGTAGACAGTGAATGGAAAACAGTATGAAATTATTAGTATTAGTTTGTATCTGTTGGCTAGTGTTGCATAACAAAGTGTTACAAACTGGGTGTCTCAGCTGTGGAGCCCAGAAGTCCAAGATCAAGGTATCTGCAGGGCTGGTTTCTTCTGATGCGGTGAGGGAGAATCTGTTCCAAGACTTCCCCAGAGTTTCTAGTGGTTTCTTGGCCTTCCTTGGTGTTCCTTGGCTTGGAGAACACAACCCAGTCCCAGCCTTTGTGTTCACATGGCGTTCTCCCTGTGTGCGGCTCCGTGTCACAATTTCTCCTTTTTATAAGGACACAGTCATGTCAGATTAGGACTCAACCTACTCTAGTATGAGCTCATCTTAACTAATTATATTTGCAATGATTCTCTTTCCAAATTAGGTGACATTTCGACATAGTGGAGTCAGGACTTCAGTGAAATTTGGTGGTGGTGGGGGGGGGGACACAATTCGACCTGTAACAATGATAAGATAAAGACAAGACCAGGACAGTAAGGAGAAACATAGAGAGTTACAGTTCATGAGTGTAGCCCATATTATGAAACAGAAATCTTTCATGTGAACAAAGCAAACAAAAATCCAACCTTTCTGGAAAACAGAATCAGAAACAAATAAATAAAACAATAGGCGTATTTAACAGCCTAAAACAGCTTCTTCAGGCTGAGACCCCAGGAAGGTGATCCTCAGGACAGAGAACCAAAAGGGGGTGGGCTGACCTGGGGCCGAATAATGCCATCATGTCATCATGTCGCCATCTGATGCCCACCGTTCTGCATGGGAAAATTCTTGCCGAACCCACTACTCTTCTTTCCAGCGTGGCTACTGTGCACGTGTACGTCTGTGTGCACATGCATCTGTGCCCGTGAGTGCGTGCGCGTGCATGCGCGTGCGTGCGTGTGCGTGCGTGCGTGTTCACAGCCTGGACCATAGAGAAAGTAGTGAAGATCTTGAAAGAGAAAGTGTGTCCAGCAGGAAGAGAACCGACACGTTGTGGGAGGGCAGCAGGGAGGAGGAAAGTTTGGGAGTCCTGCGGGCTGGGTTTCAGGGCAAGCTCCTCCAGGGGCTTCTTTGAAGAGAAGAAAGCCATTGTACGAAGCAGTTGTCAGCTGTGAAGCGACATGAAGAATGACAGGAGAGAAGGATATTCAAGAAAATTTGCTTCTCAGTATTTGTCTATTTTCCCTTTGGCCTTTTTGAGACACGAAGCGAAGATCGGAATTCCTTTTGTGTTTTTGTTTTCTTGGAAGCGACCCCACGCAGCCTGGACCAGGTGGGCTGCTTTTTTATGCTGACTACAATCCTCTCAGGGTTGTTTGAGGAGCACCTACTAAGTGTAGGGGAGGGACAGAGCCGGGAATGTGCTAGACACCACCTGCGCTCTGGTCTGTATTCCAGGATTTCCTCTTACTACCCCTAAGTGCCTTCCAGAAAGTTCCCCCAACTTCTCATCCTTGTTTGCCTCATTTGTCATGTGGGGCCAATTAATAATAGGATTAGGTAGTTAATCAGTGCTAGCTCTCCAGCAGGCTTCTGATGAGCATGGTGCAGATGGTCCCGCTGAAATGTTAGGTGTTCTGGTCCTGAGGGGCTAGAAAGAAGATGTGAAAGGCACAGATGCCTTACAGCCCCTCTCCACTGGGGATGCCTGCACCCCCCAGTCCCTCCGAGGTCGCCTGTGTGAATGGCAGCTGCTCTCTTCACGGGGGGGGACCACCTCCCATGACCTCAAGTATGGGTTCCACCTGAGCTGTTTCAGCTAGGGAAACTCCAAACAGTTCGTCTTGGTTAATCATTATTCATCTCCTGGTCTTAGACTTGCAAACATCAGTGATGAGAGGCCAAAGGTGGTACAGGTACAACCATGGTGTAGGACCTAGCAGGGGTGGTTTCTGGTTTGCCAGGGCCTCTGTCGATGGCCGGGGACCCAGAGGTCATGACGAAATGTCACTTGGAAAGAAGACACTGGTATGAACATGGCTTCTATCTCTACGGCTGCTTCTGCCTCCAGCCACCTTTGATTGCAGGTTCTCAACTGTTTTTTTGTTTTTTTTTTTTAAGAGAGGGAGAGAGAGAGAGAAGTGGTGGGGAGGGGGGCAGAGAAAGAGGGAGAGGGAGAGAATCTTAAGCAGGCTCCATGCTTAGTGCAGAGCCCAGCACGGGGCTCGATCTCACATCCCTGATATCATGACCTGAGCCCAAATCAAGAGTCGTCAGACACTTAACTAACTGAGCCACCCAGGTGCCCTCATTGGGTCTTTTCAGGAGGAGAAATGAGAAACACTCCAAGAAGCAGAATGAGCCAGCACAGAGTAAGAAATGAATTATCAAACAAAAGGGCTAGAATGTATTTGAGTGAATAATGAGGAAAATATATCCATTTTTGCCTTATTAGAATATTTGAAATTCAAGAGAACTGATGTTTATCCATGTGTATTGCATCTGTTATGTCTTAATCACTCAGTCCATTTGGAAAGATGAGTGGTAGCTAGCTAGAGAGGAGTTCAAAGTGATTTATAATGGGCTTGGGGTGCACTGTCCCCCCTCCACTCCAGAGGCTGTTCGTGATTGTCCTTGCAGCCCCGCCCATCTGTCCACTAGAAGCCACGCTTGTGCTTGATCACAGTCGTGCAGGGTGGCCAGGGAAAGTCCTCAGGGGACCTCTAATGTAGCCACAGACAACCCACAAAGTTGAGAAAAGAAATGATGTCAGTTGGGGGTGCATATCTGTTAAGCAATAGCAAAATTCTTTCCACTTTTTATTTTTTACCCTTCAAAACAAACTTATTTCTGATACGATGGTGCCAGAGTTTTTTGTTTTTCGTTTCTTTAATGGATTCTGATGGCAGCCACTGAAAGAAAATTTATTTTATTTGCATGGATTTTGCCCTGGTTGCACAATATATGAAAAGTAGGGTAATTTTTCACCCCAGTAAATTTTTCAATTTTTTGCACTATCCAAATGTTTCCAACTCAGAGATGATTTCCAAAGATACCTGGTGATTTCCATCTTGCTGCACACTGGAGACAGGAAGAGGGTATTCAGAAAACAATTATATTTAGCATAACATTTTTTCTCAGCAAATAACTGTATAAGCTGTATGCACATCTGCCTCTGTGGATCACAGACTTGCAGTTCAAGAATGCCATCCTGGTTGGCTAAAACCCCCGTACGGATCATTATTATTATAAGTCCCTGTATTGGCAGCACCGATTTTTTTTTTTTTAAAGATTTTATTTATTTGACAGAGAGAGACACAGTGAGAGAAGGATCACAAGCAGGGGGAGTGGGAGAGGGAGAAGCAGGCTTCCCGCTGAGCAGAGAGCCCGATGCGGGGCTCGATCCCAGGACCCTGGGATCATGACCTGAGCCGAAGGCAGACGCTCAACGACTGAGCCACCCAGGTGCCCCGGCAGCACCGATTTTTATATAATTTTTATTGTTTCTTGAAAAACAACTTCCCCAGGTAATTACTTTGATACCTACTGCTTGTATGCCTCTCTTCCCTAGTGGGATACATACGGAGAGCGTTCTTCCAGAATGACATGGATGGTTCTTATATGCAGTCGGCAAACCACCTATCTTCCCCCAAGGGGTGAAATTCTGTTGTTGAGAATGACTAGCAGCCGGCTGATGGTGGACAAAGATGCGGATGTTTGCGTTCACACCCTCCATGCTCTCTTATTTGACACTCGTGCTGTGATCCACAGGGTGACTTCCCTATGCCCCTGCAAGGTGCATGCCCGCATCCCTAGGCACCCCAGGGCCCCCTGCCTCACCTTCCCCCTTCTATCTACCTCCACGGTGCGGCTGCCTGAGAGGCCTGCAAGGACCCCCAGCCAACGCCCCAGCTGGGCCGCCCCCAACGGCCACATCCCTAACATGATCAAGGGCTTTCAGAGTGCCAGGGAGAAGAAACAATTTGCAAACTTGGATAGAAGATCACTTCTTTGATCTGAAATCTTCTTAAGAACTTTCAGTTCCAAAAGAATTAGAAATGTTTCTAAGCAAAGAAGTGGGTGATAAGACTTGGAGAGAAGCAGTGTGGGATGGGTGTTGAAGGCACAGGATCTGGAGTCAGAGGGGCCAAGGTCAAGGCCTGGCAGCACCTTTTCCCCGCGCCGTGGGCTTCAGCAGGTCATGCCCGCACGCCACACCTGTTTTTCTTAGAGACATCCTGAAAACAGAGCTACTTGCATATTGGCTAATGTGAGGTGGAAGTGAGGAGATACCAGACACACAGGAAGCTCTTGACAACAGTGAGATGCGACTGTCCTTGTTTTGACTTTAAGGAAATGAAAGCGTGTTCTTAATTCTCCTGCTGAGACTCGAGTCACCCGTCCCATTCATCCGCAGCATGGGAGGTAACAATAGATGCCCTGCAGGAGCCCCCCAGATTAGAATGTCACCGGCTCCTGATCAGATGGGACGTGTGGGCAGCTGGTCCCTCCATGGCTGAGGGGACAAAGCCGCCTTCTGCTTAATTCGTTCACCGCCTCTAAGATGCTGCTGTGGGCTGAATTATGTGCCTCCCAAGTGCACCCCCCAGTACCTAACAATGTATTTAAACACAGGGCCTTCGATGAGGTGACCGAGTTAAAATGAGGCTGTTAGGGTGGGCCCTAATCTGATCCGACCATTGCCCTCATAAGTAGAGGAGATCAGGACACACCAAGAGACACCAGGAATGCGTGCACAGGGGACAGAGCATGTGGGGGCACAGCAAGAAGGTGCCCGCCACAAGCCAAGGAGAGGGGTGTCAACAGAAGCCAGCCCTGCCGACACCTTCACCTTGGACTTCCGGCCTTTGGGCCTGAGGAAATAAATGTCTGTTGCCCAGTCTGTGGTACTGTCATGGCGGCCGGGGCTCACTCGGGCGCCATCTCGCTGTGAGAAGCTCCTTGTGCTGACAGAGGTTCCCCTAAGCGGACAGGCCTCCTCCAGGTACCTCCTCTTCTTGCTTCTTTGTATCAGTTCCCAGCCCTCTCCAGCCGTCCTAGCCCAGAGCCTCAGTGGTTCTCAGCTCTGGCTGTTTGGTGGAGTCGTCCAAGGAGCTTCTGACAGAAACACCGTGTCCTTGCACCACTCCTTAATTGGCATGCTGAAAAGCTCCCAGGTGATTGTCACGGGCACCAGGGCTGGGACTGCGTCTAAATGTCTTGACCTTCCTTCTCCCTCTTCCCATAGGGAGGCTAGCCCCCTCAACTGGGTCCTCCCTCCTCTCCAAGTTCTAGGCCCACTGGGGTGGCTTCCAGATGTGTCTGCCTGTCTCTGGTCTGTCTGTCTGTAAGCTGTCCTCCAGAGGGTCCTTCTATACTCTTCTGGTCACAACAGCCATGATTTGGCTCTACCATTCATTTCCACCCTCCTGGCTGACGCCTCCCTGCCGCAGACCCCTTCCTGTGGTCACACTATGTGGTTACAGCATCTCAACCACGAGAGCCATCAGGCCTCTCCCCTCCGGCTCTCAGGGCTGCCTGCCGGGGCTGGACCTTCTCCTGCTGGCCGGCAAGGTGTCCCACTGGGGAAGCCTTCCTCAGCCTCCCCACCGCGCCTCCGTGTCTCCACAGCTCTCTTCATATCGTCACATTCACATACACATATTTACAAAATGTGTATATATACATGCCTACATGTATGTGTACATACAGAAGCCTACACATGCACGTATATATATTATGTATGGTTTACATTTATACATGTGGACACTGAGTGCCACACAGGTGGAAAGGTAATTTTGTTCACCTTTAGTCTTCATAAGATTTATCTACATGGAATATATAAACAAATATTAATTAAATATTTTTCAAATGAAAATGTATAAACATGTAAAATAAACATTTAAAATAAATACGTGATTTTGTATAGTTATATAAATATAGAAATAGGATATACATAGACATATCAATATATAAATATTTTGAGGAGCACCTGGCTGGCTCATTTGGTAGAACAGTTGACTCTTGATCTCAGGGTTGTGAGTTCGAGCCCCATGTTGGGTGTAGAGATTACTTAACAATAAAATCTTAAAAAATATATAAGTATATTGATATATAAATAAATATTAATAAATGCATTTTTTTTCCAAATGAAAAACTGAATTTGTCCCAAATCAGGAGGGGAAGGGCTTGAAATGCAATCTTTATTTTAAACCAGATTCTCATATATACACATATATATATGAGACATGTATATATATATGAATTGCTCAGTTCCCTATCTTATTCTATTAATACATGTCCTTTCTTACACCAGTGTCATACTATTTTAATTATAGCTCTACAATGTGCTCTGATACTTGGTATGATACTTTCCTTCTCTTTGTTTCTTAAATTTTATTGGTCTTCTGGCATATTTTCTTCATGTGAACTTAAGAATCAAGTTCCAACAAATTCCTGTTGGAATTTTGACTGGGATTATATTGAATTTATAGATTAATTAAGGTGAAAATTGATGTCACCATGATAACAAAAATTTCCATCCAGGAATATTCTGTCTATCTCTTTGGGTCTTTAGGTTTTTCAGTTAGGTGTTACAGATTTCTCTATAAAGTGACAGCACAATTCTTAGAAGGTTTAATTTAATGTGTCTGATGGGTTTTGATATTGTAAATGAAAGATTACAGTTTTTATCTATAGTGAAAATTTTGAAAAGGATACAACATGAGGGAATAAGGAACCCTAATATACTGAAACCCAAATCTCAACAATTATTAGCTCATGATTAGTCTCATCTCCTCGCTATCCCACCTAATGCCCGCCCCCTTCCCTGCCCAGCGATTTTAAAGCAAATTGTGGATTTCATATCATTTCCACCATGGACTCTTTCAAGTTAATTTTGGGCCCAGCAGCTTCCTTACCTTTCTTATTAGTTTTGATTACATGTAATTAATCCATTGTGTCTTTTTAGGTGGAGACTCTTTTCATCTTATCTCTCCCAACCCCAACACGTTACAGAACCTCAGGTTGGTCATTAATGGTTGGTTTGAGTAAATTCGTTCCCAACCAGCTGTCATGAGTGCATCTCCCAGCTTGCTGTGTGTCCTACGGAGATCCTCTCGACCCCTAGCCTCATGCGACATCGAAGGGCAGTTTTTCCCAGTACACGGTGGCCTTAAACTCATACTCAGGTTGAGCACGGCAATGCTGTTTAACATCCCACAGACCGTGCACTCCTTGATCATTGGGAAAAACATCCTATAGTTTGGATCAGCCTCCCCCAGACCCCTCTGAGGACCCCGGTCTCCTCCATCCTCAGAGGTGTGTGCCTTGGGTTCATTCTTGAGGACCAGCCGCTGCCCAAGTGGGGCAAGGTTCACCTGAGCACAGCCTGGCTAATCATTTCTGTAGAGTTTCTACTGCTCAGAACCTGGATCCATTATTCAGCCTTTAAACAGGAATAAAATATGCAAATGCAGCATGTAAAAGTGCTCACACAGCACACATCCTACTTTGGTGCTGGCAACTGCTAGGCCCACCGGAGTTTAGAGAGAGATGCTTCATTGCCTCTGCCTGCAAATCTATAGAAAGAGATGCAAACCTCAGCCACAGCCCGGCATTTCCTAGACAAGAGCGCCAGGCCAATTGTATATCTTTAGACCCGACCTTCAGGGATCCCGTCATCAGCACATAGCAGGTGGAGAGCACGAGACCCGCCTCCCCAGAAGCCATGGGTCAGGCCAGCCTGGTGGTTCCCCTGATAGAGGTCAGCCGGGTGCTTTGTACTCAGTTTCAAATGCAAGCGCATGCCTTTCTCCAGTAAAATAATCCCTCTGGGAGATCATCTGCATATTAATATAAACGCCCTTGGAAATTTTTTGTTTGACATTTTGGGTTATCACATTCTGCTACGTATTGGGTAAAGTGGGCACGTTTTCTTGCTCTGATGCCGACCCCTATCGGAGAATTCGCTGAAGAGGGCTGCACACTCGCCTAACCCATCCCCATCATGATGTTAGGGTCTCATCCATAACACGGGCTTGAGAGTGCTTCATGTGGAAAGCTGGTCCTCAGGAGAACTCCCACAGCACACCCTTGACATCAGCTTCCCCTCCGGTTCTTGGGCTCAGGAGCAGCTTTATTTGGTTCTCTCGTCTAAAACGGAACGAGCAGGGTCATATACCTGGGCTGGGAAGATTTACTGTCATTCAAAAGTAGCTGTTGTTTAATGAAAAGAGGGCTGAATTTGAAATCCCAAACAGTGGGTTCAAGCCTGTGTACAACTTTCTATTGGGGCCACCCCGGTGGAGTCATTTTATATCCGGGACCCACGGTGGCTGCATCTGTGAAGTGGGTAAGGCAGTTACGTCAGAGCACAACTGTAAAATCAGACAGGATGACTGGTGTGAAAGTATTGGGCAATGTGTTTATATTAATATCACTGTAACCGTATACAGCTGTATCACGCTCCAGAACACGACGCACGCTGTTCAATGTTGAAGTACCTCTGTTTGTAAACAGCTGTCCTCCTGAGCCCCATCTGCCCACCCCCGAGCTCCTCACAGCTCTGACCACCCCTATCGCCTGTTTGCTCCTTCCATCCCACTCCCGCGATCTCGGAACAAATGGGTTAATGCCTGGCACTATTCATGAGACGCACATTTTCTGCCCTTGGCTCCAAGCAACACATTTATTTTCAGCATTAACTACAGCTTAAACCCAGTGTTAAAAACTAGAAAATGCAGAAATTAAAATTGGCCACTTCAGGCAAATTCTCTCTCTTTCTCTCTGAAAGTATGAATTACTACTTCTACCTTCTGGGTAAGATGAAATGAGTATAATAGCCCTGATCTTGTTTGTCCCCATAGAATATTTCATATGGTAGAAGAAGGGTAAATTATGGGTTTTGAAATTTCCTGAAGCTGCAATTCAAGAAACGTATAATTAAACCCCAGCATTGTCAAAGAGTAGAAAATATTTTTCTTCCAACTTTCCTATGGTTTAAAAACTGTTCGGGGTTTTGACTTTTGTGACAGCAGGTGTAGATACCGCATTGAAACTCTAAGAACAACTATTACATAGTGAATGAAAGTCAATGGATATTCTCATGTTGCTTAGATGTTATGTTCGTTTCCTTGGGCTGCAACAAATTACCAAAGACTTGGTGACTTTAAAACAACAAAAATTTATTCTTTTACAGTTCTGGGGGTTCAAAGTACAAAATCCCATGCCTCCAATCTGCTTGTATGGTTGCATGGCCCTTTTCTTTGTGTCTCAAATCTTCCTCTGCCTTTCTCTTTTCTTGAAAGGACACCTGGCTTTGGATATAGGGGCCACCCTAACTCCAGGATGACCTCACTTTTAGAAAGTTAACGTAATTACATCTGCAAAGACCAAATAGGGTCACATGCATTGGTACTGGGTGTTAAGACTTGGACGTATTTGGGGGGTACCAAAATTTAAATGACAAGAGATTTTAAAATCCCAGGAAAAGCACCTCAGGGATTGATAGCAGGGGTTATCTGTTTGGAGAGTACAATAGGAAGAGGAGAGAAGGTAACAGGAGAGGAAGGGAGAATTTTGCCTCTTACATCATTTTTAAGCCATTTAAAATTTTGAACCCAGTGAATCAGTTACTTATTAAATATTAAGTAAACAAATTTGGGGCGCCTGGGTGGCTCAGATGGTTAAGTGTCTGCCTTCAGCTCAGGTCATGATCCCAGGGTCCTGGGATCGAGTCCCGCATCGGGCTCCCCGCTCCGCAGGAAGCCTGCTTCTCCCTCTCCCACTCCCTCTGCTTGTGTTCCCTCTTTCGCTGTGTCTCTCTCTGTCAAATAAATAAATAAAATCTTTAAAAAAAAATATTAAGTAAACAAATTTAAATAAAAATGATAAAATAGAAGTATTATCAGTTATAATGTCACCCTAGATCTTCAACACAAAGATTAAAGACAAAACAAAACAGCATTAAGATTTTTTAATAAAAGGAAGCTGAAGGTGTTGTAAGTTGATATTTATTTTTACATATCACAGGTTATGCAAAACATCATTAAAAAAGTATAAAATAAAATATCATTATATTGGCCTGATTTTGTGGTGATTCCCATTGCCTTCATTCCGCATGCGTGTGTATTTGTATGTGCCCAATTAGTCAGCGAGTATTTCTTGAGCAGCTATTGTGTGCCAGCCCTAGTCACTTGGATACACAATCAACAGAAGGGACAATAAGCAGGAGGGAACTGATCATCTCATTTCCTTCTTGTAATGACCCTGAAAGTGGTCATTTATTGAAAACTTCATCTGACAGATAAGGAAACAGGCGGATGAAGTTTTCTTGCTCATGGTCAAATAGCTAGAAAGTGACAGACCTATAATTTGAGCCAAGAGCTCTTTGACTTCAGGAACACATCCTTTTAATCACTATACTTAACTGCTTGAGAGGTCAAATCATAATTATAATGCTATTTATTGAGTGTGGAATTACATTGATGGGAATTTATTAGCTTCTTGGAGAAAATATTTGATTTTTTTAATCATATCTTAGAGTATATTAAATAATTAAGAATTACAAAATGGAAAATAGAAAAAAAATGTTAATCCTATAGCTCAGAGATAAATAGCTTGTAACTTTATAGTTTTTGTTCTATTCATATAAATAAGTAAGTAAATAAATATACTTTCAGAGCATAATTGTCAATGTTAAGGTAAGCACACATATTTATTTGTTTTTCTAATTATATTATGACCATCTTGACATATACACTGTACATATTTTTTAAAGACAGACTTTTTATTGCCTGAAAAAATTGTCTGAAGGATATAATCTATTTAGCCAACCCTATATTGTTGGACATTTAGGTTGTTTGTAATTTTTTGCTATTATAAATAACTCAGGAAGAACATCTTGATGTACATATACATACATACATATATACATTTATAGAAAGAGTGTCAGTGAATAATCTAATAACTATGGTGACTGTTTGATCTCCATCTGTCTAAGGAGGGAAGTTGCGGTATGAACAGGAACCATCTCAGCTAATGTGGTAAGGACATTGATATATTCATTCTTGGGGTTCATTTATTGAAAGTCCAGCTGTCTTTCCTCCTTTTGTTAAAAAATTATAGTACCAATAGCAACCATTTACCTCAACTGTTTATCAGGCTTCCAGCTGCAAGAAACAAAGAATTATTCAAATTATGCTGAGTAATGAGAGATGCATTACAAGGATAAGTGTGGTAATCAGTAGAATTTCAGCCACATAGCCAGACCTCCTGCAAAGTGTAGAAACTGTGATAGAGCACAGACAATGCAGAGATGGAAATAGGAGGTCATCAGAAGCTAAGGGAAATTCCAGATACCTCAGGACCAGAGGTTTATGAATACTCTTTATGGTGCTTCATTCGTGGCCTAGATATTTTCTTCCTCTGTTACTTCTGGTTCTTAGTGACTTATGCTTCTCTCATTGTCACATCTCTGTTTAACTTCCCAACAGAGAGAATCTGATTGACCAAACTAATTACTGTGATGTTTGTCACCAGGAGCAGGGCCGGCTTTGTGGATCTGTAACCCCTGTGCTCAGAGGGTCCTCGTGCTTGGTTTAATGTTTTGTTACTTGCAATTACTACCCATTTTGTATTTGAACTTGTGTTTTGTAAGCGAAACCTGAGGGGACACTGGAGCACAAGTGTGTTCAGAGAAGGCACACACAATGCGTGTGTCTCCATTCACACGCAGCTTTTGTGATGCCCCATATGCACAGAATTCTGGGGACCCGGGATGCATGCAGAGTTCAGTGCGACTCAAAGTGAGTAAAAGGTAAATGATAATCTTGCTGCATCCATGGCTGAACTCAGGGAGGGAGACAGAGATGACCCCAAGAGGCATACTTTCCATTAGATGCAGAACTTGCTTCGAGTGCAGGAAGAAGTCAATAGCGTAGTGAGAAACACTAATGACCACAGATCCTATTATTACCTGTTCTTCCTCCCTGTATGAGCCAACGACTTATGCCAAAAATGATGACATACAAAGAAAGGGCAAAAGACAAAAGCCTCTACTTTTTCTTTTCAGTCCTTCCTTACTCATCAGTAAGTCAAAAATAGAGTGTTAGTAGAGTATGTGTGTGTATCAAGAAGTGAAATAAAAACAGTTGAGTTAATGTTTTGCAGCACTTCTGATGTTCTGGTAGGAAGGAAATATATGTGCGTTGTACAAGCTACAAAATACAAACTGTGTAATTTTGGCTATTCAGCATGTGAGTTAAATGCTCTTTATTTGCATTTAAACAGAAATCCCACAATATAAAGAGAAATGGTAAAAATTTTACATTTTAATTTTTCTTTACTTGAAACGACATTAAATAGCAAATAAAAAACACCATAAGTTGTGAAAGACTGTGGAAGAAAGGAAAACACTTTATATTTTATTACATTTAATGACACTTTCCTTCTTTTTGAACAAGAGAACCCCCATTTTCATTTTGCACAGGGCCCCACCCCACAGATTGTGCTGCGCCCCCTGCAGGGAGCTGTCCCACAGGGTTCTTAGCGCCCCCTGGGGGCGTGGCCTGCTCTGGTCCAGTCAGCTTAGGGGCCAGAAGTCACGTGAGATGAAATATGGCTGCCTCCTAGTGAGCCTGGGGCAACTTCCTGGAAAGTATCCCTTAGAAGGGATGGCATTTTTTTTTTTTAAGTAACCTTTTTACTTTGGAGTGATTTTATGTTTGCGGAGAAATTGCAGAGATGGTGCCGAGGGCTCCTGTAGCCCTCGCTCAGTTTCCCCTGATGCCAGCCTCTCAGGTTTCCACGGTGCTTCTGTCCAAACGGTGGAAGCAGCATTGGTCCGTTGACTGATGCCAGACTTTGTCCCCCGGGCGTCGTTCTCAGGCCTGGCCCCAGCTCATACATAGCACTGCTTCCGAGTTTCGCAGGGAGACTCATCCAGGGCCTGTCTGACCCTGAAGGCGAGGTTCTGGGTATTCGGGTGGAAGACCACAGAGGTGACTGCCCTTCTCATCACAGCACTGCGGGGGCATGCGACATCTTGTCGCCGGCATGCTGGCCCGCAGCCCCTCTGCAGCCATGGTGGCTGCCATTCTTTTTCCAAAGAGGTGTAGGCCTCTTCGAGAGAGTGGTGGTCTTTTCTCTCCTGACTTTGCTCTTTGGAGGGAGACGAGGGCCCTGCAGTCGGAGGGAAGGCCGGTATGGGCAGACTTCTCGGCAGTGCCAGCTTCCGCTGCACCCTGCTCTTTCCCTGGGGACCCAGGGTGTCGTTTGCATCGTTTTTATAGATCCTTGGCACTTCTTACCCAAGTACGACACGTACACAGATCCCGGGGGAACACCCCCATGGCAGTCAGCACCGCGCGTAGCTGGACGGAGCGGCGGAATGTTCTGCAGGTCGCTGTTGTGGCTGATGCACATGTAAGGGCCGAGGGCTGGTCCCAGGGTGGTGCGTGCGGGAGTTCAGAGTGCTGAAGGACACAGCAAGAAGACCGGTGTTTGATGTGTGGGAGTTTCTTTAGCTGCTGGGGGCATCGTGTGTGGACCGGGCACTGCCTTCTTGGGTGTTGTTGATGTCACTGTGACCCTGCCCTTGGAGCAGCTTGGGCACCGTCATGTTAGCCACCTGGATGAGGCTCCCCCCGGAGCTCAGGGCTGGCCGAGTGGGGACACAAGGCTGAAGGGGGGGCCCGCTGCAGCCACATTTCATGCTCAGGTCTCTGCTTCCACCTGAATGTCCACCTCAGGCTGGAGGACCTGTTGGGGCAGCAGGAGAGCGAGGACAGGAACTAGGACGTATATGTCAGCAGGGGGCTGCCCTGGGAGGTTAGCCCTGCAGGCAAGCTCTGTGCGGGGAGCCCACAGGTGCACTCTGAGGGCCGGCCTTGCTGCAGACCAGCGGGCTTGGGTCTGTGCCTAACCAGACACGGTGAGGCCTGCACCCCCATCCTGGCTAGACCTGGCAGCTTGGGCGCGTCATGTTGTTCCAAAAAACTGAGTCACTTCAGGGATGCCTGGGTGGCTCAGTCGGTTAAGCATCTGCCTTCAGCTCAGGTCATGATCTCGGGGTCCTGGGATCCAGCCCCATGTCGGGCTCCTTGCTCAGCGGGGAGCCTGCTTCTCCCTCTGCCCTCCCACTTGTGCGTGCACTCTCTCTCTCAAATAAATAAATAAAATCTTAAAAAAAAAGAAACTGAGGCATTTCAGCCTCAAATGGGGCAGTGCTCAGAGACCAGAGTGCAGCAGACAGAGTCCAGCCCCCCCTCATCCCCCCAGGAAGTGAGGGGGACCCCCACTGTGATGTCAGCTCTGCAGCCCTTTCTGCCCCCATATCAGGATTCTTTATTATTAATGCACTGTAAAGTAAGTGCTGGTCTGGAGCAGGCAGCTTCAACTTTAAGTGGAGCCCACCTCACCTTGGGAAGCAGGTATGTGGCTCCTCCAGACACTCCCTGGGGATGGGAGGTCAGACGAGGGAGGCCCCGCCACTGCCACGCCCACTGAGCATGTCAGGCCTGGGGGAAGGGCCATTTTTTTAAGCAATCATATTTTGGAAGTCTCCCACCCCTCTTCACCCAGCGAGAACTTGTTGCATCGCTCTGTTTTAAACACTATCAAACCAAGTTTGAGGCATGACATTTCCTCAGCCCATGAAACTTGAGTGTCATTTTTTTAACTGCCTCTGAGAATCTGTTAAAATGGGTGTCGCTTCCCTTTTTAATTTCACCTTTCACGTGCTAGGCTTTGTAGTAACTGAAAGCAACAGATTATTCTGAATAATGGCAAAAAATGAAATGGGTTTTCTTAAACATTTCAGATGAAAGCTCAGCCCAATTAATTATTCCAACAACAGAATTTCTGTGTACCTCTCTGGGGAAAAATGGACCTTAATGAAATATTAGGCTTTCAAGTCTTCTTTGTCTTTTTTGTTTTTGTTTTTGGTCTTTGTTTATTTGTTGTTTAGATGAGCAGATGTGTGAAATAACTCCTGGAGGTTGTATAAGCCTTCCTTCTCTGGCTGATTCCCTCCTGTTGCAGCACTGGAATGCTCCCCTCCCTGGGCAGAGACAGCCATCCACATTGGGGTGTGGATGTCCATGCATCTACCCAGGCACCCACCTCCACCCAGCTGCCCACCCACACATGCACACTCTCCCCAGAACTGCAATCAGATATTCTTGGTCCAATCTCAAATGCTGGTCATGGAGCAGAGAGCTCCAAGTTTGCAGGGAATGTGGGATTTCCTCTCCCATGAAGTTCTTGGGAAACAGATTTTCTGGAAGACTCCCCATCCCAGCAGCTACACGGTTCTTGACAACCCGTCTTCTTTCGGGGAAAAAGCACAAGCACGCCCTCATAGCTCTTCTCCACTAGGTTCCACAGAGAGCTGGTATCAGCAGCTTTGCCAGCCTGGGGGAGGTTCTGTGACCTCTCTGGAATTTCAACGTTTGCTTTCCCTGGGTTTCGTAACTAGTGCTCAGCTCTTTGAACTGCATCCAAGCGCCCAGTTCATGATGTCGTAATTGCTCACCCGAGACAAGGGCAGAGATTTGATTTTATGTTGTAAAGTGCAGTGCACCTGGGTACCGCATAATGGCTCTGTAAGGCGCGTATTGCACCAGCTATGATTCATTCTTATCATTTGGTTCTAGGCCAGAATCTGATAACACAAACCAAATACTTCAACTGCTAGAAGATGCCTAACTGGGAAAAACAAAGCAAATCTTTTCTTTTCCTTCTGCTTTAGACTTAAATACACACACACACACACACACACACACACATATATACATATATATTCCAAATACTCCACGTGACTTTTAAACAGCAATAACCAAAAAAAAAAAAAGACCTCAAGGGAAAAGGATCTAGAATGTATTTCTCTTGCTGAACTTGGATGCACTTCAGGGTTATTAGCGAGCTGTGCCAAGCAGCATATGAAATCAGTGAGATAAGCTTTGAAACATATTAGCTGTGTGACCTCAGGCAAATGACTCAAACTTTCTGAGCCCAAGTTGCCTTATCTGTGAAATAAGGATCACAATGCCTATCTCAAAGGATTGTTGTGAGGATTAGATTCAATAATAAAAGCAAGCCCCTTGCTCAGTGCCTAGCACGTAATATAGACTCAGTACATGTTGGTCTTCCTCGTTTCCATCCATGGAAAACACCGGTGTGGTACAGAGTGGGTTTCTGGCCACCTGTCTCACTGTGCAGCTTGGTGGGGAGGTGCCCCTTCAGGCTCACAGGAGCATGATTGACCTCAGCTAATTGCAGTTACCTGTTTCTCCTCCTGCCAGTGTGATCGATGCTCACCACTGCTGGTCAAAGCTGGTCCGCATAGATCAGTCCCCTGGCCACAATGATTGGGTCAGGACAGACCCATCAGCATAAAGCTCAGTGGCTTATTTTTCTCCCTCTGGGTGTGAGCTAAGCAGCTGGACCCTTGGCTGCAGTGGAAGGTGTCTTGGGATCTTAAGGGAAGCCCGCTGCTGGACAAAGCCAGCAACAGAAAAGGATAGTACAGAGAGTATCTCTAAGAAACAGGGGGGAGCTCTGTCTAGACAAAGCCTGAGCTGCATTTTTCAGGTTCCTAACCATTCTACCCCCTCTCAAGTGCCAGCTACCTCTTTGAGCTTCCATAAGAAGAGATAGTCACTGGCACTCACCTTAGGGTTTTGATCCAGATCTACAACTAGGCAAGAATGCATACTGTTTCAGCATTTCCACCAGCTGGATCATTTCTGATGGATTTTAAGACCAAGTCCTCCACACTAGATGTGTGAGTGAAACTTCCACTATTAGACAAAACTCAGTTGTGTACAGTTGCTTCCAACTTTTCCTGCTGGTGGGGACCTCCTGCAGAATGCTAAACCTCTGAAATCCCTCCAGAACATGAGAGTTGGCACAATACTTTCAAGAGCAGACTGTTTAACCCAGTAATCTAACTTCTGGATACAGACATAGCCCTAAAGAAGAAAAACAGCTTGTCCAACTGTTATTATGGCATTATTTATTTACATGGCTTAAAAAAAGATTTATTTATTTGAGAGAGAGAGAGAGAGAAAGAGAAAGGGAGAAAGAGAGCACAAGCATGAGGGACAGAGGGAGAAGGAGAGAGAATCTCAAGCAGACTCCACACTGAGCATGGAGCCCGATGTGGGGCTTGATCTCACGACCCTGAGATCATGACCTGAGCCAAAACCAAGAGTTAGGTGCTTAACTGACTGCGCCACCCAGATGCCCCTTTATTTACATGTTTTAATTAAAATTAGAAAAACATTACATTCAGTTATAAAACCTCTGATAGTAAAAAAGGATATAAAATGAAATATATCAACACATTCCAGCCACATGAACTGCCTCTCTGATCTCACTTCTCAGAGGTAACCATTGTTAACAATATTATTCTAAAATCTTTATTTATATAAATGAGCATATTGGAGACATTTTTTGTAAAAGACTTTGTGTTTTGAAAAGATTTAGAGGAATACTGAAGTAATAGGGGGCCTATGAAATCATACTGCAAGGAAAAACCCACCCACCCAACCACCACCCACCCACCCACCAACCAACCAACCAGTGAATCCTGAAGCAACTTAAATGTCATCAGTATGGGGCTGGGCGAGTGAATTTGATACCATCTAATGGGATGCTAGACACCTGTAAAAAAGAATGAAGGAGGCCTACATGTACTGAAATGGAAAGCTGTCTCAGGTATGTCATTAAGTGAAAAAAAAAAAAAGCAAGTTACAAAATAGTATGTATAGTATTTATCCCTCTACAGTACAATCGTATAGTTTTGTATACTATATTATTACTTAATCCTTGTACCCAGCAACTTTGCTATAGTTGCTTATTATTAGTTCCAGGAGTTTTTTAGTTGATTCTTTTGGATTTTCTACATAGAATATCATGTCATCTACAGAGACAGTTTGATGTTTTCCTTCCCAGTTTGTCTACCTCTTATTTCCTTTTCTTGCCTTTATTGCATTAGCAAGGGCTTCTAATACCGTGTCGAAAAGGAGTGGAGAGAGGGGACAGTCTTCCTTGCCTTGTACTTGATCTTAATGAAAAGCTTCTAGTTTCCCACCATTGAGTGTGATGTTAGCTGTAGGTTTTTTGTAGATATTCCTTATTGGGTTGAGAAAGCTCCCCTCCATTCCTAATTTACTGAGAGTTTGCACCATGAATGTATGTTGGATTTTGTCAAATGCCTTTTCTGAGTTATTAACGTGATCATGTGATTTTTCTTTTTTCAGTCTGTTAATGTGGTAGACTACTGTACTATTTTTTTTCTTTAATTTTTATTGTTATGTTAATCACCATACATTACATCATTAGTTTTTGCTGTAGTGTCCCATGGTTCATTGTTTGTGCATAACACCCGGTGCTCCATACAGAACGTGCCCTCTTTAATACCCATCACCAGGCTAACCCTACTGTACTATTTTTTTTTAATATTTATTTATTTATTTTAGAGAGAGAGAGCAAGCACAGAGCAGGGGAGGGGCAGAGGGAGAGAGAGAGAGAATCTCAAGCAGACTGCACAGAGCCTGACACATGGCTCGATCCCAGGACCCTGAGATCATGACTTGAGCTGAAACCAAGACTCAGCACCCAACCAACTGAGCCACCCAGGGGCCCCTACTGTACTATTTTTTAATTTGCTTTCATAACTCAAGATGTTTTTGGATTAAGTCAAGATATTTTGGATAGTTTGGAGCATAAGTCTCAGAATTTATGCTCTAGTGTTAATTCTGCCACAGTGCTGAATCAGGCTCCCTGCTTACGCAGTGCTGCAGACCTGATCTGGCTAACTAAACCTCTGCACATGTTTTTAATCCATTGAGTCCAAAGAACTTGGAAGGGATTCAAACAATACATGTCAGAATCCATATTGATTTCTGATAATAAACAGTTCATAAGAATTAACAGACAGAAACAATTAATAGCTTTATAAAGTGATATTGTAGAAAAAAATCACTAGCGAATGAAAAACAAAACAAAACAAAAACCCTGCTTCAAAAGAAACCAGAACAGATGTTTTCCAATGAAATGGAGTTCTGTAAGGAATAGGAGAACGTGCTGCAAGCTTTCCAGTGTGTATTCCTTAGAACATTCAGGAAGAGGTTGCACCTGTGAAAGTTGAGCAGGGAAAGCCAGTGGGATCAGGCAAGAATGTGTGGAGGTGAAAAACATAATAGTGGAATTTAACATCCTAAATGGAAGCAATGAGTAACAGATTCTACGCTGAAGAAAACTGATTCAGTTAAGTAGATGATGTACATGAGAAATTGTCCTTGTACCTAAAAATGAAGGTCAAGGACCTGAAAAAGAGAAGGAAGTGATGTGATGGGAGGTAAACTAAGGGACAGAGGACAGTTCAAGGGGACCTCATGTACACGTCAGGAAGGTAGAGCAAATGGAAAAGAAGCAGTAAACACAGGGACTTTCTTGAGCTAAAGAAAATTGGACCTTCAGATTGAAAAGGCTCAGAAAATCAAAGCAAAATTCATTAAAAGTGCCCAACATCTCTATTTCGCATGGTGACACTTTATTTCAGGCATAAAGAAGAGACTCGAAACAAACAAAAAGCAACAAAAACAAATCAGAAAACCCCAAAAAAGCCAGAAATCAGCCTGGCTTCTGACTTCTCCACAGAATCAATAATCCAGAAGGCAGCAGAGTGGTGTCCTTAGAATTTTGAGAAAGACTCTGAAACAAGTGTCCAGAGAATAAAGGTGGCACGTGCGGACGGGCAAGTCAGAGAGCACCTGCATGCTGGAAATGTAGAGGAAAGACTCTCTTAATTCCATTTCTTCATGAGTGCAAATTTAGAAGCACCTCTTACTAATAAAAATATTGATTAAAAAAACCCCATAAACACCAGAAAAGGGAAAAACATAGCAAAATGGAGAAAATAATGCTTCTGTGTCAGACCACAGACAAAGTCAATACGTTTCCTTTAAAGCAGCACAGGGAAGAGTTCTTCCTTCCTAGGCATCTCAGAAACATGTCTGGCTGTACGTTGAAAGCCGTGACAGATGTCGACATGCTGAAGCTTTGCATCATCCTGTCCAGGAATAGTCTCCAGAAGCTCCCGATGCACACTCCCTCCTTCCCACTTTCCAAGGCTCCTGGGCACCTGGGGCAGCTTCTGCACTTCTGCTTGGAGGGAAGCTCAGACTGATGATTCAGCAAGTCACAGAGCCGGGATAGAATCCAATGTGGCTCACCTTGCTGATGACTCAGCCTCACAACGATACGGATTAAAGCCTCAAGCCCGACTCGAGTATGAGACAGCTCAGTAGGGTGCCTGCAGAGCCCACCCCAGCCCCACTCTCCATGGACCCCTCTCCCGTCCTCCGGGGTGCAGCCATTTGGCTCAATATCACCCAAACACCCACTGTGTTTTCCAACATTTCCACCTCTGTTCATCTTCTTTCCACCTGGAATCCACTCCATCCTCTCAGTTCTACCCAAGCTTGAGATGCCCTCTGTGCTTTGTAGCTGAGCTGGGCACTGGTCAGGGGATGAAGCTGGCACCAGGACATGCTTCCCAAAGGAAAAGACCTCAGTTCTGATCCTCAGACTATTACAGATAGATGGTCCCCCACGTACGATGGTTCGACTTAACGATTTTTAGACTTTACAGTGGTGGGAAATCGATAGGCATTCAGTAGAAACTGTGCTTGGAATTTGGAATTTGGATCTTTTCCCAGGCTAGTGGTGTACGATCCAATCCTGTCATGATGTTGGTCAGCAGCGGCTTCCAGTCCGCCAGCGATCACCAGGGTCAACAACCAATATAGGGACACCTGTTCTGTGCCCACCCGGCCGTTCTCTCTGTCACGCTTAGTACGGTATTCAGTACAATGCATGAGATATCAGCACCTTTATGATCAAATAGGCTTCGTGTCAGATGATGTTGAGCCTCGGTAGGCTACTTTTAAGTGTTTTGAGCACGTGGAAGGTCCGCTAGGCTAAGCTCTGATATTTGGTAGGTTGGCTATATTAAATTCATTTTTGATTTACGGCATTTTCAATTTATGATGTGTTTCTCGGCATATAACCCCTTCGCAAGTTGAGGAAGAGCTGTAGTTTAATTTTCGGTTATCAGAAATTTCTATTTCTTTTCTAATTTCTCAGCTGATTGACTTTGGATGCATTTTTTGCTGGCTTCCAGAGCCTTCCCACATCTGTCCTGAGGATTCTTGTCAGTCATGCTTCCTCAGAGTTGGGCAGCAACCGTGGTGAGGCCAGTGGCTGACTGCTTTGTCCTACTAAGTTTCCCAGGCAATGCTGAGCATGGTGGTTGCCCCAGGACAGAGGCTCCCTGCTGCACGTCCCCACCCATCTTTCCGTTAGCCCAGCAGTTGGGCACCTGCCACTCCCATGGGGTCTGTCCTGGCCACCTCCAAGCTTGTTCTCTGACTTTCCAAGACCATGGGTTTTTCCTGAGTCTCAGACCCTCCTCTGACACACCCCCACCCCTTTCTCTGTACCCTCCCAGAGAGACTTCCCATCCTGTTCTGCCCACGGATCCAGTGTTACCTTACCACACCCTAGGACACGGTTCAGATCAGCCTCTGGATGAGATAAGCCCCTTACTCCTGGATATATGTTGGAGTCCTGATGCCTCCTGGCCAGACCGCCTCAAGTTGTCCCATTTGTACTAAAGGTCACCATGGCCCAAAACCCTCTGAAGACTGGGTTTAGGTCATATCTGAAGATGGGCTTTTGCCACTGGATGATTCTTTTTCTCTCTGACTACTTAATCCTCCAGTCTAGGTGACATGCTAGATTATTTGGCAGGAAGTTGGTTTATTGCTCAAGGTTATGCATCTGGAGGGATTGTCCTTTATCCCTTACCCCAGAGACACGGGCTCACAGGGAGGCAAATATGGCTCACATCTGGACTCCGCTAGCTGGAATGATGGGCAAAGTATAGAACAGGGTTAAGTCTCAGCTTCCTCATCTGTATGTAACAGGAAAGCAGTAATATCAGGTTCTAGGCTGTTGTGAATTAAATGAGATCAAAAGTACAACAACACAGGAGGGACTCAGCACAGAGACACCTCATTCTTTCCCTGCCATGTCCCAGGGCCCAGAGCTGAGTGTTTAAACGGGGACCCAGGAATATTGAAACACAGATCAACTTTGATGTGAAGCTTTCATATATTTATAAAATGTTATTATTGGTAAGGCACAAATAATCACCTTAGCGTGTTTGACACATACTATTATGTTTGCTTTTTCTGAGACATACCACTATGGTCTGCACAGATAATCCAGAGTGTTTCAGATTCAGCTCCAGAGGGCAAGCAAGTTCTGCTCTGGACATTTATGCCATTTCAAATAGGACGTGGTGAGGTTTATCCAGGCAATTGACTTTGAAACATTTGGTAGTTTAAGAAAATGCAGAAATCGAATGTATGTAACAGAAGGACACATGGGTGCTCACGAAGGGGCAGAAAACCAGAATGTTTCTGAAATGTCGAGGAGATGAATGCATGACTGTCTACATGAGAAAGAGCAAGGCTAAGGAGGACCGGTTTCTGCCTCCCGGCTCTCCGAAGAGGCAGAATGTGGCCAGTTTAAACTGGGAATAAAAAGAACAGCTTCAGTCTAGACTAAATCAGACACTTCTTCAAATCCTCGTATTGGAAAACAACGTCCCAACCACATCAGCTGTGTCCTCGGAGGGAACTCAGGCCCGAGGACATTGACCTGACTCGTGTGGAGACGTTGCTGGCCCTCCACTGAACATTCCAGAGTCTTCAGCACCAATCTGCCTCCCTGCCCCGGTTCCAACTACAGGCTTTCCTTCTGTTTTGTTAAAGAAGGCCAAGTGAAGCTTGCAAAGGCAAAGTTACTGACATAAAATGGGGCAAATTCCTGCAGATTTGAGACAGCGGCTACCAGAGGCACCATTCGCTGAACGACTAATTCCTAATCCACGCGACCCAAAGATAGAAGCGAAAGTCATAGCTTGCGATGCACAGTCACTTTCTTTGTCGGGCAGACGAAGCAGAGTGTTGTCTGCAGGATCAAAGGGCCAGGAAAAATCATTAGAACTGCAAACAGTCCTGTGTTGTTCTGGGCGTGTTCTCCACAAGCCGGTGAAACAGAAACAAGAGTCTACATTAAAGGTTAATATGCGAGTCTGCCTGCTTCTTAGCATCTCATCCAGAGAAGGTGGAAATTGGAAGACATCGAGACCTCCCCCACGTAAGTGACTTAGTCTGAGCTTTTTAATGAAACAAGAGAAGAAATTGCAAGAAATCCATTGCAAAAGAGGCCTAGGATCAGTTTAGAGTCTCTGAATGTGGTTCAACCAGCTGGGGAGAGTGCTAATCAAGATCCCCAGGATGCCCCAGCCAAGGCATCAGTGTCCCCAACCTGTCCCCAGATCTAATGAGCTAACTCAGGGCCTCCGATAAAGATTTATTATGTCAGAGGTTGTGAAAAGCTTGAAGGAAGATTAGGATTTCAGAAACTCCTGAGTCCTGTCTTGAAAATTTTGTTTGCATGATTTCACTTGTATAAAATGGCCAGTTTTTTTCTTTCTTTAGCAAATTTTCTCTGTGAAAACGGACTATGAGAAAGGCACGTCTTATGTTTACTATAACATGGTATATGAGATTTTAACTTATCACCAAGGCGCTGGTGGGATGTAGGCAGGGAGAACTTTCTTTCCTGGTACCAGAGAAATATGAACATCAGAAAAGGTCTTTGAAAAGCAATCCCCTCCCTTCTGATGTCCCCCGTTGAGTCAGGAGTGCATGCCGTCCTCTCGGTCAGTTCTGCAAAAGCTTGAATTTGGAGGACAATGGAGCGGTGTGTATTTGGTGTAGATGAACAACCTGAGGCTGGTGGCAAGCCGGAGGGGCCATCTGCAGTGTGACCGTGGTTGGAGGCCACCATGAGTGCTTGGACCACAGGCTGCTTCCATTTACGAAAACATCTGGTGAGAGGTTTCCCCTCAGTGGACACATCTGTCTGCAGAGCAGGTGCCCAGAGGAAGGCTGCTCTCCTGACTCAGATGCGTCTGTTTTAACCTTTCCTGAGTCCTCAGGGAACCCCTCTGGGAGTCCGGTGAATGCTCCGAGCCATTTTTCATGAGAAAAAAAAAATGCACACACACAAACACAAAACAGGCAGGAGATAATTTCAAGGGATGTGTGTGTGCCCTTCAAGTGCTTCCAAGCCTCTGCACAAGGATGATAATACTAATGATCTTGTGATAATATGTTACTCCCACTTTACAGAAAGGACAAAGGGATTTGGGTTATGTCCATAGGAAAATGATGAATTGACAAAATCTTCAAAACAATGAAAACTATTACTTTGGTACATAATGCAAACAGGACTGAATCTGTCTTGGCCTTGACTGACTTGGCTTTGGGAGATGTTAGTCTAAAAATAGAACACCCGAATTATTACTGCCTTGATACATTCAGTAAGATCTGTTGGGATTTGAATGGGGAGAAATTAACATGTAAAGATATTTTTCTAGAAAGTAATATAGCACAATAACAAAAAAATCCACAAATGAATTCCAGATTAGGGAAAGAATCAGGTGCAATAAATTCAAACAAACTGCAGCAAGAGTAACCTTAGAAAGGCTTCATCACATTTATCATGGCGGTCGTTAATCATCATGGACACATCATTAGTTTTGACAAAAGTGAGGTGCTTCTGTGGATAGAGCTCGTAGATAGTTTGCAGGGGTTTGTGAACCGATTCGGGTCTGTTCAATGTGCTTTTACAGAGAATAGTTCAACTTGTGCCCCCTGGAAGCAATTTGTATCGTAATTGGAAAGATGCAATTAATTGCAACCAAACCAGCCTTATAAATATTCTGTGGTTTGCATTTATTATGAACACCACAGTAGATAAAGTGTCTCCGTTTGTGTTGGCAGCCTGGCTTAGCCCTTTGTCTCTGCATCATTACTGAGTGTCTTTTTACCTCTAAACAGTGTCTCAGGTGGATGATAAATGATTTGGTCCTTTTATTAATCAAGGCAGTAGGAAAGACTATGGCTAGATGTAGGTTCGTGTAACTAAAAGGCCATGATTTGGTGATGGACTTCTGTTCTAAATATGTCAAACCTGGCAATTTCTTAAGGGTCCAACACAGGACGGCATCCAACAACTGCTCCCTTTAATGCATTTCGACCCAATTATAATACAATTATACATATATGCATATGTATGCATATATAAATATACATAATACAAACATATATATAATTTTTTGTATAGGATTTTGTATAGGATTCCTTACCCTCAAAACTTAGTACAACTAAAAGCATTTTAAGAAGGCATATTTTATGTGAAATCATGGTCCTTTTTGGGTAAGCTTTCTCTACTCAACAGGCCACAGAATTTTCCTGTCCTTAACATGTTTGAAAATGAATACAGGGGCACCTGGGTGGCTCAGTCGTTAAGTGTCTGCCTTCGGCTCAGGTCATAATCCCAGGGTCCTGGGATCGAGCCCCGCATCAGGCTCCCTGCTCAGTGGGAAGCCTGCTTCTCCCTTTCCCACTCCCCCTGCTTGTGTTCCCTCTCTCGCTGTGTCTCTCTCTGTCAAATAATAAGTAAAATCTTAAAAAAAAAAAAAAGAAAATGAATACAGATTGGGGCTCCCGGGTGGATTAGTCAATAAGCATCTGCCTTTGGCTCAGGTCATGATCCCAGGGTCCTGGGATGGAGCCCCACGTCTGGCTCCCTGTTCAGCGGGAAGCCTGCTTCTCCCTCTCCCACTCCCCCAGCTTGTATTCCCTCTCTCACTGTCTTTCTCTCTTTCAAATAAAAAATAAAAAAAATTATTTAAAAATAAAAAAAATAGAGTACAGATCAACACAATCCTCTTAGAGACATTACTTAAGCTACACACACACACACACACACACACACACACACACACTTTTATAAGAGGAAAATCAGGAAAAACAAACTTCTTTTATGTCTCCATACCACAAGTGAAATGTATTTTACTTAGAAACAGAAATTAACAGATGGAATGGAACATGTTGGGAGCATGATTCTGTGTGCTTCTAAACTCCAGTTATCGCATCTCTCCCGTAACATGCTACTTGTTTATGTTTACATAAGAGGAAGATATTTCACCACTGACCATTCTATCATGTTCCTTATCTTTTTAAGATTTATTTATTTAGAGAGAGAGAGAGCATGCGCGAGTGGGGGGAGGGGCAGAGGGAGAGAGAGAACCCCAAACAGACTATGTACTGAGCATGGAGCCCCACTCGGGGCTTGATCCCATGACCCCAGTCCGAGATCATGACCTGAGCCGAAATCAAGAGTTGGGCGCTTTTCACTGACTGAGCCACAGACACCCCCGTGTTCCTTATCTTACTGAGGCGACATCTACTGTTTGCAACTTGGAACATTAAAAATTTTAATTACTAAGTAATGCTTTTAATTTAATCAAATTTTTAATGGCTAATACAACTGTACACATTAATGTTCAGGAACCAAAATGGTACTCAGTGAAATGTACCTCCCATCCACACCATCCATTGAGCCGGTTGCCAATCTCATTTTCAAATCTTGTGTATCCTTTTAGAGACCCTCCATGTACACACACAAACAAAGGTCTGTCATAGAGTCTTATTTTCTATCTCCTCTTTGTTACCCAGAGTATGACATAGTAGGCACACTGGTCTTTTCTTGCTTTCTTCACTTAACAGTATGCCTTGAAGAGTTTCCGTGTCACACCCAGGGAGTTTTATCATTCTTTTTACACTTGTGTAGTAGTCCACAACATGGATAAGTCATTATAAAATCAGTCTTCTATTGATGAATGTTTGGCTTGCTTCCAGTATTTTACTATCAACAAAGCTTCAACATATCATTTCATCTCTCCGTGGGTAACGTCTGTCAGATAAATTCCCCAAATGCAGTGGATGGACAAAAGGAACCGACTTACTATTTTGACAGATATTGCCCAATTTCTTTCCATCGGGACTGTACAAACTTCCATTTCCATCAACTGTGCATGAAAGCACTTGTTCCTTGAGAACTTTGCCAGCAGCGCTGTTAAACTTTGAAATTCCGGCATAGTTTTAATTTGCTTTTCTCTTATTATGAGGTTCAGTGCATTTTCATTGCACTGACAGCCCTTTGTAATTTCTTTCCCATGAAGTATCTATTCATATCCTTCAGGTCATTTGTCTTGCTTCTGTTTTATTTTTTTTAAGGTCTTATTCTTAATACTTTCTAGGATCTCAGTATATGTAGGAGATAGGCCCTTTCCCTGTGATTTGAGTTGTAAATATTTCTTGTATGTTTGAATATGTTTCTATTGCCTTTGATTATAAAGATTGGAAGTGATTATAGAAACTGGATGAATTCAGTGCAGACGACTGGTCACTGATGTTTACAGAAAAGCTTGTGTTAATTGCCTTCCTTCATGCTTTCTGCCAAGTTCCCTTGACTAGCTACTCTTTTACTAAAGTAAAATTGAGTGCTTAAAGCATTGGAAGATTAGACTAAGGCAAAATAGGGAAGCTCTCAAGCCATTTCCTGTACCATTTCCTGTACTCCTGTATGTGCCAATCATAGTGTTGTCTTTCTTCAGCATGAAAAATTAACAACTGTACAATACAGGGCATGTTCCATTCCATCTGCAACCTTAATTCCCTTGCCATGGGTGGCGATATGTTCACACGTTCCACACATGGGCGTCTTTGTTGGGAGTATGATTCTGTTGATCACATCACCTATCTGATAAAGTGGTGCCTCTCCAGGAGGCTTTACATCGTCCCATCAGAGCATGTGGCACCTTCCTCTTCAGCTCATGTCAGAGTCAGGGAGACCTAGGGCCTTTATGTTAGCTGGGGAAATGGGCCTTGCCTAACATTTAAAGCCATTTCAGTAGATACTGGGAATGTAAGGTGGGTCTCCAAGTGCCTCACAATGATCTCTGGTAACTCCTGAAGGAGCTGAGTTGAGTTGATGGTGTGGGGGCTGATTGTTTCCTCCAGGTTCCTGGGTTGGAGAAGGGCACCTGGTCTAGTAAGCTTCACCAGGATAACTTGGAGTATTTGTTAAAGTGAGATTGAGCCCTGCGTCAGGCTCGTGCTCAGTGCAGAGTTTACTGGAGATTCTCTCTCTCCCTCTCCCTCTGCTCCCTGCCCCCCACTTGCATGCTTTCTCTCTAAAATAAATACATAAATAAAACCCTAAAAAATAAAAACACTACAGACTTATGAATTCTTATACTTAAGGCAAGGTTGCCCAAGTCTATATTTTAGCAGGTTCTCCAGGTGCTTGTTCCTCAGTAAACCAATGTTCTAGATCACCATGGTTCAAATGTGAATTCCTGGTGCTTGACTATGGTCCTAGTTGGATTTAAAGACTTCTAAGTTTTTTTTTAAATCCTGGATTATACGACTGTCTGGCTTCCTGACCATCTTTTCCTTGAAGATACAGCCAAGGACAGAGATCCTGCTGGCTGTTAACAGTCTTCTGGGGTAAGAGGTGATTACAAAAGCAATCCTTCTGAGTAATTACTCCTAAGTTTGTGGGCATTTGGTTGAAACATCTTTTGTTGTTTTCGTTTTGTATCAAATAATAGCTACTGCTTCTTCCAGCCTTCCCACAGATTGTATTTTACAAAGATGGCCATAACATTTCCCCGGACAAAGATGTGAAGTCTAATTTTCCTCTCCTTGGAGCTGGGCTCACTTGCAACCAACAGAATGTGGCAGAGGTGACATTATGTGACATCTAGAGCTAGGTCAGGAATGATCATAAAGCTTCCTCCTTATTCTCTTATGATGCCTACTTTGGGGAAAGCTGGCCACTACCTAAGAAGTCCATTTATGCCGAGGCTACCATGTTGGAAAGGCTACCTGTAGACGCCCCTGGTGGCAGTCCCAAGCAGCCCTCCAGCCATCCCCCACCCCCCCCCCAAAAAAACCATATATAGTTGATCTTCACTATTCGTAGACTCTGAGTTTGCGAATTCTCCTGCTCACTAGAATTTATCCATAACTCCCAAATCAATGCTTACAGCGCCTTTGTGGTCATTCATGGACATGTGCAGAGGGGCAAAAGAGTTGGTCTCCCAATGTGTATATTCCCAGCGGAGGTAGAGCTAGACTTTCTCGTTTTAGCTCTCAGATTGTAGACAAGTGTCCTTCTCATGGCCCACTTGGTGCCATGTTTTCTGCACTTTTGTGCTTTATGTTGGTGATTTCACTGTTTAAAGTGGGCCCAAGGGTAGTGTTGAAGTGCTCGCTAAGGCTGTGATGGGTTCATGGAGAAAATACGTGTGTCAGATAAGCTTTGTTCAGGCGTGGCCTCTGGGTAAGTTCAGTGTTAACGAACCAACAATATGGTACATTGTGGAAAAGGAAGGGGAAACTTGCCATTTGTATGTGAGGCCACTTCTGAAAATGCCAATGTCACGCGTGTAGGTGTGATGAAGCTAGGGAAGGGGGCTAACTCTGTGGATTCATGAGATGATGATTGATTAAGAAAAATAAATAAATACAGCATAGTGGACGGCACAGTGGTGAGGCAGAAAGCCAGAGAAATTCACAATCACGTTACCCAGGGTCAGGAGGATGTTAAACCCTTCTCACATAGTGTTTTAGTATAAAGAAATCCTGCTAGGTTATAATTATAATTAACCTAATTATGTTGAAGAAATATGTGTTAAAAAAAGTGTCTTTAAACAGAAACACTCATTAAAAAAAAAGGTTGCCTATCAATCAACTGACACAAATGTTGGGAGCGGAGGCTCTTGGGGGCCCAACCTTGAATTTCCCCTAGGAGCAATGGCTCAGTATTTGCTAATTCAGGGTTCAAGGCAGTTTTATAGAATATAGCTAGTGTGACTAATGAGACTCAACTGTTTATCAGTGAAGCTGGTCCTGCACCCTCCAGGCCAGCCCGTCACCAGCTGAGTATCGCTGAGCGACACCAGCCAACAATAGAAGCAGCGGAGGAATCTCCCGGCTAAGGCCGGCCTGAGTTTCTGGCTCACAGCAGCTGTGAGATACGATAAAATGGTTGCTGTTTAATCCACCATGTCCTGGGGTAGTTGGAGATGCAGCAGTAGGCAATGAGAGCAGGATTTGGGACCAAATGTGCTAACTTTGATAGGTGTTCTCTCTTTGCTTTCTGAGGATGATACTGCCAAGTAGGTATTCCTGATAATTTACAGGTGAGGACATTGAGTCAGAGGGTTTGTCCAGCTCAAGGTCATGGGGTTCTAAAACGGTGGCATAATGATTCCACCTGGCACAGACCTAGCCCAAACTCATGCTTTGGTCCCTGTCCCATGCTGTTGGCTGAGGAGACGTCAGCCGCTCCTAACTCAGCCATTTAATGTGAGACGAAATAGACTTCTTCTCTCCTTTTATGCCCTTCAAGTTTTGTAGCTATGGTAACTGGACGCTACAGAGTTTACGCATTTCTAGAGACTTTCCCCTGGAGAGTTTCACAGGACCTTCAGTTACATGGGCCACACAGACTGTTAGTGATATGTATGTTAAGCAGAAAGCCCACCTGGAAATGAGGATGTCCTATCTGTTAGGTAGTGTTCAGGCTTCAAGGGTAAGGATGTGGGGAAAGACTCAGAATGAGAATTGGGATTGCTGTACATCCTGGCTGACTCATGTCCACCTGGGACTTCCTGTGTCCCCACTGTGTCAGGAAGAGACTGGCCATGCATGTGTCTCCTGCAAGCCAGGCTAAATGACTTCAAGAGCATATAAGGGGGAGGGGAGGTATCTTCTCTAGGAGGATCCTGGGTCTTGGCTCCCAAATGTTGAAAGAAAAGGTTCATGGACATGTGGTCTGATGGGTCCTGTGGCGACCCTGCTTGGTGTCATTGCTGCTGATGGAGAGGTGGAAAGCCAGGGAGCTTGGGCATAGAGTATGTCTGGCATTATGATTCCAGGCAAACAAAGGCAAAAGGAGTTTGGCTGGACCACGATGGAGGCCTGCTTTGTCTTATGACTGGCATGCAGGGGAGGGTGCAGAGTAGGATAGCAGCTCTTACTAGACTGAGTAGGTTGAAGGGACAATGTAGGATGGTGCATGTCTTCCAGCTACCTGGCGTTTACATGCCCCAGCGTACCCAGCTTCTGGAGAAAGCCACGTGGTTATATGGCGAGCCCTGTGCTGCTTGCCTGCATGTCAACCTCATGCTGTGCTGCGAGATAAATACTGTGGTCGGTAGAATCATGGCCCCTTGGGATGTTCTTTTCCTAATGCCTGGAACATACTACCTTACATGGCAAAGGGAAATTAAGATCGCTAATCAGTTTATCTTAAAATAGAGAGTTTATCCTAGATGACTGAGGTGGGCTGGTATAGTCACAAGGGTCCTTATGAATGGAAGTGGCAGGGAGAAGTCAGTGATGCAATGTGGGAAGGACTGAGCCAGCCATCGCTGGCTCTGAAGATGGAGGAGGGGCCCCATGTCAAGGAACGTGAGGGGCCTCCAGAAGCTGGAAAAGGCAAGGAACCAGATTCCGCCCTGGAACCGGGTTGCTGACTCCTGGATTTTAGCACAGTGAGACCCATTTTAGACTTTGGCCCTCCAGAACTGTAAGATACTAAGTTTGCGGTGTTTTAATCTGCCATGTGTGTGATACTTTGTTACAGTAGTGGGAGGAAACTGATGCAGGTATTATTTCCCACAAGTAACTTACCCAGATCAGCAACATTCACGGGCAAAAACAACAGAGCTGAAATTCGGTCCCACGTCCATACGATGCTGGGTCTACACTTTACAGCTCAGGGATGCTGGTTCTCCATCAGGATCTCCTGCCATTTTTCCTTTGGAATTAGACTTGGTGAACGTTAGGGATGCTGATGGAAAGCTGAGGGTCACCTCGGCAGCTTGAGATGTGTCTCACCAAGGATACTGTGCCATTTTTGTTAGACCTAGTCAGGAATAACTCAATATAAATGCAAAATTGGAGGTTTTGGCGGGAAGGATAGAATAATAATAGAATTAAACTCAACATTTTATAGAAGTGTGAGGGCTGCATCTTAATTCAGCCTGGCTCCTTGTCCCAGGGAAGTACTGGGGCAGAGCCCAAACAGGAATATTCAAAACTGCTGAGCCCATGGTATTAATATTTATGAGGTGTCAGATCCCGCTGGGTGCTGCTGACACGTTGGCTCGAGGAGCGTGATGTTCTGGGTTTTGGTTTGGCTCTGCCCTCCTTCCCTGCCTCATGAACCAAAGGTTACCCTGACTTTACTGTCTCCATCGATCCGTATGCTAAGCCATCATTAATACTTTCCCCAGGGGCCTCCTCTCTTATCCTGGGTTTTTTTTCAGATGCCACCTGAGGGAAAGGTCACATTGGCATCCTCGTCAGCCGCCGTTTTTACAACACGACCTTGTTTGCGTTGCAAGCTGTGATGTTTGTGGCCCTGGGAATTGCCTGGAGGATTCGCAGGGTCACTGGTGGGGGGGCAGACCCCTCTCTCCTGGTCCACCTCAGTCGGAGTAGCTTCATGCTTATCGGTCTTGTGGTTTTCCTCCTACTTGAGATTCCATGTCCAGAACTGCTACGGAAAGTTATTTAAGAGCTGTTGATGGGAAGGTCTACAGTGGTGAAAATCTGTGGGAAACGTATTCAACCAATAGGTATAGACGCAACTGAATACCAGACACTCTTCTAGTAGCAGGGGAGAGGCTTACGTGAAAGAGACAAAAAGTGCCCACCCTAGAGATGCTCACGACCTTAGTGAGGTGAAACATCACCCCAGATGATCACCGCACTTTCTTGGCCCCAGACTGAAGTTGCAATATGTATAGTTTTCACGCGGAAACATCTATTTTCTTACCACCATTATCTGATGGCTGGCACCCTCTCCCCCATAATTCTGGGGGTCTCTTAGCAATGCTGCCTCTGTACTTCAGAACATGAGACTCTGGCCCCTGTCTGGACACCCAGCACCTCCCCTGGCCCTCACTGCTCTGCCAGTCCCTTCTGCTGACCCCAGTAGGGGGCTGGATCTCTGTGGGAGCACAGTGTAGACTGCTCTGAGGGCAAGTGGGGACAAAACCCCATCCTCTTCTGGTGCCCCCAGGTCTGGCTGGTTTGTGAGGAGGACCCTTCTTTCCATCTTGGCTCCAGGTCTCCTGTCCCAAGGATTTTGGTCAGGCATCTCTGGGCTGGATCAGGGTCCCCTGGGCTGGGAGTTTGTGGTCCTCTGATGACTATGACTTTGTTCCGGCCCCATCTGGTCTCCTGGCTCTCTTCTGGGAAGTTCTGTTCCAAAAGATTCTTCTGCCAGTCCCTTCTCAAAATGGGCTTCTGCCTGGTTTCTGCTTCTACCCTGACCAACCCCCATGCCAGTGGTGTGTCCCCAGGCTATGTCCCCTCCGCATGCCCGTCTTCTGCCCTTAAATTACTTGGGAGCTCCTCTCCTCCCAGACAGGCTGGGAAGGGGGCCAGCGGCTCTGCCCCCGCTTGGCCTTGGTCATCCTAAATGACATTGCCATTTATAAGATAGTCACCAGCGAGAACCGCGAGAGCTGGTGTCCGCTGGCTGCAGGCTGACCTCTTGGCCCTCCTGTGGTCCCTGCCTCCTTTCCCTAGGGTGGGGTGGGGGGCTGATAGACACAGGCAAGATGTTGTTGTGCCTTAAACATCGTCATTACATTTAAAACTGTACATTTCCCATAAAAATCCAGGCTTCCGGCTTGTCTTGAGAAGTTGGACAGTTCAGTCCCTCTGGGTCCCCAGGGAGCAGGCAGTTGATGCTTCAGTCAGAGGGTGTGTTCGTCCAGCCCATACAGCCTACTGGGCCCACTTCGCTCCCATTCCTGTCCAGCTGCTGGACACCATTTTCTTGCTTGAGTCATGGGGCTCATGGCAGGTCTCAACCCCTGTCATCCCCAAACCAGCTACAGCCTTCTTGATGTGTCTTCAGTCCTCCTGCCTTGGAGCAGGGCAGTTCTTCACCCAGGACTCTGCCCCAGGACTGGCACGTGAGGAGTAAGAAGCTGAGCCTCCATGGGTTAGTTTCTTCTAAACCCAAGTGAAAGGAGATGCTTCATTACTTTTGGCTCAGCTGCTCTGTCTTATTTAGGGAGACGTTTTGTACAGTAGAAATCCAGGCACTTCTATGGTTCGGTCATGCTCAACAATATAAAATTATCTTTTAAACATTTTAAGACAAGACATCATTCCTATCTAAACCACGAACATTTCAATAACATCTTTTAAAATTTTTATTTTGAAATAATGATTCACAGGAAGTTGAAAAATTAGTACAGAGTGGTCCCACCTAGCCTTAACGGAGTTTCCCCCAAAGTAACATCTTACATATTTATAGTATAATATCAATACCAGGAAGTTGACCTAGGTACAATGCACAGACTTTATTCAGATCTCATTGGTCTTACGTGTGTGTGTGTGTGGTTCTATACAACTTTATCACCTGTGCAGATTGTGTGACCACCAACCCCAGTCAAGATACAGAACCGTTCCATCTTCCCAAAGATCGCTCATGCTACCCCTTCACATCCATCCTTCCCTGCCAAGCCGGGGCAACCACTAGTCTGTAAATGGAATCATATAGTATGCACCTGTTTCAGTCTGTTAGCACTGCTATAACAAAATATCATAAACGGTGTAGGGGCTTATAAAAATGGAAATTTATTTCTCACAGTTCTGGAGTCTGGCGAGTCCAAGATCAAGACTCCGACAGATTCAGTGTCTGGTAGGAGCCCTCTTCCTGGCTCACAGACTTCTTGCTGTGTCCTCATGTGGTGGGAGGGGCGGGGGAGCCCTCTGGGGTCTCTTTTATGAGGGCACTAACCTCATTCATCAGAGCTCTGTCCTCCTAATACCATCATCTTGGGAGTTAATCTTTCCACATATGAATTTTGAAGGAAACACAGACATTCAATCTATAGCACTATCCTTTTTGAAACTGGCTTTTTTTTCATTCAGCGTAATTGCCTTGAGACCCATCCAAAATGTTGGGTGTATCCATAGTTCACTCCTTATTGCTGAGGAGTGTCCCACGGTGGGCATGTACCACTGTGTGTTTAGTCTTCTTCCCATCAAAGGACATCTGGGTTGTTGCCAGTTTTTTACTATCATGAAAAAGGGTACTATGAACACATAGGTATAGGGTTTTGTGCAAACATCCCAATACAGCTCTTTATAGGGAAATTCCCATAAAAAGAAACATTACTCTTTATAGGGAAATTCCCATAAAAAGACTGACACTTGATTTACCTTTTACGTCCAGCTCTTCTCCTCTCCCCCAGTTAGATTCAGTCACTCAAATCCCTTTTATTGAGCACTTATTATGGGCAAGATTCTCTGTGCATGGGTCTGTAACAGATCCTGCCTCATGCAGCTTATCCTAAGCATGCATGCAAACCAACAAGTGCTCTGGAGAAAATTAAACTGGATAATGAAGTGGAATGCTGCACAATGCAGAATCACAAACACAACTTCCTGAAAATCCTATACAGCTATGCTTCCCAAACTAGGGTATTCATGCTCCTCAAAGCACATGGCGGGGCAGCATTTCTTGAGTTTTGATGCACAAAGGAGTCACTCCAGGATCTGGTTACCATGCAGATATGGATTCTCATTGGCTGGGATGGGGCCAAAATTCTGCATTTCCTACTGCTCTGGGGGTGGGAGGATGGGAATGCTGAGGCTGCCAGGTGGGGGCCATACTTGGAGTAGCCGGTGTTAGACTAAGTACGAAATGAAGCTTCAGGAAACATATAGCACATTAACAGTACTTGATGGTATTTGTTTGATGTTAAACAAATATATATATTTATTATTTGTGTATAATATATTAAACATATTTATTATTTATATATAATATATAAAATATGTAAATGGATGAAGGGTTCCCATGAATTTTAAACATAAATAAAGAAATCTGCTTTATGCCACCTCATTAGGGCTAGATCTCCAGCCCCCACACTGCTGTTCATTTTCTGAAATGCTTGGGTGGAAAATTTTGAGAGGCACCGTGTCTGGGCATTTACTTACATGCTTACCTGGGAGGCCCAGCCATGGCTGCTGGCCGTGTGGCTTCTCAGGGTCTGTTTCCTATGAGCCGGGCCCCTTCTTCAGAGTCCTCTGTTGTTCCAAGACCTGGCCGGAGCTTCGTGCACCTGTGGGAGCAGCTTGTTCTGGGATTTGCCTTGGGAGCCTGAGGCACATTTACAGAATCTCCTCTGTTGAATAAATCTGCGTCCTCCAAGGACCCAATTAGACTTTAAAGAGAGACTTGATTTCTGAAGCCTTTCTCTTTAGTAAATAATCTTGAGCTCCCCCAGTAAGGTTTAAATAATAAATGTATTTTAGATTGATATCCACTTCTTGCCTAAGAGTTTGCTATGGGCTCAGCATTAATGCAGCCATACCCCACACCTTCTCTTTCATGTTTCCTTTGGGATTTCGCTTGGGTGATGCCCGAGTGATGGGGAGACTGTGCCCATTTAATTCTATATGCAGACGAGATGGCCTGAAGTAATGGAGCTTACTGCCTGTGCCTTCCCTCCCTCTGCCCCTGTGGGGATAAGAGCACAAGTGGGGAGGAGGGCTGGGGGTGGGGGAGGCACTCGGCAAGACACAAGTCTGGTTTTCCATCATCCGGCTTCTTTGCTACTGATAGGTCATCCAAATCCACCTTGGCCTTCCAGCAAAGAATATCACTCAGCCATCAGAAAGGATGAATACCCAACTTTTACATCAACATGGATGGGACTGGAGGAGATTATGCTGAGTGAAATAAGTCAAGCAGAGAAAGTCAATTATCATATGGTTTCACTTATTTGTGGAACATAAGGAATAGCATGGGGGACATTAGGAGAAGGAAGGGAAAAATGAAGGGGGGGAAATCAGAGGGGGAGACAAACCATGAGAGACGATGGACTCCAAGAAACAAACTGAGGGTTCTAGAGGGGAGGGGGTGGGGGGATGGGTTAGCCTGGTGGTGGGTATTGAGGAGGGCACGTACTGCATGGAGCACTGGGTGTTATACGAAAATGAATTGTGGATCACTACATCAAAAGCTAATGGTGTATTATATGGTGACTACATAATAAAATAAAATAAAATAAAATAAAATAAAATAAAATAAAATAAAATAAAATAAAATAAAAATAAGAAAAAAAAAAAAAGAAAGTGGTGGAATTTGGATCCATAGACGATAGATACACTGGCTTTGCAGGAGAGGATCCCAGCAGTGGGAAGACTGACACCGACCTGCGTCCAGGCTGCCAGGAGCAACAGACCCAAGGATAGATCCTGGCCCAATTCCACTTCCAATTCCGAGCCTGGCCTTAAAATGTCCCCTGCAGGATCCCCTCACCCCCTCCTTTTCTGAGGACCCATTCTCTGAGGACTTTGTAAGCCATGTGTTGTAAAAGGCAGCACCTCCTGAGAAGAGCATGCTGGGTCTCTGAGGAAGGTGTGGGGGAGAGTCCCCTCATGTCACAGCCACCACCCCCCAAAGACTGAGCTGAAAGTAAACCTTTGCTGCCTTAAGCCAAGAAGGTTCCAGTGTGGTTCCAGATACCAGCAGGCTTCCCAGGCTGACAGCGCCGGCTGGGCTGTCTCTGAAGTCAAAAGAATGGAGAAGCGGGACGGGGGTGGGACCCTCCTGGTGGGACCCTCCCTTCCCCTGGATTTCCAGTTCCTCGTGGCCATGATTGCTAGTCATGGTAGTGTAGCAGCAGGCACATGGCAAAGAGAATGCAAACAAGGCTCTTGGATGTTATTTCAGATTATTTTCCTCCACGTGCCTCCTTGTTCTTAAGAGAATTATAATTCTTAGCTGAATGTCAAAGCAATCCATCCTGAATGGAGAAAATGTGGGCCATCCATGGAATCACAAAGATGAAAATAAAGATCATCCATTACTTCCTTATTCAGAGATAATCGCTGGCCACAGTTTGATGTATTTTTTCAGTTGTTGTTGTGTGTGTGTGTTACATAATATATGTACATTTATATGTAACATCTCATTATATTCTGGTGTGAGCATTTCTTCCCGTCACTAAAACATGTGAAAAGATAATTTCACTGGGTGAATAACATTCACTTAAAGGCTCTAGTCTAGTTTATTGAAGCCTTCTTCCATTGCTGGGTATCTGGGTTGCTTATAATCTAGTCAAAGGTAACTGTGCCACACATTTTTGTACCTGGATCTTTATTCAAACCCATGTTGTAGTCCCATAATGCACCTTCAGGCAGGAACCTAAGGGGTGGATTTACCGGGAGGCAGAGTATGGTGGTTCTAAATCTTTCTGAACCTATGGCTAATCTACTTTCTGGAAAGATGATGTGATTGACACTCCTGAGCATCAGGGGTGCTTTTGTCCCTCTCTTTAGACCTGACGACACTTTGGCTTAACTTTCTCCCTGTCTTCTTGTTGAAGGGATGCAATAGGAATAGAAATCTCATTCTGCACCACTGGTTCTTAATTTTGGCGGGGGTGGTGGTGGTGGTTATAGGTTCATTTAAGATCCTGGAGAAAGAGATGGATCTTCAGCTTCCCTGTATCCTCTCCCCCATCCCCCCACTAGCGCACTGTTCACTAGTGTTTGGAACAGATTAATGGGGGTGGGAACAGGGACACCCATGAAGACACTGGTGAAGAGTGATGGAAGTTGGCAGTGACGGTGGAAGGGAGGTGACATGCTCAAGCGAAGAGGCAGCAGAGTCCCCAGGGCCTGGTGACCACCTGGACCAGGTGAGGAGAGGGGGAGGATCACACTCTGGGGTTGGAGCTTTCAAATTATTTTAAGTTACTTGTCAATGCTGAGCCCAGACCCTCACTGCCTCCCTGGTTCTGTCCCCACAATAATTTTCCTTCCTCTGTCTCCTTCCATCCTTCTTTGTATATTCAACATCTGTGAGCCAGGCTCTGCATTACATGGTATGAATACAACCCTGAATACGGCCTCTGCTCTGCCCTGCCCCCAAAGGAGAAGGAGAAGATAAACAACAAACAAATTAAAAACTAAATAAAACTTCAACTTGTGATAAAGTGTAATGAAGAAGGAAATAAGATGCCTAGGTAGAGAGTACTGAAGGATGTATTAGCTATCCACTGCTGTGTAACAAATTACTCCAAACTTAGCAGCTTTGGACATAACCATCTGTTATTTCTAGTGTGTGAATCGGGACTCTGGGAGCAGCTTAGCTGGGTGGTTCTGGCTCGGGGGCTGTCATGATGCATTCATCAAGCTGTTGCCCTGGGCTGAGATCCTATCTTAAGCCTCAACTGGGGCTAAGAGTTGATTTCGAGCTCACTCCTGTGATAGCTGACAGACCTCAGATGTGCCTGGTTTGTGGGACTGAGGGCCTTAGTTCTTTCCTAGATGTTGCCTGAAGGCCCCCCACCCATAGTTACTCAACGTTGGATCCTCTCCTCCACAGGGCAGCTCACTACACAGCAGCTGCCTTCCCCTAGGGTAGTGGTCTGAGAGAGAGCATGTAAGAGATCATGTGAGTCCAGGATGGAAGCCACGTTGTTTTTCTCACCTGATCTGGGATGCCATGCTTTCCCTTCTACTGTATTCTCTTCGTTAGAAGTGAGTCTCTTATTCTGGTCCTCATTCAAGGGGAGGAGAATCAAGCTCCATCTTTTGAAGGGAGGAATGGCAAAGAATTCGTGGATGTATTTTTTTTAAGCTACAACAAGGAGGTATAGTGGGGGTTGGCATTACTTTACATAGGATGACCCTCTAGGTTTTTAAGGACACATTTCAAATATTATTAAGAGCTATACTGCAATAAATTTATACTGGTCCCAATCCCCTTAGCTAAAAAATCTTAAGGCAGATGTGTTTCAGATTTCAGAATTTTTAACATTTTAAAGAAGTAATACACTGTATATGTCCTATATTATATAAAACCCTGTAGTGGGGTCTGGGGCTATAGCCAGTAATTAAGCACATTAATATTTCCACAGCGAAACCTCTGAATATTCATACCAGGTTGGATAAATACAGTCTCTGAATAGCCTCCTGCCAGTTAAGATCAGATTTGTGGACAAATTTATGCCAAACATAGAAAGCACTTCTGTTTATCAGAGCTTTTTGGATTTTGCAATTGTGGGTAGAGGGCTGTAGACCTATAATAAATCTCCAATAGTGTACCCATCTAAAATAAAGAGCAGCTACTTACTCTTTAAACTATTTCTTTACCAGGTACCATGCAAACTTAGCGAAATGATTTTTAAAAATCCTAAGACCCCTCGGAGATGGTATACCATGGTGGAAGGGGTTTGTTATGCCTGGGATTGGAACCTTCCAGCGTCAGAGCGGAAAGCGAGATTGCAGCCATGCTGAGGGTCTTTGTGTGGGAGCCCGGGATCTCCGGCCTTGATCTTGGGAGTTGTGGGGAACATTGAAGAATCTGGACCCCTGAGCACAGAATAACACCATCCGAGCAAGGGTTTGAGGAGGAACCTCACAACTGGATTTTGGAGGATGCTCTTTTCACTTCTTCCCTATAAAATCTGCCACCATTGCCACAGAAGTATTTTTCCATCAAGAGGTCAGGGAGCTTAAATAATGTTGGCCACTGGGTCCAAACCAGATGACATTATGGATTTTAACATGAGGCCATGCTTGAAATTCCAGCAGTTGCTGTTTTGATGTCTGGATCCCTACCGAAAAAGGTTTAAAAACCAGAGGCTTCCCTCTAGGATGAAGAGGACCCATATTTGATTTAAAAAGTAAAATTAAATTGAAAAACCTAAATAGTGAGTGGTCATTTTGAGGTATCTAAAGAATACAAATGAAAGCTTCTGGTGCTTATAGGAAGTACCCCTTTTTGGAGTTTGCTCCGTGGATATCCCCGGGTCTGACACGGGAGAGGGGTCAAGTGCAAAGCACCCTCGGCGAGGGGTGAAGGGCGGGCAGAGCTTACTGAGCAGGTGAGACAGGGGAGTGAATGAGTGCAAGATTTGGGGTGGCAGAAGGGATCCTTTAAGGATGCAGCAAAGGTCAATTCTGAATCCTGAAGCCTGCTGTGGCCAGGCGGCAGGTGACTTTGGGCTCACGACTCTGTGCAGCACTTCGGTGTGTATGGTCCTATTCAACCCTAGAAAGAAACACTATTGCATAGGATTTGTTATCCCCCAGCTGCAGGTGAAGAGCTTGAGTGCCGAAGTCGTGTAGCATGTTTGCTACAGGCGCGACTTGCCCTCGGGTCTCGTTGTGACGGAACTGTGTGTCCATCCAAAGACATGGCCAAGAGGCCACGAACCCCTCCCTCCTCTTCCCCAGCCTCAGGAACGTGTGTGGTGTGAGGCCAGAATTAAGAATTCTGTCCCAGACTTGTTAAATTGGAGGTGTCTAGTGATATCCACTGCTGCATTCAGAATGTCGTGTCCCACGCCAGTTCCTAAGTTGAAACCCTCACCTTCAAGGTGACAGTGTTAGGAGGTGGCCTTTTGGGAGGTGAGTGGGTCATGAAGGCAGAGCCCTCCTGAGCGGGATTCCTGCTCTTAAAGAAGAGGCCCCGTAGAGCTCCCATACCCTCCATCATGAGGACCCCACCAGGGAGGAGGCATCGGCTGTGAACCAGAACCTGATCATCGGCACCTTGACCTGGGACTTCCAGCCTCCGGGACTTTGGGTAATAAATGTCTGTTGTTTCCAAGCCATCTGTCTGTGGTATTCTCAGACAGAGGCCCACAGATGCAGGTTGATATGTGGGCTTCATCGGCCCTCAGAAGGTGCAGGTGAGGCCACCTGGCCTCAGGAGACTCTGGGGTGGGGGCAGGGGGAATCCGAACACAGAGCCCTGGGCACACCAAGATTTAAAGGTGGAGCAAGAAGATTCTGGTGTCACTGGAGCCAGAAGGAGAAAGTAGGGAAGAACACAGTCTCAAAGGTGCTGCAGGGCGGAGGCCGTCCTCCAGAGAAAGGAAACCCTCTCCCGTGCCTTGGAAAGTGCTGGGATAGAATGAATCGCCACCATTCTAGAAGCCAGGTGATGAAGACAGGGCTCCTGGGGTCTGCGGTGAGGACCTGCAGAGGAAGGGAGGGGGCGGGAGGGGGGCGACCAACAGGGGACTGGGAGGCAGGGGCCCAGGGCCGCATTCAGCTTCGACAGAGTAAGTGTGGCCTCAGTTTCCCCCTCTGTACAATGGGGTGCTCTCTGGGGTGGGTGTGAAGACCAGGTGGTGTTTATGGAGCCGAGCCTGACAGCACGTGGGGGAGAGAGTGGGGCTGGGAGGGGCCAGGGCTCGTGGGGAGGGAGGCTCGGGGAGGGAAGCAAGAGGGGGGGTTCGGGGCACCGTGGGCAGAGAGCACGCAGGCTATGCTGTGCTGACATCCTGGGTGCTCAGAGCTCATGTTTCTGAAGCTCAGATTTTTTGCTTTCCACCTATGTGTGCATTTGCTGGGTCAGCACGTGCTTCTTGAGCCCCTGTCTGGCCCAGGCCTTCAGCTAGGTGTTGGGCCACACACAGTCACAAAGGATGCACATTTTAGGGAGCAGGGGGTGCTGTGAGGTCCGTGAGAGCACTGGGGGCCAGGATGCCTCTCCTGACTCTGGCTGTCCCCCGGCTTTCTCTGGCCTCGCCTGTAGAAGGAGAAGCTGCTTTGCTGAGCAGGGACCATGAGCTGGGTCACTGTGCTAAAAAGCCCCCCTGTGGGGCGCCCCTCTCTCCTTCCTTCTACTGCTGAGCCAGGGCCCGCCGTCCTGGCGCAGGACTAGCCAGGCCTCTCCATCCAGGCCTTCGTGCTCCCCACGGGAGGCTGAGCTGGCCCGGGGCCTGCTCTGCTAACTGGGCAGCCTTCCTTCTGCGTTCCCTCTAGGACACCTGACCATGCTGCTCCAGCATCTAGACCTCAGGCTAATCCAGGTGTTTGACAGGTACTCGGACCCGAGAGGCCTGCAGTGGGCAGATCTGGGAAGTGGGGCCGAGTCTGTACCTGCCTCAAGGGGTGGCCCCTGAGCATCACGTGAGTTGGTCATGAACAGGCTGCGCAGAGTGAGCCCCAGAGGCTGTTAGGAATACTTGACCAGTCATGAGAACAGCAAGGTTGTTTCCTCTTGGGCCATTGTGTTCGAGTTTGGCCCCGTCAAGAGGGAAAGCCATGGAGAGCAGGTGAACAGCATTCCTCAAGTCCTTGACCACAGCAACAGACCCAAGAAACTCTGGAGTTGGGAGGATCCAGTGCCCAAAGCGGGAGTCCCGTCCGTAACATTGAGGGTCCACGGGGATCTTCCATCGGCCTAGGGACTCGTCAGCAGGAGGAGGTTTACTTAAGGATGGAAAGAAATGGGGTAGGGCTCCTAATTCCCACAGTGAATGCATGAGTTAGGAACACAGGGGCTCAAGGAGGTGACTCTGCCTCGCCCAGTGTCACCCCGTTGTGACACACTGCATCCCCCAGCAAAGCTCCTGTTTTTTCCATGAGCATGCGGGAGCTCCCAAATCTTCTGCCTGTAGACTTCTGTTCTCCCTCTTTCTTTCAATAGGTAAAATATTTCTTTTTGGGGACAGAGGAAATGAAAACTTTCTGCATCTTGATGTTATGCCTCTTTATGCTTTTGAAATACCTGGCCTTTTGCTATTTTTGCTTTTAGCCTAAAAGTTGTGCAAAGAAAGGTCCTCAAATGTTACAGGACTCTGATTGTCCCAGAGATGGTTTTGGGTTTGAGGACATAAGTAGAATCTGGTTCTCCCATCCAGACTACTCTTTAGTGCTTTCTTCCCCCCGCCCCGGGCTCCATAGTTGCTTATGTTCATCTTTGTTCCCCTGTCTCACACATTAATTTTGGGGGGACTTTTGTTTTTAGAATAGGTACCTCAGAATGCCAATATTGTTGCAATGCATTATTGTTCATGAACACCCAGCCCCCCACCAAAGTTCACTCCTTTGGTTGAAAGTCCTGCTCCTAAAATGAGGACATTTGAAAAAAAAGTTACTATGTGCAAAAAGATGCTTATCTATGTATCTATATTTATATCTCTGAAAATGTCAAAGCAAAGTAACTGTGCAGCTAAGAAAATGGCAAGTCCCACAGTGGAATATGGTACAGCCATTGCAGGACAGCACAGGGGGAGATGCTGAGGACAGGTGGAAAGGCAGAATATCAGAGCGTGCAGGCCCTGCCCTCAAGTCTGTGATGTTCCGCATTATTCATGTTCAACAGGACGATCGTTTAATGAGCAGGTACTATGTGCCAGGTACCGTGCGCAGTGTTTTCATGTGCCTTCCTATGGATGCTCATGGCAAATGTGAGCTGGGCGTCACTGCTTTGCAGATGCAGGTGTTGGCACTGGAGGTCAGGGCTGGGATTTCGTGGAAGGGTGTCCCATGTCCGGCAGATATTCGGGCTGCAGACACTAGGGCCTGTTCTGATCCAAGATTCCATGGCCACTTGAGACTCATGCGCGAAGCCCCTTTGCCCCCTCTCCTGGAGTGGGATTCCCTCACGCCTTCCTGGACCCCTCTGCTCTTATCACAGCTTGCCAACAAAGCAGCTCTCTGTCCCGTGAAACCACGGGATGTGTCTGGAGAGGTAACCCAAGTTCATGGACAAAGATTTCCCTTCTTTCTTTCATTATTTTTAAAAGTTTAAATAGGTAATACATAAACAACATACACAACTCAGAACATTTACAGGGGACACTCTGCCCCTGGCCCTAAGCCCCTCATCCCTGCGTCCCTCTCCCCGTGGCAATCGCAGGGGATTGCCTGATTTTATCTTCCCTTCCAGAGATAGTCCACGCATATGAGATGCGTTCTGAGCCTGAATATCTTTGCCTCCCGCCCTTTTGTACACCAATATCTGTGCATACTTTTCAAACAGCTTTCCCCAGCTCTGATACCTAATGCTACCTCTCTGAGCTCATTCCACATCAGAGCATATCAGTCTGCTTTCTTCTCATTTAAAGGCCTATATGGATCCCATCTTACGTGCCCTGATTTATTTGAATATTGCTTATGGAAGGATATTTAGGTCATTTCTAATTTTTTGTCATACAAATAAGGCTACAGTGAATGTGCATGGACGCATATCATTTCAGCACGTGGAGGTCTGTGTGGGATAAATTCCTGGAAGTGAAGCTGTCAAAGGGCCTGAGAGTTTTAAACATTGACAGATCTTTCCCAATTGCTTCATGACGAGGCCGACATTGTTTAACCCCCCACAGTGGTATTCGAGTCAGGCTCCAGGCTGTCCACATTCTAGTTCAAATATGTGCTTGTGGGCTGGAAGGAACATAGCTGGCCCCAGTGGTAGGACTCGGGGCGACTCACTTCCCCTCCATGGAACTTGGTTTCCATCGCCAGGGAGAGGTAATACCACCGGTCCAAGTGCCACAGCTTTGACAGAGACGTACAAGGCACTGGGCGCCACGCCTTGCCAGCTCCAGAACATTCGGCACGGTGCCTCGGCAACCGTGTGGATTCCCGGGATGTCTGCTCAAGGCCTGCAGGAGGTCAGGTCCTCTTTCCCTGTGGGGTCATGAAGACCTTGAGCACCCTCAGAAGCAGCAAAGGGGGGGCGAGTAGACGGCCTCACGTTGGAAAGGATGTGTAGACATCATCGATCGCTCTGCCAGTCCCCTTAGCAGCATGGGCTTGGAACTGGCCAACGAAGGGCCAAGCTGGCTGGCATGTTGTCCCAGACACCCAGACTCATGGGCGGGGTGGGGGGAGGGGGTTCGTGCATCTAGCACATCTTCGGAAAATTATTTTGCTGCCAGAAGACCACAGCAGGAGCTGGGGACCATAAATTTCGAAATTTCATATTAGGCTTTTGGGGAAAAGGGTGAGTTGAAATCTAATTAAATCGTGATATCTAGAATGAAATTATTGTAGAGGGAACTTTCTGCTTGGTTTCTTGCAGATTCCATCTTCGTGTTATAAAAAATAGCTTCTAAATAGCGTTGTTTAAAAAAGAGAGTCACGGAAGGACTTCCAGAAGTCAATTATTTTTGTATCCTAATTTTTAAATCATAAAAATATACATAACTACTGTGAAAGCTTCGATGCGTGTGGAAGCATGTTTTGTGTGAAATCACTCAGTTGCTTGTTCCCATCCCCAGCCTGGGGGACAATTAGATTTTCCCCTTTGGGAGACTTAGTTCTGTGCCGATTAAAAACTCTGTGTGAGGGCGCCTGGGTGGCTCAGTGTTAAGTGTCTGCCTTTGGCTCAGCTCATGATCCCAGGGTCCGGGGATCAAGCCCCGCATCAGGCTCCCTGCTCGGCGGGAAGCCTGCTTCTCCCTCTCCCACTCCCTCTGCTTGTGTTCCCGCTCTCACTGTGTCTCTCTCTGTCAAATAAATAAAAAAAACTTTAAAGAAAAACCCTCTGTGTGTGCACGTGTATTTTATGACACACAAATAACCATTTTACAGATGGGAAACCCTACTAACACACTGTTCTGTAGCTTGTTCTTTTTTCATGAGCTGATGTTTTAACAGAGGCTGATAATGTTAGAATAAAGGATGTGGCATTTGCTTTCTCCGTCCTACTGATTCTGCATATAGAGCGAGCTGCTCAAGTTTCCACAGCAAGTTCATGGCGTGGGTCATCCAAGCCATCCCCAGGAGAAGCGACCGAGAGAACAGAGGAAGTGAATCCTGGAGAACAGAGAGGGACTCGGGGGCATGATAGCTGTATTCAGCTATCAGAAGGGTTGTAGAGGGAGCAACCATGGTTCCATTCTGGTGGTCTCGAGGGGGTGAGACTGTAGCCGGGGGGGGGGGGGGGGGAAGTTTCCAGAAGCAGAGACCAGCAAATCTCGAGTGGCATCCTCAGAGACCTGGCTTTGAGTCAAACGGCCTGAGTTCCAATCTTGACTCTTCTACCTAGTAGCTGAGTAAAGTCTCTGTGCCCAGTTTCGTCATCTGTAAAAATGGAGTCAGCAAGTCCTTTTCTGTGCTGTTTCTGTGAAGACGGGATGAGATATCCTATGTCAAGCTCTCAGAATAGTGCCTGGAGCAGAAGGAGCCCTCCATAAACACAATGAACATGATGATACTTTTGGTGAGTGATCTGTGCACCCAGGAGCTCTCCGGCCGCAGTGGCCACAGTACCTTTGCTTAATTGGGTAAGCCCGTGTCCCTATCCAGTGTGGTTTTAGAAAACCCTGCTTTTATCAGGTTTTGCTCTTCATGCTGGCTCTTCCTCGTCCCCTCAGCTGGTTGTCTGGCTCCTCAGCTGCTCTCTTGGTGGGTCACCATTCGCTGGACAGGTTGGCTTCCTCTAGGCTGGGTGGATCTTCTCCGTCCTGCTCCACCCAAGCATGAGCCCAGGCTTTCCTTAATCTCCCCCAGCACTGCGGGGAGCACACCCACCGTATCAGCTCATAATATTCCCTCCGTGTGGGGGAAAGCCTTGGGGTCCTGGATACCCCCCTGGCGCTTGATGGTTGCCTCTCCGATGGTCACTGCTGCACATCTCCAGACTTGGGGACCCATCAAGCCAACTCTGGGTGGTTCACACACTTTAAACTCTGTGACTTGCCTTCAGGTGCTGCCCTTTGGCCAGATCCTTTCCTTCTTTCTCCTCCAGCCCAGGAAATGGTGTGCTGGTAAATCATCCCTTAAAAAAAAAAAAAGAAAAAGCTATGATTTGTAGCGTGTGCCAATTTCTGTGGTATAAATACTCCCACCACCGTCTATTTCAAGCTACCAACAGTTTAACAACTAGCTCCCACAATTCTTGCATATTTGGCGATCTGCTCTGGGAGATACACTTCTGAGCAGAGCTTTTGCAGTATGCCTCAGGCTAAGTTGGTTCTGGGTGTGATACCGGGTATCGATAAACAGGGAAATAGCTAGCAATGAGCTCACTTAACACTGTACAGAGTTTCTGCAGCAGTTCCTCTTGGCTTGGGTTTCAGAACTTGTTTTTGGGCTGGCCTGGGGATTTCTTTAATCTACATTACTGCCCTTATGCATGTTGCCCCCTCTTTTCATATATCTTAAGAATCCTCCCTTGAATGAAACTGAGAACTCTAGTTTGGACTTGTGTGATAGGGCATCAGGGCAAAATTTCTAGAACAATCCATGCTATTTTGTTTTTAATATATTAGGAGCTTCTTCTTCTTCTTCTTCTTTTATTTTATTTTAGAAAAAGAGCATGAGTTGGGGAGAGGGAGATGGAAACAAGCAGACTCCCTGCTAAGCAGGGAGCCTGACATGGGGCTCGATTTCACGATCCTGAGATCATGAGCTGAAACCAAGAGTCGGACGCTTAACCAACTGAGCCACCCAGTTGACCTAATCTATGTTATTTTTATTTGCTGGCTATAAAAGAGAGAATCAGGCCCCAGATGTTCATAGGTATTTGGGACCATCACACATGCTTCTTTCAGAAAGTCCTGTCCATGCCCTATTTTCTTCAACCAATCCTTCCAAGAATCCACATTAGCCGTATTTGTAGGTGAAATCAAACTTTCTTCTCACCCGGTATTTTCAGCCTCCAGCAGAATAAACAGCAACCTCAGGAAACAGATATCTCGGCAGCTTTGTGACAAAATAGCCTTCCCTTCCCTGCCAGTCGGAGAGAGCACCGCCAGCCCCCACGGCCCCCAGAAGGACGCCAGATGCAAGGGAGTTTCCTTTCCTTGGCTGGTCTTTCAAGTAAAGTGAAGAATTCTTGCAGCATGAGTCATCTATCCTGACTCCAGACAGAATCCCGTGGCCAGGACCTCCTGGGGGAGAGGGAAGTGAGAACAAGGCAGAACGGCCATGGTTCTGTGGGGTGGGAGAAGGGCTCCCAGTCACTCTGGGCTTAAGGACTCAGGGCCACAGACAGAAGCAGGAACGGAGAACCCACTAACAGGGGACCCAGGAGAAAGGAGAGCAATCTTCCTCTTGTTCCTACACACAACTGAGGGCTGCGTCGGACAATAGGGCATCAGCCTCAGGGGCTCAGCTTGAGTTGTGGCAAAGAGCCTGCCCGGTCACTTCCACAGAGCCACTGGGCCAATCCAGAGGCCCCAGACAACACAACCTCCAAAGGGGAATAAAGAAATTCCTGTCCCAGTTCCCTGAATGCAAGTCTTTGCTATTAGGAAAAAAAAAAAAAAAAAAAAAAGGTCCATGTCAAGGATAAATCTTCATTCTGAATTGTAAGCAAATGATTACTCTTTGTGGTCCCCAGACAGTAGCTGTGCTACTTTGTTTTACAGCAAATATGTGATTTAAGAGGTGAGTATGTATGTTATCAAAGGATCCTTTGCTTTGCCAAGGGATTCTTTACAGATAATTGCGTAGGGTCTTTGAGTGTTTGTTTCAAGTCAAACTACTAGGATGGCCAGAAATCTGCCATGTCAAACCCTCTGTCAACTGAGATTAAGCAGGAATGAAGGAAAAGGACCCCTGACTTGTTACCGTACCTGGGCTTGGATGACCTTGGGCTTAGGTGGCCTTTGCCCTGGATGGACTTGGGCTTGGATGGCCTTCTGCCCTGGATGGCCTTGGGCTTAGGTGGCCCTCCACCCTGAATGGCCTTGGGCTTGGATGGCTTTGGGCTTGGATGGCCTTCAGCTCTGGATGGCCTTGCCAAGCTGAGTTCTCAGAACCTGGAGCCTGAGGGCATCTGTGTCAGCTTCTTTGTCACTGCAGTTTGGAAATGGTTAAGTGGCTTTCTTTACTGCAGACTCTCAGGCTCTTGTATGTGAAAATTTGCTCTGAGTGTCCCAGAGCGGGTCACATTACACGACCTTATTTGAAGGCATAACCCTATGGATCCATGTCTACTCCTGTTGCACCGTCCTGAGGAGGAGAGGATTAGGCAAGAGCTCATCCACCAACCATGCTTCACGAACACAGCCAGAGTTTCAGGCGGGAAATGCATTTCTGCAACGCATGCTCTTTTTTATTGAAATGGTAACTCTCACCTATCCACACAAGGCTTCCAAAGACTCTCTTGGTAGAGCCTGAAAACCGGGAGGGATGTGTTTATCCAGATAGCCCCCTTCTCACCCAGGCTCCTGCACACCCAGGGAGCTGGTCTGGACTTGGAGGGGACCTGGCATCCAGGGGACAGTGTCACTTACAATGCCACATTATCCACCACTATGACCCTTCCCTGAAGCAGATACTATCTCAACTTTCTCAGAAACCTGATGTTGTGTTAGTCTGGATTCTGCTAAGCACATAATGGCAGAATTTTGGTTTTGTCCTCAGAGGCTCCTGTGTGAATGTCCGGCATGCACTGCAAGGAGACTCTCAGCAATGATCAGTGAGCAGGTGTCGTGACCTAATCAGTTTATGAGAAGCAGGCTTTGCTGTTCTTCCCCACTAACATGCCCCGTGGCCCACGGTCCTGACTGTCCTGGTTCTCATGCTCTTGTGGGCCCTTCTTACCAGAGGCTGTGGAGGCTAGCAGGAAATCTGATGGCCAACTGTGCTGTGTTTGTTTTAAAACAACCACCCGGGTTAGGATCGTTGAACATAAAATATGCTTCAGAAAGTTCGTACACTGATCTTTCCTTTAGCGGTCTCTGCAAAGTCATCTTCTGAAGGTTATTTTGATGAACGTAATCCCAGAACGAATTAAAACACGCTTCACGCGGGAGCCTCCAGAGTCAGAGGCTACTTGCACTTGTAATCTGAATGGGCTCTCAGAAGCAAGCGTGAAATCAAATACCAGAAAACGTTATTTTAATGATGATTTTTCCTTCTCCAGGAATCAGACTCCTGAAGCACGTTGTTTATGGGCACAATTCTCAATTCTTCCTCCCATCAATCTTCAGAGTGAGTGAGTGTGTGTGTCTTTGAGCGTACACCTGTGTGTGTGCTCATCAAAGACAACACAGCGCGCAGCATCTTTAGGGGATATATCTTAAGGGCTTATATTTAATTATTTGGCTTGGAATTGACTTAAATATAAGTTCCTCTGTTGAATATAAGGGACATTATGCACTGCATTTCTTCTTTTTTTTTTTTTTTAAAGATTTATTTATTTATTTGAGAGAGCGAGAATGAGAGAGAGAGAGAGTACATGAGAGGGGGGAGGGTTAGAGGGAGAAGCAGGCTCCTCGTCGAGCAGGGAGCCCTATGCGGGACTCGATCCCGGGACTCCAGGATCATGACCTGAGCCGAAGGCAGTCGCTCAACCAACTGAGCCACCCAGGCGCCCCATGCACTGCATTTCTGACTCAATATTGTAATTGAAAGGCAAATCTTTTTTTATGACGATTTTTGCCTAAGGATCAGTATAGCTGCCACATCATTGGATATGAAGCATCCCATCTGCTGATGTCTGGAAATATTTGAAAGCACCACCAGCAAGGATCATAGCAGGAAGGTGGGGCCACTGGAGGCTGGGCCTTCTGTCCTTTGGCCTCGACTTCTCTGAGTGGTAGTTCCTTGTCTGTAAAATGCAGATGGCTAATACCTTACCCCGTGGTCCAAGGATTCCGGTACTCGCTCACTCAGTGAGAGGCTGGGGACCAGGCACTGTCCTCAGCTCAGGGAAATAGGGCCGGCAGAGCGCCGGCACAATGCCGGGGGACCTCGAGAATATTCAATAGGCACTGGCCCTCAGCCTCCCCCTTCTGCATCCAGGGTTTCTTTTGCTGCTACAACTCTGTTACAAACACTTTCCAATGCAAGGAGGAGAGAGGCTGCAGTTGTTCTCCAGTGAATGATCACCATTAAGAGCTCTGTGTAAGGAATAGGTATGTGGCTTTTGCTCTGAGGATCTACGTCTCACTCCCTCCTGAGCACCAAGCTGGCTCCAGCCTCTCTGAGACCACACGTGTGCACCATGCTCCATGTAGCATCCTCCCTTCCTGGGACTCGCTCTGTGGCCTGACATCTACGATAACCTCGGACACCAAATAGAGGTGCAAGCCCCTGGATCCGTGCTGGCCAGGAGAGGCAGGGGCATCCCTCCCCATCTGCCCCCAAGAAAGAAAAGTCTGATGTCAAAACCGACTGCTGCGGAGACCCCTTGATTTTCCACAGCTCCTTAATGAGTTTGGGAAAATGTGAAGGTGGGCTTATAAATATTTTAGGTGAGAGTGTGTATGTCTAAACTGTGGTAATAGGAATATGGGAGGTGGGAGGCTGACCAGGGGTGGAAGGACCAGGAGGAGAGAAGCAGAGGTCCAGAGGCACCTGCCAGAGGCCAGGGCCTAACAGGACATAGCAGCTGTAAGCGAGACACTGCAGAAAGGACTAAGATGACATTTCTAGGTCAGAGAGGCTTGGCATTCAGTGAAGTCATTGACCACCTTGTAGTGGGCACTTACGCCTTGCATGGGGGTGCTGCGGGGGACAGAAGGAGAGGGATGGTGTGCAGCAGAGCAAAACGGACCGGGCGGGAAGTCTGGCAGAAGCTGGGGGACTGATGGCCTCGTCGTGAGGCAGCCAGGGGACAGGTGCAGGTGTGGGCTGGCTCAGCAGAGGCTGTGACATGCCTCCTTCCCCACAGGGTCAGAGGAGGACAACCCTGCAGGAGGGACATCACTTGGTCCAAGAGGAAATACACCCAATTGGGGTGCTCTCCTTGTCTCTGGGCTCACAGATAATTTTGAATTTGATTGCCACAGGAAAAGCTGCACACATAGAAACGGTTCTCACATCGCCTTTTAAAACATTACGTTTTATCATGAGAAACCTTGGGTGTCTCACAGTATTGGAGAGGCAGATTGGATGTCCCTGCTTAGTATCCACGGTCTATTACACAGTCATTAAAACCAGGCGGCGTGAAGACGGTGGGGCACCACGGGACGTGTTTGCAGCGTAACATTAATGAAAAGCAGGGCATAGAATCTTGCAGGCAGTCTGAGGATGACTCACAGCATTCAGCAAGGTTTTATTGAGCACCTACATGTGCCCAGGAGGAATGGGCTCTGGATCCTAAGAGAGAAGCACTTGTTCTCTTTGAGAATGGGGTCCGCTGGGGGGTGACGAAGCAAGCAGATGCACAGTGAGAAACAATGGATCATTCTAAGTGGCCCAAAAGATAAATAAGCAATGGCGACTTATGTTAAGTTCCACGGAATATACAAGCAGGACACGGTAGATGGAGAACAAGAGAGAAGGGCAGGTTGAGGACGAAACAGGCCGGTCACTGCAGGCTGGAAGGAATGCACGGAAACCAGAGTGGCTGAGCCTGGGCTCAGGATGGGGGCCGAGCACCTGCCTCCTCGGTTCAAGTGCTGACTTCTCCACTTACCTGCTGTGGGACTCTGGGCAAATTTCTTAACCTCTCTCTGCCTCAGTTTCCTCATTTGTAAACCAGGGATGCCAGCAGCACCTGCTCCTCACGGGCTGTGAGGTCTGAACAGATTCATGTGCAAGTGATGGTTAGCTATTTTCACTATGGTGGTGTTATTTTGTCTAACCTTCAAATTATTGATAACATTAATATTGCATGGATAATTACAATGTCTACATGATAAATAAAATAACTTTTGATGTGTTAGTCTGGGTCCTCCAAGAAGCAGACGCCAAGACCATATATACGTGCTGTCTGTATACTCTACCCACACATGTTCAGAGTGCGGCCCACTGCCACGGAGAGTCCAATTACTCTTAGCAAAGTCCACAAGTCTCAAATCCTGGTTTGGCTGATTTAATGATAATGACCTTAGCATTGGCTTTCATGGGCTTGGGTCCAAAACCAGGTCTTTGATTTCTTAGCCTAAAAGATGAGGAGTCTCAGCCATGTGCCAACATCGAGCACGGCTCCCTACCTCCTGGCTTAGTCCTATCCTCCACTGTGCCACCTACTTCACGTTCCAGCAAACGGACTCGTGCCTCTGCTAGACCGTGTCTTTGCTCATGCTCTTCCCTTGGCCTGACAGGCCTTGCCCAGCCATATCTCGGGGGGAATCTAATTAATTTCATCCTGTTCAATACAGAATACTAATACTGGTGAAGTTACCATAAACTTGTAATGTTTCTCATTGTCACTACAATGAGAAACATCAGTGACAAGCTCTTTAACTAGTGTTATCAATCCAGAAAATATTTAGTATTAGTTAATAGACTAGATATTCTGGAATGCTCCAAAATATTTCTAACAACTCATATTTGATAGGAATCTTATAGAAATGGCCCCACATTTGATCACATTTCTGAAACTTTACAAGATGTTACCAATAAAGATTTGTGAAGCTGAAAATTTCCTAAACTATCACCACGAGAAAACTAATCTTGTTCAACCACGTTATGACCAAGACTAACTTATCTTTTTTTCTTTCTGACACAAAGTTGTTGACAAATTAAAAAGGCAATGGGAGTGTACTGCCAAAAAAATCTGGAAAAAGAAAATAAGCCACATGGCAGGTAATTAATAAAATAGTGTTATTCTGGATGGTGTGATGTCTGTTGGTTAGTCAACAATTATAATTTATTGTAATTTCTTTTCATGCAAAATAAGTACTCCCTTTCACATCCAACTGCATTGTAATTATGTCTTCCTTTCATGGGAGAGGGCTTATATATTATATAAATAAGCATCAGCCCCATACCACCTGGACTGTCCCCTGTACACCACCCTGAAGCTGGTGATGAGGTGCAGAAGGACTCCGTACTCTCCTTCTGAATCTTGCTCCTCCTATTTCCCCAGTGACTCAGTTGACAGCTGACCCAGCCCTGCTCCTTGCCAGACCCTCAAAGAAGCAGATCTCCTGCGTTCTGCTCACAGCCCTGCCCCCTGGTTCTTGGGGTTGGGCTAGAGAGCAGACATCTTACTGCTCCTCTGTCTGGGTTGACCTTTTCATCTCCAGGGGCTCAAGTGCAAAATCTTCCCCTAGAAGGGTTCCTGTCTCTCACACAGACCAGCTCATGCCCATAGAGTCTGGGGTGGGGGATGGGAGTGGGGGTGGGGCTCCCGGCCTCATGTGTGTAGCTATTCCTGATCCAACCAACCACACTGTGCCATCCAGTTCTGATGAGCACCCCATCATTTCATGTCCATCTGTTATCTGCAGCATTCTGCGGCCAGGTCGTCTTCCCTAAACACCACCATTCACACCAGAGTTGGCCCAGAGCCTCCAGTGGCTTCCCACCTCCCAGAGGAATAAATCCAAATCCTTAACTTGGTATGCAAGGTCCTTCACTATCTGTTCTTTTCCTGTTTTTGGCTTTGAATCTCTCTTCCTTCAGCTGACTCCTCTGCTTTCAGCTTTTTTTGAGCCAAATGATTTTAGTCATTGTTCCTAATCGGTGCCATGAAAAGTCTCTTGTCTAGTCTTTACTCCCAGCTGATCTCGGGCTTGATGCTTTGTCCAGAGACCTGCAGTGGTGTGCCTCCCACCCAAGGGCATGGAACAGGACGTCCACTCCCCTCTTTTGGATACTTAATAATCTTCCGTTATTCTCGTGACTGATTTGATGATCCCAAGACTATTGTGCTTAAATAACTTCCATAGCTTTTAAGAAAATCCATTTTATATCTTTAAGATTTTATTTATTTATTTGAGAGAGAGAGAGAGAGCATGAGCTGGGGGAGGGGCAAAGGGGCAGGGGGGAGGGAGAAGCAGGCTCCCCACTGAGCACAAGGAGCCCAATGTGGGGCTTGATCCCAGGACCCTGGGATCATGACCTGAGCTGAAGGCAGACGCTTAACTGACTGAGCCACCCAGGCGCCCCCCAAAAAATCCATTCTATATCTAAAGAGGAGCGTGTTCATCGATCAGTAAGGGTATCCACTTTTGTTAGCCATAAATGAGAAGATGTACTAATCTGGCTTTCAAACATCCATTGCAAACATTTAGTATTTATTTCCAGTTCCTCTCTAATGCATCTATGTATCTTCACATTGCCCTTGTTGAAGCAAGCAACTGTGTATCTTAATCTACTGAAAACTCTGGGAAGAGGATATAAAAAATACAAGAGAATCTTCAGGTATATGCTTTGCTTCTCTGGATACTTGTACTGAATTAGATAGCTCTGCCCAGCATGGACCTGGGATCAGTGAGGTACAGAGGCACTCAGGGCACAATATTTAAGGAGGCACTCGCTCTCATGTCCTTGCAAGTGTAGGATCTACATCTGAGAGTGATGCTTCCTTAAATGTTTCCAACCAGAGCAACTCTCTCTCAAGGAGGGACTCAACGCTCAGGTGTTGTCCCGACACTGGCACTCCCGAGAGTCAGTGCCTCCTTAAATGTTGTGTCCTGAGCATCTGTCTGGCCCTGGGCTAGCCTGACCCTGGGCAGAGATGCATCACAGTGGGGACAGTGGATGCAGGGTGGTTCTTAGGCAATGCCAGTGTTTAAGTTGGATTGCTCAAGATTCTTGAAAGGTCTAGAAAGGAAATCAAATCCAAATATTCATGAACTCCAAGGGCAAGCATTTTAGTCCAAAAGTCATTGCCAGAGCAGAGAGTGGGGTCCAATGACAAACCAAGTTGGAATTGAAGCTGATGAGCAGGTAAATGTAGAAGCCAGAGGACAAACAGGAAACATAAAACCCCAAACAAGTAGATCAAAACACAGGCTGTTTTGAGCGTGGAGGTCCAGATCATCTTCACAATCACACATTTTATTTGGCATACATTTTGTCATGAGAATACAGTGTTATTATTTTTGGTAACAGTGTTATTGAGATATAATTCCCATAGCATATGATTCACTCATTTAAAGTGTACAATTTAAAGTGTTTAGTATATACACAGGGTTGTACAACCATCACCAAAACTTTAGGACATTTTTATCACTTCAGAGAGAAACCCCATGCTCTTTAGCTATTGTTTCCAGCCCTCCACTCCCTCCCCGCCCTAGGTAATCACTAGCAGAATTAATTTTTAAATGTTTGCATTATTGATTAATTTGTCTTCAGTGTTTCACGATTATGAGCAATGCTCCACAGGTCAACTCTAAGGGAAGAAACACATTTCCCCTTATAACCACTTTTACCTTCAGGTGGATCCTGTAAATGGACCCACCTGGATCCTGCTGAGTTCCTTGTAGGCATGGGTGTGCAGAGGAGAGCCTGGAGCAGACTTCTATTTGTAGGAGGGGAGTGTGTTCTGGAGTGATGTGAGATCTTTTCAGACCAGGGAGGAGGTATAATACCAGGGGGGAGGGGTTGAGGAAGTCAGATGGGACAGGACAAAAACACAAGAAAAGAGTTGAGTGGAGATTCTTCAATGGCCAAAGAATATTTTCAAGCCAGGATGCCCCATTTTCAATTCAAAGTTGATTATGTGGCCATGACATAGACCTTTCCCCACAGAGTGTCCCCCGCTCACCCCCGGCGCAGCCATGCCAGTCTTCTGTAATTGCCCTGGCACTCACTTATGGATGCTTGGAAAGACACGTGTGTGTGTGTGTGTGTCCACATGCATGTGTCAGGGAGGAAGACACTGAGTTTCCTTTCAGAGTGGACATGGTGTCAGTGAGGAGGACCCGAGAACCAAGGTGACTATGAGAATACGGGTGTCCTTCAAATCCAAAGTCTTGACAGTGCTGCTGAGAACCGAGGACTTCAATCCACGGTAATCAGATCTCCCTGAGCGGTCCTGCCCCGGATGACAACTGGATCATGCATCTTTATGAATATGTCACTTGCTTTTAAAGATGTTGTTTCCAAAGGAACATTTCCCAGGAGTGAGATCACTAATCTAAATGAATTAAGACTTTTGGGACTTGTGAAATGTGAATGGGTTTCCCAAAGGGTTGCACCATGGTTCAGGGACATCTGTCAGTGTAGTGGTCCCGGTCACTCGCGTCCAGTGACTGACACCAGGACAGCCTTCGTTTCTAAGCCAGGGAATCTCTCTTCAAGGATTTGCTTTCTCACACAGGCTCTGCTCCCAGAAGAGCAAGGAGCAGAATTAAGATGACAAATCTGGATTTTAGACTCTGGGCCGTTTGTGAGTCCTCACAGCTCTACTTCTTAGATACAAAGAAACCCAGGAAAGAAATGTCTGGAAAGAGGGAAATACTTTGGATAAGATTTTATTTTGAGGGGTGAAATAAGATGGCACTAAAATCAAAGGGTATCGGGGTTGGTAGTGCTCCTAAAAATGGCTTCCACTGTAGGAAATTATATACATTTTTAGATGAAAGGAAAAAAGTATTTCCACCTGTTTCAGCCTAATGTCATTAACTAGGGAAATGAAGAATATCAAAGATGTCTCTACACTAGACTTTATACTGTAGCTTTGCTTCATAAGATTTTGAGACAGTAACTTGAACTTAATCACATACTACAGTCTATTTTATTTTATTTTTTCTGCAGGAAGGTCCTTTGGAATGTAACAAATGCCTAAAGAATTATACTATTCATAGAACTGTGCCAGGCACAGAAGAAATGTTCAAGAAATAATTAGTGAATGAGTAAATGAACGGATGACAGATGTAACCAAACACCGAAATTAAAATCACTTCTCAAGTCAAGGATGTGCTTTTAATTAGGTAGCTTTGGTTCTGATTTCTTTGGTTCTTAATGGAGATTTCTGAGGGTACCTCTTGTCTCTTTTCCTCAATTAGAACACTGGGCTTTTTTTATAGCCCAGTTTGATGGTTTTGACTTAAATAATGCCAATAACAAACATTGTCAGGGAGGTGAATGGACATCATAAATGCTTATATGTATTCAATGAGAGCTCCTTATTAATAAAGCCTATGTATAAGTGTCAGGCAAACACATCTACTTTATTCTATACCACGTTATGGCACGATTTTATGGTCACGTGCTGGGGCTGCATAGATTCCTTTAGTGAATCCCTGTGTAGGTATCATGGATATATTATAATTACCGTGCACAGACTGATGTCAATACATAAACATTTAAGTCCTCAATTACCACACTAAATTATGTCTTCCTCTTTCAGGCAGATTTTTCTCATCTGGAGTTAATGTAGGTTTGCTCTCACATAAACATCTATGGAATGAGTCTGGACTTTGCTAAGCAGCAGTGGTTAGCAGGGGAGGAAAGGAAGAATAATGGCTAATCTTTAGCTATGGTGTGGGTGTGTGGTTGGGAAAAACCAGCTGGCTGAGCGAAGGTTCTACCTCTGATTCTCAGGCATGGGCGGTGACCCCTCCAGTCTGGTCAAGAAGGAGTCACATGCCTTTGGTGACTTCTTTGTTTACTCTCAGAGATTAACTATGAGTTGAAATGACTTCTTTGCCAAAATCTAGACTTAATTAAGAGTGACTAATTCTAATTTTAGAACCGAGCTTGGAGCTTTCTGCTAGTCACTGCTCCAAAGTGGTGCTCAAGGGAAAAGAAGGAGGATGTTGCAAGATCAGCTCTGTCTGGTCACATTCAGGCGCCCCAGGTATGGAGGCAGGAGCCCCTGCACTCACTCAGGTCGGAACATCTGCGCGGTAGGGATAATGCGACAATCTAAGGTCATCCTCAGGCAAAAGGAAAACGGGGAGAAGGCAAAACATTCAAAGTCTCCATATTTGAAACCAGATTTTAGTTGAAGTAATCATGATCTTGTAGGAAAATCTGGCCCTGGAAAGTCAATCATGGCTCCACATTTATTTTAATGTAGTTTGGACTCTGATAATATTATACATCGTTGAGCCTATCGAATTTCATATGGTGGACAAAGCACGCTAGAATAAAATGACTCCTAGGCCACTTATTCTATCCATGAGTCAAGAAACATTTGCTGAACATCTTCCTGACAAGCAGGGCACTGAGCCCTGATGTGGTAGCCTGACAGCTTTGGGACCCACCATCCCACACCACTGACTCACCCCACACCGTCACCACCATCATCATTAACACCACCAGCATCCCATCCAGCTGCGTCCCCACCCCAGGGACATCCCCACCCAACACCATCACCAACACCGCTCTCTTCTGGAGTGTCAGGCTTTGTTCATTTACTAACTCACAATTTGCACTCCAACTCTGTAGGGTAGATGGTATTGTCCCCATTTGGTCTAATGGAGTTGGAGGTTCAGCACATGGTCATACTGTAGGAACCATGTGCTAGTGAGTGGAAGAACTCTGTGGATTTGCTACTCCTCTCAAGCTCAGGGTGCTGTGGGTGCACGGGGAGACGGCATGAGCCGTAATGAGGGGAAATGACCTCAGCGCTAGTGTGTGATATTCATATCAGTGCTTACGTATTTTGAAACACGTATTGCATTATTACATGTATACATCATTTAAACCTATTTTATTTTATTTTATTTTTAAGATTTTATTTATTTATTTGAGAGAGAGAGAATGAGAGACAGAGAGCATGAGAGGGAAGAGGGTCAGAGGGAGAAGCAGACTCCCCGCTGAACAGGGAGCCTGATGCGGGACTCGATCCAGGGACTCCAGGATCATGACCTGAGCCGAAGGCAGTCGCTTAACCAACTGAGCCACCCAGGCGCCCTAAACCTATTTTAAACCTATAATAATTCTTGCCGAATAACAAGGACATAGTAATATGGTCAAATTTAAAAACTGTTTAGTGAATATCTCAATCCCCCCAAAAATGTTCAGTAAATGAAATACCTGATAGCCGATTTCCTAAATTAATCATTAACATGTGTGTTGTAGACACTGAAGTTATTCCAGGATCAGTTTCCTCATGGAAACGGCACATCTAAAAACCCCAACAGGAAAATGTCTGTGTTCAAAATGGCCAAAGGGCTAATTGGAAATGGATTTTTCTTTTCTTTTCTTTTTTTTAACAGCGGTTTCTACATGGGTGTCCTGGGTAACTGATCGAGTCACTGATCGACTGCCTCCTACGTGTCAGGGACCGGGCGGGGTTGTGGGTACAAGATGAATAAGACAGAGGTCCTGCCCGTGATTCCATCCCCTCTAGTGAGAGAGCCAGACCCCCAAGGAGAATGCTGAGCCCTATGGCAGCCCTGTGAGAGCTGTATCCTCAGACCTCCATGGGGACACAGGAGAGGTACCTGCTCAGCCACATGTGTGTTGGGGGAGAAGTCAAGGAACACTCCCAGGCTGAGGGTCCTCCTGCACGGTCCTGAAGCATAAATAGCATTTAACCAGGTAGAAAGGGGGACTAGGGAAGAGTCCAGGCTGAGTGAAAGGCACAAACAACCCTTTGTGTGGGAAAGTCATAGAAGGATTGTAGGGAACTTTCCTAGTTAGCTCAGGGGGCTGTAACAAAACAGCACGGACTGGGCAGCTTAACCAACAGACATCTATTTCTCAGAGTTCTGGAGGCTGGAAGTCTGGGGTCAAGGTTCTGGCTGAACCCCTTCCTGGTGAGAGTTTGCTTCCTGGCTGATTGATGGCCACCTTCTCCATGTGTGCTCACAATGACCTTCTTCAGTGTGTGCTCATGGAGTGGGGAGGGGAGGGAGGGGATGGAAGGGCAGGGAGAGAGAGAGAGAGAAAGAGAGAGGGAGGGAGGGAGCGCGAGAGCACTCTGCTCCTTTTCTTGTAAGGACACCAATCCCATCATGGCCCCACCCGCATAACCTCATCCAAATGTCTCCCAAACCTAATTACCTCCTAAAGGTCCCACCTCCAAGCACCATCACATGAGGGGTTAATGCTTCAACATAGACATTTTGGGAGGACATGAGCACTCAGCCCGTAATAGAATTATAAGAGGTTCAGCATCTCTAGAGTAGATAGCAGCTTGTGTCCGTTTGCCCTGGATTTTCTTGGCTTTAATACTAAAGGCCCCACATCCCGAGAATCTCCTTAGTCCCCAGAACACCGGCACAGATGGTCATCCTGGGTGGCACAGTTGAAAGGCTAGGCAATGGCTAAATTTTGGAGGGGTTTGGGTGTCCAGAGAAGGCATTTTGGAATTTATCCTGTGGGAAACAGGATCTGCAGAAAGGTTTCAAGCAGAAATCCTGCATGGTCAGGTAGAGATGGAAAGTGACAGGATGCACCAGGGGTGATGGGCGGATCTCCTAGTAAGTATGGAGGGGGCAGAGGAGGGGATGGGGATGGTCACGTCAAGGGGACCTGGCGATCAGAGGTGAGACACTGGGGTGGGGATGGTGCTGGGGTGCAGAGAACAGGTGTGCAAAGATTTGGTTAGACCGTGACCCTTTGAGTTTGGATCTATTGGATCTATTGACCTTCACACACTTGAGAGCCCAGTGGCCAACCACCATCCTGACAGGCATTCCTGCTTCTATTGCTCCTTTAGATCTGACCTGCCAGGAGCTGGAAAGATGGAGAACTGAGGTAAGAGAGCTGACAACGTCTCCTGAGAACACCCTGCAAGCTAGGCATCAGGTGTGGGTTCCGCAGAACCAAAGATGAAAACACATGGTTATCAAATGGCCCGAAAACTCAGGTCAGAAAAAGTAGTTATTAACATAACGTTAATATCTAACTTTTTTTTTTTTTTTAAAGATTTTATTTATCTGACGGAGAGAGATAGAGAGCAGGAACACAAGCAGGGTGAGTGGGAGAGGGAGAAGCAGGCTTCCCGCTGAGCAGGGAGCCCAATGCGGGGCTCGATCCCAGGACCCTGAGATCATGACCTGAGCTGAAGGCAGGCGCTTAATGACTGAGCCACCCAGGTGCCCCAATATCTAACTCTTTAAGGCAACATTTTTCTAAGAGGCTTTCTTCAGCTCACACCTCCTGGAATGCACCTCCTTTCATGAAGCTCAGATGTATTGCGTGGGCAGGAACTGAACGGGTTCTGGAAGGCATCAGGAGGACAGGCCCGGCCCTGGTGTGGCTGGGGAAAGCTCCTGGATGCATGGTCTCTGCGCTCTGGGTGTGGGAACGACCTCACGGCCAGGAGCGCAGTCAGGTATGAAGCTCTGCCCAGCCTTGTCTGGTCCATCCTCCGTCCCGAGCCAGCCACGATGGCAGAAATCCAAGGAGCGCTGTACAGGATGCCATGCATGTCACCTACCAGGAACAGAAGCAGGTGGATTTGAGACTGCAAGATTGAGGGGGAGAAGCAGATGGGAAGTCCCAAAGGCCACTTGAGGGTAGATTCTGGGCAGGCAAAGATGACAGTGTCTGGGAAGGGGGGCTTCAGGGGGCAGATTTAGGCATTCCACTCCCCTGTCACTATTGTCTTTTGGGAACCTGTCAACCATTGGACTGCACAGGACCTCGACCAACCAGGCAGTTCTCGTTGCACAGCTAGTGAGCAGCTGCCGCCATGGGGGACAAAGGGCTCAGAAGTTCTGGGATCCCAGATGCTAAGGGGCCACCTCAGGACCTCTCCTGGTCTCTCTGTGTCCTAGCTTGAGCTCTCTCATCCGAGGGGCTATGCTGATCCTCACCTGCCCCCAAACCTCCTGGCCACTCTTTCCCCACTGATACTGTAGATTCACGTGTTGGGGCCGCAAAGGACGGTTCTCTAATTCAACCTGGCTTAGGTCTAAGTGGAGAATGTTGGAAGGTTCATACAGCATCGGACATGCCTGGGCTGGGCCTCAGGGAGTCCGCTGGGACATTCTCCTTCTGTTTCCCTTTGCTCACATCAGCCTGAGTCCTTCACCCCAGAGACGGGGTTTCCTCACCTGGGGGGCGGGGAGGGGCGGATGAGGCTGCTGACCGCTCCCAATGACCATATCCCGCTCATCCTAGCCCCAGAAGGGCGCTGGGCGCTCTCTCCCTCTGATCCCAGGTTCGAAAGTCCTAGGGAAGAACTCTGATGGCTCTGGTTGGCCATGGGCCTGCCCTGTGGCTCCAGCAGTTGGAGGACAGCTCCCACCTGCATCACCTGTTGGAGGTGGTACGAGTCTCCTGAAGGGGTAAGAGAGGTGCCAGGCCAACAAAATTCTTAGTGCGCTGGGGGTCTTTACACAGGCAAAGGTGTTGCTGTACTGGGAGGCTCAGGGTGGGTGTAGCCAGTGACAGCTAGTGACTCAGTGAGGTTTGCGAGCAGGTGGTTTCAGGGGCTGGAGTGCAGACGAGGCTGGACAAGCAGGCAGAGGCCAGATGACAAGGCCGAGGCCATCGTCCCATAGGTGACTCTGAGTTATGGAAAAGATGTGAGCAAGAGGGAGAAATGATCGGATCAGCTTGATCTGGAGCGGGGTAGCTGGACGGGGAAGGGGAGATGTTGGAGTCTCGGGTTTGACGTGCTGGTGACTGAGCAGGAGGAGAATGTGGACCTGGAAGGGGCGGGGATTGAGAGGACTCTGTACCCCACTGGCTGGGGGCACGGGGAGGGAAAGGGGGCTGTCAATGGGAACTCTCGAGTGAGCTGATGTGACCCATGACTGTAGCATCTTCTAACAGCAAGACTGCTAGATATGGGCCTCCAAGCCTGGTACAGACAGGGGGTATGGAGCGGCTTGCTTATCATCTCAACATGGGGAACTCATGCACGTCTCAGACCAACACACCCAGCACAGCTGTCTCGGTCTGCCCCCGCCCTCCCACACTTCAAACCTGCCCCTGCTCTGTTTTTCTTGCTTCTCGGTGAAAGTCCCCTGCATTCCTTGACTTTGTTAACTGCTTCTCAGCTACACACTTCCTTTTCTTCTCAAAGGTACCTTTTTCTCCTGCCCCAGGGCCTTTGCATATAATGTTCTGTCTATTTGGGATGTTCTGGCCCTCACAACCACTTGTTATGCCCAACTCCTGCTAGAGGGGCAGTCCCTGATCATGCATGGGTCTCTCTGAAAGACACCTACTGGATAATGCCCTCCAGGAGGGCACAAGTAATTTATTTTACTCATCACTGTTGCTGGCACATTGTAGGCATTTCTTGAAACAATGGTTTAATGTTGGAATCAGCTGGAAAGTTTAAAAAATTCTGATGCCTGTGTGCTTCCCCTAGAATTTTTGATTCATTTGGTCTAAGGATGTGGTCTGGACATTTTCTTTTTTTTTTTTGGTAAAGCTCCCCAGGGGATTCTAATGTACAACAAGTTCAAGATTATAAAAACTCATATCCTCGGACCTACCCCAGATTTACAGAATAATCTTTGTGGGTAGGGTCCTGAGAATTTGCACTTTGAGAGAACACCCAAGAAATTCCCATAAAATCTCAAATTTGAGATGCATATTGCAGGGAGCTATATCAGTGTGGTTGTAGGAGAGACTTTGGTAGACAGTGTATGGGGAGAAGGTGGGGGGCCGTTAGCCGGAGCCCCCACGACCAGTACAACAAACATCCTGTACTTTGGCTACACATTTTCAAGTTGGAGGCTGTTAAAAAATTCAGGTGTTCGGACCTCACCACCGTCCCCTCTACCCCCAAGATAGTCTTACTTAATTGATCTTTGATCTCTGGTGGGGCCTTGGTCTCTGTATTGTTCAAGAACTCTCCCTGTGATTCGGGTGCAGCCGCAGCTTAGGTGGGCAGGCAGGAGAAACCAAGCAGGAGAGTCTGGATCGGGTTGGGCTGGGGGTTGGGCCCCGGGCGGGCTTGGCAGATAAAAAGAGGCCGGATAAGCCAAGGTTTGGAGATTGTTCTAGGTCCGGGGAATGTATTTATTTCTTAGAGCTCCGTAACAGCTTACCACAAACTCTGTGGCTTAAAACAACAGAAATTGGTTTTCTCATTGTTCTGGAGCCAGAAAGCCAAAGTCAAGGTGTTGCCGGGGTTGGTTCCTTCTGTAGGCTCTGGAGGAAAACCCACTCCAAACTTCTCTCCCCGCTTCTGGGGGCAGCCGCCTGTCCTTGGCGCTCCTTGGCTTGTGGACACATGGCTCGGACCTCTGCCCCTGTCTCCCAGGCCCCTCTCCCTGGGCGTCCTCTGACTCCGTGTCTCCAGTCTTGCTCTCCTTTCTCTTATCAGCATACCCTATCTATGAGTGAGGGCCCACCCTTAATCCGGTTTGGGCTCATCTTGAGATCCTTAACTTAATTACATCTACAAAGACACTATTTCCAAATAAGGTCACATTCACATTTGCAGCAACTGGGAGTTAGGACTTAGCTGTATCTTACTGGGGGACAGACACAATGCAATCCACTAGAGAGGGTATCGGACCTCAGAGTTCTCTACAAACAGCCAGGTTACCTGTGAGAAAGCTCCTGATGGGAGCAGCTCTCTCAGCAGGGACTGCACGGGGTCAGGTGCCTCCTCCTGCTTTAGAAACAGGGCCCATGAATGGGCACACCTGGGTGGCTCAGTCCGTTGGGCATCTGCCTTCGGCTCAGGTCATAATCCCAGGGTCCTGGGATCGAGCCCCAAGTTGGGCTCCCTGCTCTTCTCCCTGCTCATGCTCTCTCTCTCTCAAATAAATAAATAAAATCCTAAAAAAAAAAAAAGAAAAAAGAAACAGGGCCCACGAAGACACACCATGTGATGAGAGTTAATGACCATGGGGGAGAGGCCAGACTCTCAGCTTTGAAATCAAAAACTTTAAGATTTTAATACTTTTTTTTTTTTTAAAGAAGATTTTTATTTATTTACTGACAGAGAGAGACACAGTGAGAGAGGGAACACAAGCAGGGGGAGTGGGAGAGGGAGAAGCAGGCTTCCCGCGGAGCAGGGAGCCCGATGCGAGACTTGATCCCAGGACCCTGGGATCATAAGCTGAAGGCAGACGCCCAACGACTGAGCCACCCAGGCGCCCGAAAAACTTTAAGATTTTACACACACACACACACACACACACACACCTTCTGTTTAATGAAGGTGCGAGGTGGCTGACTAAGTGGGTGGCTGGGATCCAACCGGTTCCCCCTCTCCATGACTCAATCCTGGGAGAAGATGCACAGAGGGAGGTCCTTCTTGCTGCCGGTCTCACACTTAAGCTTTATTATTCTTATCATCACCATTAATAATTTGGTTAGTACTTTATGTGAAAAGCGCTGTCGGTCTCACACTTAAGCTTTGTTACTCTTATCATCACCATTAATAATTTGGTTAGTACTTTATGTTTAAAGCGCTGTACTCAGACGAGTGGGTTTGAACGTCTATGAAAATCTGTACATTTTCATGTTTTAAAGAAGACTTAAAATACTTGGCCGACAGAAAGGGACTCCATCTTTCCTAATGCAGAGAGAGTGATGCAAAGCTTGAGTGATCTCCACTCAGGGCATGGCTGGCATTTTTATTTACAGTAAATTTTAGGAAGGCATTCCCAGGCCAAGCAAAATGCTGGATATGAGCGTCTCCGTGTCAGAAACCATCGTGTACCTCTCCTTTCTGCTCTGTGATTCATGAGGAGGCTGTGACGGGTCTGTAGAATATTTACCCACCCAGAATTGCTCTGACAATCTTGGCACAGGAAATAGCTCGAATTTCAGGTGCTCTGAAAGAAAAATCGAGGGCGACATCCCCCTTCACCACCCAATAGCTTTATGGTTTTGTTTAAACACCAACTCCAAAGCCTGTTTCCCCCAGTTTTGTTCAATGGGCGGAACCACCAGTTTAGATAAAGTTAAATGTTTTACAACCGTTTCGGCAGAGGCTTTGGGCAGAGAGCTGTGGACAGAGCCACCAGTGAAGCAGCCCCTGTCCCGGGAGCAGAGAAACGGGGAACGACGCGGCCACCATGCTCTCACTCCAGAGCAGCACTCCCACGATAGAGCATCGTTAAGATGGGCTAAAAAAAAGTTTTTAAAATGCAAGAACATGTGAAAGAGCTTTCCCTTCAAAACTTGTTTTCACGGGGGCGCCTGGGTGGCTCAGTCGTTAAGCGTCTGCCTTCGGCTCGGGTCGTCATCCCAGGGTCCTGGGATCGAGCCCCGCATCGGGCTCCCTGCTCCGCGGGAAGCCTGCTTCTCCCTCTCCCACTCCCCCTGCTTGTGTTCCCTCTCTCGCTGTGTCTCTCTCTGTCAAATAAATAAATAAAATCTTTAAAAAAAAAAAAAAAAACTTGTTTTCACGTACACTTGTAGGCAATGTGAATTTAAAATATGTTAAAAATAAGGGTTTTTTTCCCTTATTTTGAAAGTAATCTGTGTTGATTGTGGGACATATCAGCAGATCAGAAAAAAAATACAAGGAAGAAAATATAATCTGCAGAAATCTCATCACCCGGGTCATAATACCTGCTTCCCCGAGGAGCTGATTTCCAGGCCCTTCCTGGTGAAGTCGGCTGCTCAGAGTCCCCGTGGGCGGATTTATCAGCACCCCCAGGCTCCTCCGCGGGCTCTTATCATCTGCTCGCAGACCTCGCTCCCTTTTCTGCACCATCACTGCTGGTCCTGCCGCTCACAGTGTCAGCCTGGAGCCATTTCCTGCCAATTCCCACCAGACCGACCAGATCTGTTTTCTTTGCCTGGTAGACAATTCTCACCCTAAGCTGCCAACTTAATTTCAATTTCTAAATTTAAATGTCATCAAATTAATTTTACGTGGGGTCGCTGACTACAGGGATGGGGTGAAGGGGTGGATGCAGGATGCGGACCAAGTGACATCACAGCCAGACAGCGGCCTCAGGGACTCGGGCGGCCCCTGGTCCTGGCGTCCACGCCTCGCCCCGGCCAGACCAGCCACATGGGCCCCTCTCAGGCCATAAGCGTGCCATTTGCTCCACGATTTCTGCAGGATGTATTTCTACTCTTGAAGCACCTCAACAAAGTCCAGAGGCTGCAGGAACCAAAAATAAAACCAAAGCCCGCCCGCCGGCAGCCAGCTCCTGTGGCCTCACCCCGCACCCCGTTGCCATACTGGCTGAATCATATCCGGAATGGAGGCAAAATCAAATCTGTTCTTTACTTCTGCTGTTTGGGTAGAGACTTTCTCAAGGGGACAGGAAAGAAGTCTCTTACCCTTCGGGAATTCAAGGGAATGTTTCTTGGCAAACGAGTTTTTCAGATCAGCAGTTGGTTGAAAAGGAAATCGTGTAGCGGTCTGAAAGGAGATAATGACTCCAAGGAGTCCTGCTTCTACATGGCCCATTAGAAAAAATCTTCCATAGTAAGAAACGCAGAGGTTGGGATGTTCCAGCACTGAGTGTGGGGGGCATAGACCTCGAGGTCCCATCTCTGGGTGCCCCTGTGGGTGGCCGTCCCGGGCGCTGGGTTGGAGCCCCGTCTGTCCCTGGGCTCACTGGACAGCGGCAGGAGTAGCTCCGGCAGACGGTCCTTCGTTGTCGTGCCGCAGAGAAACACCTGCTCTCTTGTGGTCCGCCTCACCCCCAATTGCAATAAAATACGCATAACACAGAATTCACCATTTCAACCATTCTAGAGTATCTAATTCAGCAGCATTCAGATCGCTCACAATGTTGTCAACCATCACCTCCATTTATATTTAGTTCCAGAACATTTTTATCACCCCAAATGGCAACTTGTCAGCAGCCACTCCTCAACCCCGCTTTCCTCTAGGTCCTGGCAATTGCTGATCTGTTTTCTGTCTCTACAGGTTTGCTCTCATGTAAATGGAGTCATACGGCAGGTGGGCTTTTGTGGCTGGCTCCTTTCACTCAGTGTCGTGTTTTCAAGGTTCCTCCACATTACAGTGGGCATTATTGCTTCTTACGGCCAAATAATATTCCATTGCATGGATAGGACAGATTTGTGTCTCCTGGTTGTCTCTATAAAGAGCAAGGAAGATCATTCCCGAATCATTCATCTCACTGGCCAGACCTGCATCCAAGGCTAGAATCAAATCCAAAGATAGGCAGGGTGACGAGATCCTGGGTGCTCTTCCCCTTCCTGTTGGGAGAAGTGCCCCTTCCCTGGGCTCTCTGATTAAAAGGGGAACTCTGCCGGCGAGAATGGGTGTGGGTAAGTATGCAGAGAGGCAGTCCACACTGCCTGCTACAGCATCTACTTCCTAAGCTATGACATATTTCCTAGATTTACAGCCAGGCAAATGAAACAGGCGGTTAAATGGAAATTTGATGAAGATCCCAATAAGATAGATATTTACCAAATGGGATATCATGTCTCTCCTTTGCAGACAAAATTTACAAGAGAGGGTTTTCTAAAACTAGGATTCATAACTCCTGGGCACTCATCTAGGGTTAAGGCGAGGTACAAAAGGATCAAATGGAGAAAGAGAAACGTGTGACAAGGTCTCTTTGAAGAGAACTGCTATGTCTTATGGGCGAGTGAGAGAGCATGAGCCGGGGCAGGGGCAGAAAGAGAAGCAGACTGCCCACTGAGCAGGGAGCCTGATGCGGGGCTCTAACCCAGGACTCTGAGATCATCCTGAGCTGAAGGCAGATGCTTCACCAACTGAGCCACCCAGGCACCCTTCTGTTTTAAGCATTCTAACCAGCAGAAGGTACTATGACCTGTGGGTGGCCCTGACTGGGGACAACTGGTCAACCCCTCTTTAAATAATAATGTTTCACTAATATGTCTTTAGACAGAGCATCTAATGGGATTTTTTTTTTTACTCTCAGTTTCTCTGTTATTCCAACCTAACCTGGACCATAAATAGCAAGTTGAGAGACACCTAGTGTCTCTAGAAGTCACTAGAGTGGTTCTCTCTTTGTTACCAGTGAGGATGCAAAGGCCCAGAAAGGTTCTGTGGCTGCCTCTTGTTCATGCAGCTCAGCAGCTTCTGCTTCCCAACCGAGCGCCCTCTTGACTTCCCAAAATAACTGTGTAAGGGAAGTAAATATAATTAGGCAGTTGAGTAAAAATTATGCCAATATGCATAATTGTGTTCTGTTACTTGAGATATCTAAAACATCCGATATGTTTTGTTATAAGGGTGAGAAAACAGCAATCAGCCCATCCTCTTCTCTCAAATGTAAACTTATTTCTGCCACTTTATTTCTCTAGGGCATTGTCACGTCCCTATCAATGTGCCTGACATATTGAAGGCATTACAAGAAATGCATATTCCAAGGCTGGATGAAGAATGACATATTTAAAGTCATTTTCTTTTGCCTGTGAGGTTATTTGGTGTCTACGAAAGGATTCGGTCACTGGAAATTTTGTTTTAAAGTTGATTTATATTTTGTAAGATCATTTTATCATCCTACAAGAGTATACTAAACGTGCATATTCCTGAGTATTTTTATACCTTGCTCTCTCGACATTTCAGAGGCTCAGATATCGGTGGAGGCTAACACATTATTGCAGTTAAATGACACAGCGATGCAAGGGGGAGGAGTGCTGGCGGGGCATGGCAGGCCAGTGAACTGGGGTTGGACCCACGCTGGCTACTTACCTTGCCCTGCAGTCTGGGCCTGAGCTATTGTTAGGGTGTGTGTATGTGCGTGTGTGTGCGTGTGTGTATGCGTGTAGGGTGCACGTGTGTGTAAATATCTTTGAGTGTGGGCTATCATTATGGTTAATTTGGTTAATAGTGGGCAGAATAATGACCCCCCAAAGATGTCCATGTCCTAATCTCTGACCTGTGAACATGTTACATTATATGGAAAATGGGGATTATGGGAGCAGATGGAACCAAGGTTGCTAATCAGCTGATCTTAAAACGGGGATATTTTCTTGGCTTATCCCAATGGGCCCCAATGTAACCACAGGGAGCCTTGAAAATGGGAGAAAGAGACAGGAAAGGAGTCAGCCTCTGAGAAGGTGTGACCATAGCAGCAGGTCAGAGCGAGGGGCATGAGGAGGACTCAACTGGCTATTGGCTGACCTTGAAGATGAAGGGGCTGCGCACCAGGGAACCAGGTTCTCCTCCAGAGCCTCCCCAGGGAAAGCAGTCCTGAAGACGCCTTGGTTTCAGCCCAGCGGAACCATGTAGGACCACTAACCTACAGAACCCTATGATGTTAAGTACATTTGTATGGTCTTAAGCCACTGCTTTTGTGGTGATTCGTTCCAGCAGCCATAGAAAATTAACAAATCAATTGAATTGAGGCAGAAACACACATTTGAAGCTTACACACCGAAGGGCTTGATTTGTGAAAGCCAAACAGTTTGAGCTGACTGTGTGCATTGAAGATGACCACGCACGTCCAGAGGCTGGAAATCTCTGGAACGGAACTGTATTTCATGCACTCGTGACCTGTGATCTTTGTTTTGGCTCTAGACCCGATAAGCCAGCCAGAATCCTCTTGTTAGGTTCGTCAGAGCTTTCCCATGGATTAAAGAAAGTCGGAAGGAGTGTGGGTTAGAAATCTTGAGACCCGTATCAATCACGACGTTGGTGTAAGTGGCATATTTCACTGCCTTGGACATTTGTAAAGATCAGGCTGTCGGTGTCTGGCGGCTGTTGGAAGTGTAAATGATGTTCTCCCTGCTTTAAACGCAGCGTGGCGGTGAGTCCCTAAGGGGGCGGGAGGAAGGGCACACCGAAGCGCTTCCCTAATTTCATTCCCTGTCGCCTGCAATTGTGGGGAAAGGAGAGGAACCAGTCAAGGCCAGTTCCGTGGGGGATTCCCCAAGCTGGTGGCTTCCAAAGTCTGATGCACTTTGGTTGTTGAAGTTTGTATGCTGTGGAGCGCACATCAGAAATGATCTATTCTTAATTCAAGTTTTTAAAACTTCAGTGCTTTTCCGTTTTAGCTAAGGTTTTTACAACAAAGTGTTCTTGATTTTTTGTTTTAATTCGATGACATGTTTTAAATATGCTTAGTTAGCTTCGAACTTTGAGTGGAGCTTGCCCTGAGAATATTCTGGGAAGCCAGTTTCTGACCCCAGGCTCTATGAATGTGGACAGGGAGACCACCTGTCAGCAAAAGTTTTGCCCCCAACAGATGGGGATGGGTTTTGTCGGCCTGCTTTCCTGGTTGCTTAGGAACTCAGAGCATTTAGTCAAATAAACACAGCCTCTCTCCCGGCCTTCCGTTCATCATTCCTGATGCTGGGTCCTGGGTGGGGAAGGCTGCTTCCAAGTCACGAAACTGTCCAAATAGGCTTTCTTCTAAGTCACGAGATTTGGAGAGAGAAGCAAATAAATTGTGTAATGACATACATATGTTCTCCCCTTAACATGAATCCCCATGATGAAATTTGATTCTCCCCCAGGCTGTGCTAATTGAAGAGGTCTCACTGGGAATACTGGCAAGTGATACTTGTTCCCCAGACACACCGAGTTTCAGAAAAACCCCATGGCTTTCCTGACTCGAGTCAGGCCGAACAGTCCCACTGTGACCATGGCAGACCTTCTCTTTAGGACCGAAGTGAGGGAGAGAGGGCTGGATGCCACAATGGGGTTCCAGTCCTTCATCACACAGGGGCGTGTGCTCAGTCTTCCGGGACACGTTCCACGATGGTGCCCGTGATGCCAGACACTGTCCCACAGCCGGGGATAAGCCCTGAGTGGTGTAGGCCTGTCTCCTAGCTCACAGAGTTTCTTGCAAGCGAGGACTCAGCTGGTGAGCAGGTATGCAAGGCAGCGATGAGCGCCACCAGAGATGAGAAGTCTGTAGGAGAGAGATGGCCAAGTGGTCAGAAAGGAGGGTGTGAGGAAGACAGGGTGTTAGTGGCACTTCCACCTGTGGAAGAATTGCCTTGGCTGAGGGAACAGCCAATGCAAAGGCCCTGAGGTCCATGCGTGGAGCTGGAGGCTTGGCGAAGGGCCAGTGCAGCAGGAGCACGAAGAGCGAGGGGCCGGTGTGACCGCGTCGGGGAGGCGCTTGTAGGTTGTGAGGGTTTCAGATTGTGAGTCTTGACACTCACTGGCACCGACTTGGCCTGACTCTGGAAGGCACTCTTCTGGCTGCCATTTGGAGGGTTTGTTAGAGGGGGAAAGAGGAAACAGGACTTGGGAAGGAGGGAACTGGAGTAATTTGGATGAGAGGGGGTGAGAACCTGCCTCGGGGAGAGCAGGGCAGGTGGCTGGAAGTGGGTAAGTCCGGTTACGTCGTAGATGCTGGGCTGCAGGGTCTGCTGAAGGACCGGATGGCAGGAGACAGAGACAGAGAGACGGACAGAGGCGGAGAGACAAGGAAACAGAGAGGGAGAGAGGGGGTGGAGGGAAGGAAGACAGGGCTCTGAGGCATTTGGCCTGGAAGCTCGAGGAAGCTGGGGGTCCATTTCCTGCACGTGTGGGGGCTGGGAGGGATGGGCCGTCTGCTCTGGCCTGTCAGATGTCCACATGGCATCCACATGATGGACATTTCAGAGCACCCGCCCCGGGTTTGTCAAAGGACGAGCAGGTGCCTCATGTCGGTCGGTGCCCTGTCTGCTCCCGACTCTCATCAAGGTGTGCACAGAAATGACCAGATGCCTCTCGAACAGTTTCTGGTCCTGCCTGGCTCGACTTTCTCCACCAATTGATGCTTCATTCCAGTGCCCATGTGATCGTTCTGAAACGTGAGTCTGAATGTGTTCCATCCACTGTATGACCCTTTATGGCTCCATATAACCTCGGGGTAAGACTCAAACCCCGGGCCCCTGTTGGCCTGGCCTGGCCCATCCACTCCCCCCTCCCTGCCTGTCTGGTGACTGTTCCACGCTCCAGCAAGTGCTCAAGAATCACCATAGTGACAATTCCAATAACATCTGTGACAGCGATCTTTCATCTTCCCGAATGTTCCTGTGCACTCAGCTCTGGGCTCAGGGCTTTTTATGCATTATCTCATTTAAGGCTCACATCAGCTCTCTGAGGCCATTAGCATCAAGGTTCCTGCTTTCCAGCAGAGGAAATGGGCACTTAGAGAAATTGAGTCACTTTCTCAGAGTCTTGCTGCCTGTAGGAGGCCACCAGAACTTGGTCCTAGGTCCATGCGGTGAAGCCAGACTTTGTGCTCTTCACCCCGATACCTGTGGTTCTTAGAGCAGCGGCTTCAGCCCCACCTGGGCGCTTATAAATTCTTGGGCTCCAACCTAGACCTCCTGTGCTGGAACCAGGAACTCTGGGGTGGAGCTCAGAGACTTGGGTGTTTTTAGGTCTTCCAGGAGACTCCGAGGGAGAATGCTGCTTGCACTGTCCTACACTTATGACCAGATGCCACGCCATTGTGCTGTTGCAAGCCCCGGGCCTTTGCACATGCGAAGTCAAAGATCATCCTTCAGGACTTACCTCCTGGGCCCTGGAAGTCTTCTCTGACGCCCTGACCCTTGAGGGCATCCTTTTCCATGCCACCAGAGGATGCTGCATGTAGCTTCCTAATAGGGCACAGCACACTATATCTTGGGGGCTGCTTTAGAGATTCCCATGAGACCCTACCTTCCTAGAGGGCAGGAATTGGTTGTCCTTTTACTTCTTGAACATACACCATTGATATAAATTTTTGAGCCATGAATATCAATATTAACATCAATTATTTATTGCTGCAATGATGCTCAGTAATAAACAATGAGAACACTTCAGTGGCATAAGACAATAAGCATTGAGTTTTGCTCGAGTGTCTCTAGGTCTATGGAGCCATTCTGCTGACCCACGCTGGGCTTAGTTCAGAGGCTCTGCTGAACTTGGTTAGGCTCTCTCCACATCTGGAGCTCAGCAGGGATAGTTAAGATGATTTGGTTTTGCCGCATGAGACCCCTCACATCCCTCTAGCAGACTAGCCCAGGCTTGTTGCCATTCACGATGGCAAGGTTTTGAGCAAGAGAGACAGAATCCCACAGGCTCCTGTGAAGACTGCCACCTTTGACACAGCTTGTTAACTGAAGCCAGCTGCAAAGCCAGCCCAGATTCAAGGGCAGGTGAATAGACTCTGCTTCTTGATGGGAGGAGGGGGCTGGCAAGCCACCTTGCAGAGGACATGGATACAGGGACCAAATTTGCTGCAAATTGACTACAACTTGTGATTTACAGTAAGTGTTCAAAATATGTAGGTTTGATTATTGTTTCTGAATGAATGAACTTTCTCAATGTGCAGTGGAGAGGATTATTAAGTGTTTTGAGGATCCTTTAAAAAATCCATTTCTGTTCTGATTCCATTAAATTGAAAATCATTGCATACAGAAATATTTTGTAAATCTATCTTACTCAAGCAATGTTCAGCAGAGTAGATTTCCAGTAAACAACAATGAAGCAATTGGAAAATTGAAACTCTTTTGGAGTTTGCTGCATTGGAAACTGCTATCTGCAAATGTCAAAACAGTTTCAAAACCGGCTGTCTTGGAGATGGGGCTTGGGAATGGCATTTGTGATATCTGGAAGAGGGGCAAGTGGACCTAACACTGGGGCATGGCAGGAAGGGAGGGACCTGGAACTGTCAGTCTTCTGAGCTCTTGGGAGGAGGGTCTGTTTGGAATCTGAGGACGTCTGGTGGTTGTTTCTTCATGTTGGGGCTTTGGCTGAGTGGGCATCATAAAAGCTGGTTGTGTGGGACTAATGGTGAACCCATTACTGCTAGGAGATGTTAACCCCCGCCGGGTGGGGCAGCTGAATGGAAGGAACTTCATAAAAGCAGTGACTCATGGGGGTGGTACAGCGAGAATCATCCAGAATGAAAACAGGGGGCTGTGTCCTAAACTCGTCTTGCTGTCACTACACATGGGACTTGCTATGGTCACATAACTGCTCCAGCCTCCTCCACCGAAGGGCAACAAACAGCCTTTCCCACATGATATCTGAGCCGTGTAATTGTCTGAGTTTCTTTCTTGCTCTAAGAGCATTTGAATTAAAAAGTAAATTAACAGCAGCTTCTTCCTTCTCAACAAAAACAAATAAAAAAACCTTTCACATTGGAAGGCGGCAAAACAAAGCTGATTTATAATTCTGGGTTGAGAAGAGCCATCTTAGTGTGACACCAAGGCTAAAATTATTAAGTATGTGACTATATCAAACTTAAAAGACCAAACCAAACCAAAATAAAACCATAACATGACCAAACTTCTGAATGGTAAGAGATGCTAAAAATTTAGAAGACCAATAAAAACTAGACGAAGTATTTGAATCCTAGCTGACAGGAAAAATCAGTAAGAAAAGTAACAATCCAAAGAAAAATGGGTCAAGGCTGTGAAGAGGAAACTCACAAAAGAAAAAATGCAAATGGACTATAAGCTTATGAAAAAATGTCCAATGTTACTGATAACCAAATAAATGGTACATCTTAAAAAATGAGGCACTTTTTACTTATGCTGGAAGGAGAAAATAGGTTAGAGCTTCTTGGTATTGGTACAGAAATGGGGACCCTCCAACGTGGCCCACAGTCAGCTGCCTGTGTCCTGGTCTCAGTGTTCATGGAAAGTGATCGCACATACTCAGGGGTGTGGCCCTCGAGAAGATGGTTTTCGATCCCATCCATCAGGTGCCACAGTCAGACACATCTATGCCCCATCACCCTCGGGCAGACAGCTTCGAAGGTAATTAGTTTGGTTTCCCCTCTACCTGCCTTTGCTTCCCACACTTCTCGCCACGTTGACAGCCTTGTTCCACATGCCTCGTCATTCTTGGCAACAAATCCCACTTCCTGCCAAATTCCACTGTTCTCTCAATTTCTGGGCATCCCCACTCCTTCTTCTGTCTTTATTTCCTTAATTAGGCTTCAGTGAATGAGAGACATGGTTAGCAGGAGCGGGAGCAACATAAGATGTGCCACCGAGCAGAGGGGAACCGCAGGATGGGGCGGGTTGGGAGACCCTTGGAGGACATAGCCATTGAGGTGAGATTCTGAGGGCAAGACTGGAATGCCATTAGGAAGATGACAGATAGGGTGCTGACTGCCAGTGAGTGACAGAATGAATCACATCTTTCATTCTGTCTGCCCTCTCTTGTGTCCCTCCAACTTGAAATAGGAACAGTTTTGGTGACTGGAGCTTTTAGGAAGAGAGAAAGCCAGAGAGGGAACAGGATGCATGTGAAGATACTACAGTCCCAATAGTCAAGGGTGTGAGGCCAGGGCTGCAGTGGAAAGGCCATGCCTCTTCACTTTGACTGGTTAGGTACAGATTCAGCACAGCACGGACAGTGGCCTCTGAAGAAAGTGCGAGTCTGGCCATAGTATGTTCAAAGTCCTGCTTGCCAGTTCTAGATAAGGAGTCATGTCCAGAGCAGCCCTAGTCATTGATAACAAACCCCTTCCTGACTTTCTGCCCATTTCTCTCACTGCCCCCTTCCATACCTGTGTTTCCTATTATCACCCCCTGCCCAGTATACTCCTTGCCCTGGAATGTATGTCTCTGATTCTACTTCTGGGGGAACCCATCTACAGTGTGTGGAGCCCGTAGCCATTCCAGAGCCTGAAGCACCTCCTCCAAGATAGCACAGTTGGCAGTGAAGCCCAGGAGCTGGAGCTGCACAGACCAGAGGGCAAAGCCCCTCTGACACCTGCTTCTTTCCCCCGCTAAGACCCTTCCTAGGGATTGTCCTCACTTGCTGATAACCAGACAATGCCTGCCACTTAGCACAGGGACCACAAAGGGAAAGGGCTTAATGAATGGGGGTATTTCTATTTAGACCCTCACTAGCAATAATTTTAGGTGGCAGAATATGCCATCCCTAGTGACATGAGAACAGGGAATTTGTCCATCTTATTCCTCATTGTATGTCTTTTTTTTAAAAAAGATTTTATTTATTTTAAAAAGAGAGAGAGAGCATGAGCAGGGGGAGGGGCAGAGGGAAAGAAAGAGAATCACAAGCAGACTCCTTGCTAAGCGCAGAGCCCAACATGGAGCTCGATCTCACGACCCTGAGATCATGACCTGAGCTGAAGCCAAGAGTCAGACACTCAACTGACTGAGCCACCCAGGCGCCTCTCCTTATTGTATTTCCAATGCCTAGGACAGTGCCAGGCACAAAATAGATGCAGGACAAATGTTAGATGAATGAATGAAATTCATCTGCCCCAGAGAATCATATCATTTTCTTTTCTTTCTTTTTTAAAAAGATTTACTCATTTTAGGGAGAAAGAGAGCACGCATGCGCACATGTGCACTCGAGAGCATGGGGGAGGGGCAGAGGGAGAGTGGAAGTGGGTTACCACCCCCCTCCCCACCGAGTGATGCAGGGCTTGATCCCCTGACCACAGAGATCATGACCTGAGCCAAAGCCGAGGGTCAGACACTCAACCGAATGAGCCACTCAGGAGCCCCGATTCACACCGTTTTCTAAATAGTGTTTTCCTATTCTGTATTTTGCTGTGTGTTCTAATGTCTGCCTTGTCTGTAAGTTCTACATCACCAAAGTTCCCTACAACCACGACTCTCCGTGGCTCTGATCCATTCTTTGACCAGCTTTCATACTGCAGAATGAATTCTGCAATGTGCCAAACGTTTCTACCAATTTTATTAAAATTATATTTCTAGGCTTGTGGATACTTTAGATCTGTTCCATTCCCCATGAAGGTGTCAGCTTACAATGAATATCGTACACATGTAACAACAAGTCTTGGGAAGACAGAATTCTTAAAGGGAGTTTGCTTGAGCTCTGGACACCAGAGTCTGAACTAGTTATTGCTTGAGATCCTCCATGGCTCGGGGACTATGTGTCGATGCCTGGTGGGTGTCCTTAATTGAGGCTGCACACAGTGACAACATTTTGTTGATGATATGAGTTAAGAACCACAGACTGGTTTGGGTTATGGCACATAACTAAGTATGATCATGTACAACAACCAAGTAGACCCACCATTTCCTCCTCATGAGAGGTGGTGACGGCCCTTGTTCCATGGGGCAAAGGGGATTGTCTCGGTGCTGAACTGTCTGGTTTTCTCTTCTCCCCATTTTTGCTGATCCTCCTGCCTGTGCTTCTCATTGTTTCGGTCCCGTAGAGATTGTGCTAAGAGTGCAGCTCTCTTATTTTAAAGCCTCCTTATAGCCACTGGGGAGTAATTTTTTGCCTCAGCTCTAATGCAAAAAGCTCAAAATTCACTTTAAGCAGAAAGCAATAGATTGCCTCCAGTCTGCTCTGCAAAGTGCTGGCTGCCTGCTTGACTTGTTTTCACCGAAGTAACTCTGTGTTTCATCTGAGTAACCTTTGGGAGTGTGTCCGTATGAGTCAGTGCGTGCTCCTGGGCTGGGGTGGTGGAGGGCATTTATTTGGTTATCAGTAACATTGGACATTTTTTCATAAGCTTATAGTCCATTTGCATCTTTTCTTTTGTGAGTTTTCTCTTCACAGCCTTGACCCATTTTCTTTGGATTGTTACTTTTCTTACTGATTTTTCCTGTCAGCTAGGATTCAAATACTTTGTCTAGTTTTTATTGGTCTTCTAAATTTTTAGCACCTCTTACCATTCAGAAGTTTGGTCATGTTATGGTTTTATTTTGGTTTGGTTTGGTCTTTTAAGTTTGATATAGTCACATACTTAATAATTTTAGCCTTGGTGTCACACTAAGATGGCTCTTCTCAACCCAGAATTATAAATCAGCTTTGTTTTGCCGCCTTCCAATGTGAAAGGTTTTTTTATTTGTTTTTGTTGGGAAGGAAGAGGCTGCTGTTAATTTACTTTTTAATTCAAAAAGAGGCTGCGGATCGTGGGCGGTGTTGCTGGTAATACCTGGGATGCACTGCGACCCATCCACAAAGGATCCATTTTCAGTTTGGACCACCAATCGAGAAACTCCTTGTCTTTCCAAAGGGAATGAGCGGCTGGTGAGCCACTAGAACAGTTTGAGGAGAAGGGAGCAAAGTGCCGCGAGCTGGGGATGGTGGTCACACCTGCTTTGTCTATGGTCCTTAGTGGTCCTCACTCCAGGTCGTTTCCTACCCTGCCTTCAGCCACCCATGTAATGCCACCCATCTGCATGGCTGCTGGTGATCCAGCCAAGCTGGACTCTGATCTCATCTGTTCCATACTGAGTGCACGATAGAGATTTGAAGAAATGTATCAACTTTCTCATGGAGGGAGCTAGTGAGGGCCAGCTCTGCCCATTCTCACCATTGGATCCATCCCCAGTGTTGGGCAGGTGGATCACTGGACAGCCAGACCCTGCCTGCTATTCAGGACACCATTCACATCCGAGGCATCAGGTCACTTTGCGGTCCAGACTTGGATCCAGTGGGTTCAGGGACTGGCCAGCAGGTCCCAAACATTCACTGACTCATTTAACGAATATTTATTGGGCACCCTCCATGTGGTTCTAAGCCTTGAGGAGACAGGAGAATGGAGGAGACAAAAGTACTTGCCCTAATGGAACTTGATGGGGGAGACAGGCAATCATGAACACAACAGGTGCATTACAGAGACTCTTGTATGGGAGTGAAGGCCAAAAAAAAAAAAGAGCAGGGAAGGGGGACGGGAAATGTTGATGGGTGTGGAAGGGAAGGGATGATGGGTGGTTGAGGAGAGCCAGAAGAAATCCGGGTGGACCAGAATGAGGTTCACAGTCGAGGATCCCGCGTGTGTGAGCATCCATGCTTGGGAGTGTGTGCTGCAGGAGATGGCCTTTGCAGTCACGGTCTCCCCAGCTACCGAAGCATTGACCCTTGCTGCTTGAGGTCCACAATTACATGGTGCTTGCAGCTCTTGGGCATGTCATCCTGCCCTGTTGCTGGTCCCCGGGAAGGGGACAGTCCTTGCTTATTGGGAGGCCATGGGAAGGAAGCCCTCCATCCACAGGGCCAAGTTGAGCTTTTGTAACTGATGCCCAGTATCCCAATGCTGCTGCTGGTTGGAAGACCGGAGCAGATCGTGAAAGTCCAAATATGTTCAACGGTGGATCTTCAAGGATGGGCAATCTTGTGCACCAACAAGTGGGAAAGTTCAAATGCATCTTCCAAACCTCATCTGGTCCATTTTGTGCTCTGATAATCCCCTGACTCGGTCTGGTTGAGACATGGGGCATCCCATTCTTGGCCCTAAGACCTGGACTTGCAGAGACCGGTGTGGGTGTTTCCGGGCTGGTCCAGCCTCCCAACCCTGATGGCCATGGAGAAGCAGCTGGAGAGCAATGCAGGACCCTCAGATTTCCAGGGACATTAAGGTCAGCTCTCATGCCTGGTGGAAGGTCATCTGGGAAAGGCAATGCAGTGCAAAACGGCCCTCATAGTCAGCTCCTATTTTGTGAGATTGTCTTTCCAACCGTAGGCCTGTGCTTGTGTTTGCTAGGATTAAATTTAGGTGCATATATCAGAGAAAACCCAAATCAAAGAGGTGGGAAAAAAGAGAAGTGTGTCACAAAAAGCAGTTCAGATATAGAAAGTACGGCCCGAGTCTGGGGGCTCCCTGAGGCTTTGAGAGACACAGACTCCTTCCAGTGCATTGCTCTGAACCATCCTGATGGCTCAATTCTCTCCCCAGAGGGGATGACCGGGATTCAAAGGGAAACTATGGGACAGAGGGGTTGGAATTCTGTGCAGGGCGCCCTTACATTCTTGGCCATGGGCCGAGTTCCGTGTGCTGATTTGGCTTCCCTCGAACCTCCCTTCAGAAGGCGCCTGCCTTTGTTAACTGGCCAGAGAGAAAGCTTGCTCTTTGTCAAGGCAGGGGCCTGGGGGGATGCTAAGGCAGCAGGGTGGTTTAGGGTCTGACCCTCAGCTGCATTCCTTGCTCCCTGCTCACAAGGACCTGACCCGCTAAGTCATCACAGGAACCAGCACCCGCTGTGACATTGGGCCTTCGGTTGTCCTTCGAGGGCTGGCTCTCGTTTTTACCGAGAGCTCACGATCATTGGTGGAGCTTTGCTGGAGATGACCCCTCTGGACTTCCAAGCTCTGTCCTTAGGGTCCTCTGTGTGGGCTGGAGGCTCCTCTTCCATCCTGTCCGGTCCGCAAACACTTTTCGTCAAGTTAATAGTGGTTTCTGATGAGGAGAATGCACTAGATGTTTCCAGTCAATACAGATCGGGGTAAAGCAGGCCAGAGCTGGGGATGAGTTCTCATTGACCTTGAGCACAGCCCCGAGCCTCCTAAAATTCTGCACTGCCCTTTTCTTTCTCTGCTCTAGCGTGACGCACAGACCATCAGGCGGGCTGCTTCTTCCCCCACCCGTGTGCTTCAGGAGAAGAGGATCTTTCCTTTTCTTGTTTTTATCTCAAGAGCCTAGCCCAGGGCCTGCACAGTAAAGGTGCTCACTATACATTGACTGGACTGAGCTAAATGTCTTTGTATCCCCCAGGCCTCCCAAGTACAGTGTCTTGTATATCCTATGTGATCAATAAATGCTTGTCCTATTCAACTGATCATCTAGACTCTTGCTGATGAAGTATCAGAACCCAGTTGCTCCTTATCCAGGTGTCTCTGGCTAGGTTCCCTGAGAACCTGAGAGAACGCCTGCAGGAGGTGGACTGGGGGGCACACTTGGGAGGCCTGGGAGCGGGCCTGGGGGGAGGGAGAGGTGGGATATAATGCAGTTGCAGCCGGGGCCTCCGTTAGCCCTACAGCAAGCTCTGGGGCCCGGAGGGAACAGGCTGAGCCTTGAACTTCACATGCACCAGTCACTGGATGCAGGCTGCTCTCAGGCAGGGTGGTAACCTTGATGAGGCTGCTCCTTGCAGCTGAGGGCACTGGCCATCGAGGGCCTCGGGGGGTTGCCGGAGCGGGGGGGGCGGTGAGTGATGATCAGCCAGGACTTCTGCGGCTGGGGGAGTGAGTCATACCCTCTGCTTGTCTGGTTAGTGCCTTTTCTATGATGGGTGCTCTCTGGTGGGTGTTAACACAGGGATGCAAAGATCCTCATACTTCTCGTCCACTGCCGTGGGCCCATCCACATGCTTCTGCCCCAGATGTCCTGTCTCCAGTCTTTCTGACTGAGCCCCCAGTCTTGCAGTCTGGCACCGTCCAAGCCGCTGACCAGCTGGTCGGCCCTTTGGCCACTGCCCACGAGTCCAGGAGGTGATTATGCTGGAAGGCCTCCCCTACCACTGTCGTTTTCTTTAAAAATGTATCTCTTGCATCTGTGGTTCTAAAGCCAATCATCTGAACAACTTATCCCTCCAGGTGTTCTTTTAAAAAAGGGATTTGTGGCCAAAAAGATTTAGGAAAGGATGAACACTCCAGCTCCTTCTTAGAGATACAATCCCCATTAGCATGTTAATGATTCTGAGACGTCCTGGCAGAGACACATCAAATCCATCAGTTTCATAGCTTTTTTTCATAGGACTCTCTCTTTCTCTCTCTCAAGAAACCAATATATCTGAAAAAACCTATTTTTAATTAACCCCTAAACTCCAGATTTTAAAAATACACTTTACCCCCAGACAGGTTACCCCATTATGTCTCAGATTTTTGCATGGATAAACTTATTTAATATTTTCTTTAAGGACCAAGTGAGTTGAGACAAGTAAAAGTTCTGGTTAGTGTGCGAGGAGTAAGGGGGACCTTCAGTCAGAAGAGGAGAGCTATCCGAGATCAATTTTATGCTGCTCACCATTTTTTCCCCCTCTGGCCCTCTGCCCATCACTCTGTTTATTAAAAGCAGGCCCCATAGATGTTTGTGCAGCAGTGGCAAGAAGTCGAAAGAATTCTCTGAGCCTGAGATTAGAGGCAGAATTTATAGCAGTGCTGGAAATTGCAGCCTACAAAACAGCACAGTAAATTACAGCCAGGGCTCTTAATAGGGAGGATGGCTGTCCAGGATCACCTCGGAGACTGAGAGGAGGCTGCAGCCTGGTTGTCATATGCAAAACCTGGGAGCCCGGGCGACCATTAGAACAGAGGCTCCTCCATCAAGTGTCAACAGGGACCCCGTGCAGAAAATGCTCTGTTTATGGAGGCAGACCCAAGACCTCTTTCTGGCTTTTGCTTTGCACTGATTAGCTGGTCTCTTCTGTGGGGTCTGACTCTTGAAATCATCACTGAAATTGCTTGCTGATCACAAGCTTTTTGCACTGGTTATTATTTCTCTCTCTCTTTTTTTTTTTTTTTTTTTGGTCTGAGAGAGAACATTCTAGACCCGAGGTTATGCTGGATGTATTTCATTAGTTTTGCTAATAGGAAGAGAAATCTGTGTCTGCAGAAATAGGCAACGTTCCCAAATAGGGACTATAGCCAGATCGTAGTTTTGTGTTTAAAAGGAGGGGTTACCCTGGAAAACATGGTGGGGAACAGAATCCCATGTCTTAGAAATGCACATTTGAGACCGGAACGGACTCTACAACCACACAGTCCAGAACTGTGCAAAGAGTAAAGCTAATGTATAAACAACAAACGCCAAGTCACAAAAGCTCAGGGATACATCCTGAATTGCATTTAATACTTAGATATAGGAGAGATAATATGTAATAATATATAGAAAGATTTAGAGAGATAATACATACTATATATTAAGATAAGATTTATGAGATAGGTCTGTATAAAATGTAGATACAGGTATCAATATAGGTAGATGTAGATAACCTATAAGCTTTGGTCAACAACACAACAAATTTTAAATAAATGTTTACTCTTTAAAGTAAAACCTTAGGCTGTCGTTGCCATGGGGAAGGGGGGGCGGTGAGTGTTTGATGAAGAAACACACAGGAAGTAACAGGGACCTTTGTGCTCTTAAGGAGCACAACACCTAATATGGAAATTCTCTTCCTACTAAAATGCACACACACACACACACACACTCACACCCCACAAAGACGCAAAGACATAATTTCATTATGAATTTCATTAATTGCCATGTTGCGCAGATCCGTGCAGAAGCCTTTAGGTGGTAAAGAATCCAAAGTTGGAGAAATACACGTGATGGAGACTTAGTGGCTGAACTTAAATTGTGAACTTCCAGCAGCTGGAAGAGAGAGAGAGCAAGACCAGGAAGGGGCTGTGATTTGTATTAAATTCTTGCTGCAAAGATGCCCAGAGCACTGTGGGTCACAGGAGGGATGGAGCATGTCAGGACTTCAAGAGAACTAGGGGAGCGACTAGGAGGGGGGTCTGCTCGACAGGAGCCTGGTGGGGGGATTTCTTTGGTCAAGAATTTGTCATTGGTCGAGGACATCATCACACTTAGATGAGACCTGTAGTGTATGCCCTTCATTCTACACCAATCTTTCCTGCTCTCTGGCGATATTTTGTAAATAAAGCTCCTTCAGGGGCATTAATTAATAATAATAGATCGATCTTTCGTAATAACATTTATCTTCTGTTGGGCACTTACCAAGGGCCCTCGGGCTGAGCACAGAGTATTACAGTGAACTCCCGAAACCCAGCACCACTATTTCTGGTTTAGTTGAGAAATGAACATGAGGCTGAGAGGCGATAAGCCCGAAGAGCTGGGTGGTGACAGGGCTGGGATTTGAACTGGGTTCTGGGATACGGGTGGATGTCCTGACCAGCGGCTCTAGCTGGCAGTGCGGTGGAGAATCAGGTTCCCAGGGCGGGCAGACCCAGGAAGGAATGTCCTGGAATGGAGCCTATTCCAGTCTCCCTAGTTGAGTTTCCACGCGTCACACAAGGTACGGTGTTTCACTTACCGTTTCATAGCAGTTGGTGACTGTGCTTTTAGAATTGTGTTGCTTCCAAAACATCAAGCAGCACAGTCAAGAGTGATGGTCCCACCCTCCGGGGTTCAGCTGGACCAGACCCTGTTGTCCTGTGACTTCGAGTTCTTAGTAAAGTAACTTCACAGTAGACACAACGCCAGACTCCAGCATGTTGTTGCAAGTGTTCTAACACACAACCCATTTATTCGGCTCTGTTAATCCTACAACAGGAACATTTGGGTGCATAAATCCTCAAGAATTGGCCTGAAAGATTGGCTTTAGGGATCCCTACGTGCAGAGCGTCTTTTTAGGCTCAAGTGCATTATCCTTCTGTGCCTTCCCTGACACCGTGGCTCTATTCCTTTTGAAGCTCTAGTGTAGATGAAGTGTCCTTGGATCACCAGCCGCTTAAACTGGTGATGACTAGATTAGGCCTGGAATGTGCTTCTCCCCGTAAGTCATCTGTCCGTGCATTTAGGCTTATGCCTCACTGTCTTCCAGTTCATTTTCTACAAACTCACCAAAATCTGATCACCTCAAAGGTAGGTGTAATTCCCAAGCATTCAGGGAAGAGAATAAAGACTCATGAAAGATAGTTGTGTGCACCAGTGGTGGCCGGCTGGGTGCTTCCAGAGCCTGGGCGCCCAGCCCGGCCTTCACTGCGTCATCACCACTGTTTGCCTGGATGTGTTGCCCAGGAGTCCGGTCTAGCACGGGCCTGTCGGGTTGTTTGTGCAGGGTGTTGCACAAAGCGATGAATCCAGCAGGCAGGACTGAATTATGAACAGAGAGAAGTAGAACACGGGCAGGTGTGAGGAGCAAGCAGACCAAATCCAAGGGTCTGAAAGACGAATGGATATGCTCCAGGAGAGGTATTGACTTTACACAGGAGTTATGATCTCCCCGGAGAGACTTTATCTAGAAAACTTTGCTCTGGGCTCTAGTATAAGTCTGGGTTAAGTTACAACCGCCATTCACACCTGGAAACAGGATGACATCAATGAGAAAAACTTTATGTTTGGACGGCACTGTCTGGTCGGCACACTGTCTGGTAAGCATGATTGCATCTGAGCTTCTCAAAAATGCAGAATGAGAAGCCGAGATGTGGAGGGCTGAGCGGGGAGTCCAAAGCCACCACCCATTTAGTGGGTCGGTCGGGTGCAGCTGGGACCAGAACACAGCCCCATATTGTTCTCACTTCCTGGGAAAAAAAGGGGCATCCCCCAGGGTCTGCCTCCCACCCTGACTTGCATGAGAATTGCAAGGCAGCATTTTTATTGAAAAGCTCTAATACCCTTTCTGGGAAGACCACTTTGAAGGACTTGGTAAAAGCAAAATGGATGGGGGTGATTACATCTCTTTCCCTGCCCCAGACACCTGCTGGGCGGGCAGGGAGTCTGGGCTGGGCAGCGCAGGGTATCTGAGCGGCTCTCAGCCAGAGGGCGGAGGCTGGGAGCCCTTTCTGGGCGCTTCCAGGTGGCAGCAAGCACAGCTCAGCACCTTGGGGCAGCACCTCTGGGCCAGGGTTCCCTCCAGGCACAAAATGCACAGCAAAAGGGACTGGGAGAGATGCCTTCTCTGTCGTTTTTACTGCTGCTGGTGAGGCGTTTTGGGTTTGTAAAAACTCCCCTTTTCTGTCTCCAGCATTTCCCCTTGTTTCTCCATCAAGATCTTTCTATAGCGGTTGACCCCGATGTTTCTTTTCTTCTCTTTCTTTACCCTTTCCTCTTGTTCCTTCTGGGTTGTAACATAGCAACTAAAACAAAGTTAGCTGTAATATGTGCACGTGGTAAAAATGTAAAGTGTCCAAAAGCATGTTTGGGAAAAGCAGGGGGCATCTAAGTTTTGTGGAGCCAGTGATTCAAGGGCCCCCGGCTAAGAAAAAGAACACAATGACTGGCATGGGCGAATCTTACAAAAACGTGTGTCTGTGTGAGCACACTGCTCGGACCCCCACCCCTACCTGGGGCCCCTGAGCCTGAGTCTTCACAGTGTCCCCCATGATGGGCAGAAGCCCCTTCCTGCCCCGCCCTCGCTCCCTACTCTGCTCTCACGACACCCCCGTGACCACTTCCCAGTGCATCCTTCCGGAAAAAGTCCGTGTGTACACTAGGCAAATAGCAATATCGGTTTGGACCAACTTTCAGTATTTTTAAGGGCCTTATGATTCGCAGCACATGCCGGACAGCCCTCCCTCCGGCCAACCCACACCTCCCAGTAGGACTGAGCATCACGGGAAGTTGGGTGGCAGATCCTCCTGCAATCTGCCTGTTTGCAGACTGCATGTCAGAGCCAGTCTGCCCGTCTGGACCCTGGTACCATCTGTGGGCTCTGACGGGGGTGAGGGACACGAGGGGTTTAATGGGGAGTAACAGCTGTGAAGGGGTAGGGAAGGGGATTTTTCAAGGGAAGCCCCAGACCGCGCCCGATGCAGACCCTACAAAGTCCCTGCCAGTCCCCGGTCCCAGTGGGACCTGCCCCTTAGTGCGGCCCCGCTTGGATAGAACCCAGCAAGCCCTTCTACCCTGCTGTGCTCGGTCCCTGGCTGGGCGTCCCCCTAGAGACCTGGATCATGGCATAGCTACGGTGTCCTTGCCCAGGGCCTGTAGGTGGCCACGGGGTCCGAAGGCCCCCAGGCAGTTAATGAACTTTTGTGGTCCTCAGCTTCCTTATCTTTAAGAATGTTTTTTTTACTGCCTTGTGGAAAGATTAAATAATAATGATTATAATGAGCTGAATCGTGTCCCCCCTCCCCTGGCTTCCAGAGCCTCAGAATGTGATTGTATTTGGAGACTAGGTCTCTAAAAAGGTAATTCAAGTTAAGTGAGGTCATTGGAGTGGACCCTCATCCAATAGGACTAATGTCCTCATCAGAAGAGGAGATGGGGACAAAAACACACCAAGGGAAAACCTTGTGACCATGTGAGGCCGGCTGTCTACACACGGAGCAAAGAGGCCTCAGAGGGAACCAGCCCTGCGGACACCTCGGTCTCGGGCTTCCAGCCGCCAGGACCAAGAGGAAATGAATGCGTTATTTTAGCCGCCTGGTGTCGGGTATTTTGTTCCGGCAGCCTCCCCAAACTAATGCAAGTGCAGATCGCACTAATGTACTTTTACCAAAAGAGGGCCCTCCTCCCCGAGCAAAGTGCCACCCCATTCTCCCACCCTATCAGAACCAGCACTCCCTGGCCAGCCCCCACCCCATTGTTGTTCCTCTCCTGGGGAGTCAGGAGGAGGAGGTGTGAGGAACGGTGCTCTCTGAGTCCTAGAGATGTCTTGGGAACGTGGTGGTTTTCTTTTTTGGGTAAAACAGAGGGAATAAGTTCATCCAATGAGGTTTCTGCAGAGTGTTCTGATCCATTACTAGTCACATTATTCATTATTGTCAGTGTCATTATTAATCATGACAGTAGTGAGCATGCGTGTAACACATTGTGATCTCCGAGTTATTTGCTCATCTATTATCTGCTCCTTATGCCACCCCGGGGAGGCAGGACAGGTGTTTTGACCGGCCTTTGGTGACCTCTTTGTGTTCAAGGTCACAGGGCTGTCCAGAGGTCACTGCTGAGGAAGCTGGACAGGGTCTTCTGACTTGGGCCTCTGTTGTCCCCTCACCCACAATAACAACTCCTTTCACTCCTTGGACCAGACGTCTGGCCACAGCCTAACAAGGGCCCAGCCATGGGGTGTCTGAGGTGCTGGTGTGGCCAAGGCCCAGACTGCTATTTCCCACGGGTTGGTCTGAAAGGGGGAAGGATAAGACAAGGGGTAAGTGGCAGCCTGTGTGGGGACAGGGTGTGGAGGGGGCAACATGGGGTCCTTCTGTTCCCCAGCTCAGTCCCACGGACCACATCTGGGCCTTGAGGGATAACACAGCAGGTGCTGCTTCCCGGAGGCAGGAGCAGAGCAGCTGAGGGGCTGGGGGAGACCAGGATCCCAGGACACTCCCCCAGGAGTCGTAGCGGGGGCGGAGGGGGGCGATGCATTGTGCCGGGACCTCAGGAGGAGCTGGGCATCCTGGGATGGGGAACCGACCAGGGTCAGTGTTCTCACCTGGACCAACCTGGTGCCAGACCCTGCAGGACGACCCCTGGGGCGGGGTGGAGGGGCGGGCGGCAGCAACAGCCTGAGCACAGCGGACACCCAGGGGCTGCGGGAACTAAGTGGGAAGTTTGGGAGGACTCGGATCCTCCATCAGAAGAGGGGGAGGCCTGTCAGCCTCGCTTTGCTGTCAGCCTGATTGCATTTCCACTGCCTGGCTGGTTGGGCCTTGGGATCAGGTTACATTGTCAGCCAGATGCTCTGTGCTCCCAACAGGCAAGACAGACCATCAGAATAAGGGCCTTTCTTGCTGTCTTATTAACTGAGAGCATCTGAAAGTCACGTACAAACCCTTTCTGGGGGCAATCTTGGGAAAGAGGGTGAGCTGCTCGTACTCGGAAGAGGTGTGGCCAGGCTTCTCCGAGAGTTGTGGTCCCCACACGAGAGAGGAGAAGGAAATTCTCTCCCTCCTTTCCCGACCTCATTCCACATTGGGATCCTCTGTAGCCCAGCTCCTGTGGGATTACGGCAACCCTAGGATTATACTTTTTTGTAGTTCATACTCTTTGCTTTGTTATGGGATATCATTTGAATAAACAGAAGGATCAGAAGGAGAGAAGCTTCAAAGGAAGCAGAGGCTCAGGGCCCTCTACAGAGATCACTTGCACGGTATAATTAGCATCCCAAGCCTCCAGTGGGGCCTTCCTTCCTGTTAGAGTCCAACTTTGTGTCCTGCTTCTTCATTTCACCTTCTTCACAACTCGCTGGTCTGTTCTCAGTCCCATGAAGGCCAGGGCGGGAATACAATATCAAGCTTTAGCTTGAGTTCACTGAAACCCAGACCCGGGCTGGATGAGGGAATACACATGGGAAGACACACTGAGAAGTGAGTCCTGAACTCACTGAAGGGTTACTAAAAGGATTTATTTTTATAAAATATGCAAGATATGCTGGATTTCCTTCTTTCTCCCCTCCCCCTTCCACCCTGTCTTTGCCCCCCAGCTCCTTCTTCCATCCCTTTCTCCTTGGGTGCCCTCATACCTGCACACACATTCCCACAGTTTCATGCGCACCCCCACGCCCGCACGTACACCCCCCACACCTGCACGTGCACCCCCACACCTGCACGTACACCCCCACTTTTGCACATGCATCCCCATGCCTGCATGCACACCCCCACACCCTCACGTGCACCCGCACACCTACACGTGCACCCCCAAGCCTGCATGTGCACCCCATGGCTACACGCATTCCCATGCCTGCAAGGACACCTTGGGAACTTTCTCCTGCTGAATGTTGGCCAGGTCCTAGGGCTCCTCAGTGGGTCAGTCACTGGGATGTAGCTCTACTTTTGATATGGTGCTTATGAAGTGTGAAGTCTTATACATATTAACTCAATCCTTAATGGCCCCATTGGTAAACTCATTTTACAAATGAGGAAACTGAGGCACAGAGGGGTTCGATAATTTGTCAAAGGTTCCAGAGTTCAAACCCAGACAGTTTTGAGCTCTGACCACTTTGGTATGAATGAAGTGATTTGAAGTATAGCCTGGCTTTTTGGGTCAGGCCCAATGAGAGAAGGTGAGTCTCCTGGAAGCCCTGCACTATCCTCTCACTGATAGATGCTCTGTTGGGTTCTCAGAGAAATTCAATGAGACCTTGGAAAATTTGCTCTTTGAAGTGTATTTTGGAGAGCTTGCTGATGGCGTGATTGAGAAGCCTGGCACCTTCATGAACGACACCTCACTGACTAGTGTCTGCAACTGTTGTGAAGATGTCCCAGGCTTGTGCACAGAGCTGAGTGTGTGAGGAACCTCATGGTAAGAGCCCCAATTTGATGGTTGGTCCAGAGCCTGCCTGGTTCAAGAGTATTGCAGACTGGGATGGGCCTCATCCATTCCCAAGAACAAGTGTTTGGGGGTTAAAAACCCAACCAAGGATGTGTCCTCCATGTCTTAAGTTCTCCCAGACAGCTTCACTTCACTGCCCACCTAGTACATGGTGTCTCATACTTCCCTTCCCCAGTTCTCTTCTTTACCGAGCTTTGCACTACAATTTCTCATCCTCCATCTAAGGCTCCTACACCCATGGCCCATTAGGACCATGTCACTGGCTCCCTTCCACCTACCTTACTTGGCCTCTCAACAGAATGTGCCCCAATCTATTACCTCCTTCTTCTTGAAATGCTCTCCACTTGGCTGATGTAACACTACACATCTCTGTATGCTGCTACATACCACAAGATGTGGTTGCTATGGTGATGAGATGTTGAAACTGGGAGAGGATTTATGATACGGTGTGACAGAGGGGCACATTTTGGGTGGTTTTAAGCTACATGAGTTAGGATTCTTGGTTAGAAGCAAATGAAATGATCTCTGGATATTTTAAACAAAAAAGAACAATTCTTAGAAGGCTATAGAGGCTTATGGAACAAATGGGAGTCCTGAAGCCCTGGTGTGGGAAAGCAGGAGGAAACCAAAAACACTGGAGTATTCAGAAGTGAGTGAGAGGGAATAAAAGAAGGGAAAATCAAAGTTAGAGAATAATAGGTATGACAAAGTAGGATCAAAGGATAAGTTTTTTACTAAGAATGGGTAAGGCATGAGTACATTTATTGTCAGAGAGAAAGAAATTGGCATGAAAAAGAAGAATTTCTCTGATCATAATGTAATCAAGCTAGAAATAATAACAAAAAGTATCCGGGAAAACCTCAAGTATTTGCAGATCAAACCAAAAGCATCTAAACAACCATGAGTCAAAATGGAAGTCATAAATTGTATTAGGAAATATTTTGAATTGAATGAAAATGAAGACACAAAATTTCAAGATTTATGGGATGCAGCTAAAGCTGTGCTTAGGGGAAAATTGATAGCTGTAAGAGCTTGTATTAGAAGAAAGCTCTCAAATGAATAATCCATGTTTCCACTTTAAGAAATGTAAGAAATCGGAAAATTAAGTAAATTAACCCCCAAAATACAGAAGGAAAGAGCTAATAAAAATACAAGCAGAATTGATAAAATAAAAAACAAAAAGATTATAAAGAAAGACCAATGGAACAAATTTAGGGTTCTTTACAAGGGACAGGGTAGAGAACAGGTGTGTTTGTGTGTACATATATGGGGGTAGGGGGATCTGTGACTAGCTGATGAAGGAATCTCTAACTTAATATTGTGTGTGTGTGTAATAGTAGGTGGGGTGGTCCACTGAGAAGTACACAAAACTCTAGAGCTGGTGAAGAGAGAGGTGATGTTTTGGTGTATTTTCTGGGGGAATGGGAGGAATAAGTGTATTAGTTTCCTACTGTTGCTACAACAAATTACAATAAGCTTAGTGGGTTTAACAACACAAATTTACTCTTACAGCTCTGGAGATGAGAAGTCTAAAACAGGTCTTGCTGGGCTAAAATCAAGGTGTCAGTGAGGTTCTGTTTCTTTTGGATGCTCTAGGGGAGAATCTGTGTTCTAGAGTTTTCTAGCTTCTAGGGATCACCCCAGACCTTTGCTCAATGCCCATGCCCCAACTTCCAAGCCAGCAGTGTAGTAGCATCTCCTAATTTCTCTCTCTCTGATCCTTGCTTCCATCATCACATCTCCTTCTCTGCCTCTGACCCTCCAACCTCCCTCTCATTAGAACCATTATGATTACAACAGCACACAGATAATCCAGGATAATCTCACCATCTCTGGTTCCTTAACTTCATCACATCTGCAAAGTCCCTTTTGCTATGTCAGAGAGTATATTCCTCGTTTTAGGGATTAGGACTGGACATCTTTGGGGGCTATCAGTTTGCTCACCACAGTACATAAGCAAGAACAAGCAAAAGAATTGAGAAGAGCACTCAGGTTCAGCCTCAGCTGGAGACCATGAACTGCTTGTGGCCTGAATCTCCAATTTAGGACATTTAGGAAATGAGATAAAGGTACTAAGTTGGCAGACTGTGGCTCTAGACTAGGATATGGATTTTGCTGGGAGTATGGCAGAAGGATGGGATACAGGTAATGGGAATTTTAATAAAATGGTAATATATCTGCTAAACAGTGGGATCCAGGCTGAGTAAGCAGGGAAGGGAGAATACTTACAGAGGGGGAGGAAATCAATATGTCGCATCATGGCAAAATGCACAATCCACGGCTTCAGATATGAGAGACTGTATGATAAATGGATACTAATGACTCAAGAGAAACATTCTTAATATAGAGGACTTTCTCTACCTCCATTCCAATAAATACCAAAAAAGCAGAATTTTCTGATATCCTACCTTTCTCCTAAAGGAATGCATTTAATCTACTCTTGGTACTCTTCAGAGGTCTCAGAATAAAAAAGGAGTCTGTCTTCTAATGCAGTAATTTATCACAACCTATCCTTGCGCCTATTGTTTTCATCGATCAGATATGATTTTGTCACTCCAACATCTTAACAGAGATACTATTAGCCAATGATCAAACAGATCCATTTTGTTCTGTGTGTCATGAATAATAACTTAATCTGAAAAGGGATCTGTTTATTAATAGGCAACAGGATATTTTTCAGAACCAAAGATGAGGACTTGGTGACAGTTAGCCCCGAGGGCAGAGTTACATGTTTAAGGAGCATGCGGTGCAAAGAGAAGAAAGAAAGATACTGGAATGCCCATCAGAGAATGGTTCTTCGAAATTTATTTAAAAATAAGGACTTCTTTTTTTGTTATTGTCTTTTCTTTCTTCTCCATTTTAGATGTAGCAGAGTGGAGCTTGAGTTTGGATCCTGGCAATGCCACCTGATTGCTGCTAAACTTGGGTGGTTCTCTGCCTGGGTTTCCTCATCTACAATATGTAAATAGCAAACGTACCTACCTTAACTTGTTAGTAAGAGGACAATTTAGATAATACTCGTAAATCCCATACAATAGTATCTGGCACAGATGCATTTGTTAAATAAAATAAGAACAGGCATCTTACAACGAGATTCACTGGACAAAACTTCATAAATACAATAGAAAATGCTTTGCATTGGTTCAGAACCAAGAGTAAATATGCTTTTCCACTTTATGTAGATGAGAGTTGATCCCTGGTCTTTAGTAGAGTGAAATGTTCTTGACCGTTTTCTCCGTCTTGTCAGTGATAGTGAATTTATTTCCCCTCCATTTGTCTTGGGTTGCAGAGAGTTGACCAACTTAAATAATCACCTTCTACTTTGCTAAAAATGGAAACTCCCAACCCAAAGGGCAAATAGCAAAGTTAATTAGGTTATTTAAATCTTCCAAGACTTGTAATCTAGATATTGTCAGGTCAAGATGAGGCATTTGGATGGGAGCAGAGCTGGCTGGTTGATGGGATGAGATAAGAACAAGGGAGCCCTAACACTCTGACACCCCAAGTGATCTGGCAGAGATGGGGCCGTCACCGAGCCAAACATCCATGACTCTCTGACGACTATTGATTTGTGCGCCAAGAGTGGTTGTGATTGGTTACCAGAAATTTCTCTAGAGAACAGAAGGTCCTCAGTCACAGCTCTCAAAACAGGGCCTTGCCAAGTAATCAAGGCCAATGTGTCAGCTTGCTAGAACCACAGGGACAGCAGTAGAGTGGCCCCAGGTGGTTTTGAAGACTCCAGAGTGGTGGGGTCTTCCTTCCATTATTTTTAAGTGACTCAAGCAAGTTATTCAACCTCTCTGAATCTCTATTCTCAAAAACTGACGCCCACCTGGAAGGTTTGCTGTGAAATGTCAGCGAGGGAGTACATCTTGCTTCACCAAGCCTGCTTGGTATGTATTGGGCAGTCAGGAAATGTTCCCTTTTGGTCTTGTCCCCTTCCATTTCTGCCCTCGGCTTCTTGTCCTTGAAGCAGAAATAGGCCTAACTACTTCCCCCAAGAATTCAGGAGCCATTGTATTAGAATGAGCCATTGTATTAAACTGAGCTGTTTCTTTTCTAAAAGGTCATTAACTATAAGAAATTAGTCCTTGGTAGTGAGAGCCATCCTTTGCATCTTTTGTCCTGTGTGAGGGGCAGGAGATCTGGTGGGATGTTTGGCGGCCATCACTGCGGGTTGGCGGTGCCTCAGGATCCAGCCACGGCATTGTCAGGCTTTCTTACAAGGTCAGGGGAGCTACTTCCTCAAGAAAGATCAGGTACATTTCCATAATTCCAGGCATATTTGCAAATTTCCGGGAACTGCAAGTCACTGTGTTCCATCTCCCCTCAAGGGCACTGAAGGACTATCCATTCTCCTCCAGGGTGAGTCCATTGCAAGGTCAAAGTGTGTGCACGGAGGTCCCAGCATTGGGTGACATCTGCTCTTGTCCTTTCTCCCCATGACCCTGTTCCTCTCCAGCCCCTACTCACTATTCCTGTTCTCCTGCTCACTTACTGGACATCAGAGCCCAGTTTGGGTGCTTCTAGAGGGCATTTGCACACGTTCAAAGGAAGAGGAAGGGAGTCACCTGCTATGCTTAGAAAGAACTCAGTGGCAGGCGTGGGGGCTTTACTGGCTTACTTCATGGCAGCTGTTTCACCCCATTGGTGCCCCATTTAGCAGCGAAAACCAAATGGGGAAGAGGATCCATTTAAGTAACTTCTGAGAATCTCCCAGGTTCTTCTTTACAGTCCCACTGTTCTGGGAACTCGAGTCTGGCGACAGATCCAGCTGCCAGCTGCCAGCTGCCAGCTCCACTGGAGGTCACATGTGCATCTGAAACTGAATTGGCCAGAACCAACCACTCAGTTTTAACTGCATGCCCCACCCCAATTTCCTTCTTCTCTTCCAGCTCCCCTTTGCTCAAGCCAAATTTAAGAGCTATGCTGGATTCGAGACCTGCCCTTACCCCTCCCTCCATAAGCAACCCCAATTCTGAAATACGCCCCCTGTCTGTGCACTTGTCTTTACCCCATTGTCATGCTATCTAAGCCCCACCCCACTCCCCCCGGATTATCTGGTAACCATCTCAATAGATATCCCTGATCCTGTTAATGCCCATCTATGCTCTGTTCTCCTTCATCAGCAGACGGTTTTTGGAAACAGACCAGAGCGCATCACTCTCTTTCCTTAAAACCTACAACCAATAATTCCCTTGCACCTTGGTGGAAATCGAAGCCCTTTGCCTCTTGCTGGCTGCAAGAGCCCTGCAGGTTTTGTCCCTACCACCTCCTTCCCTTCTTCCTTTCCCACCCGGGCCTTTTGTCTGTTCCTCAGACACATCAAGCCCCTTCCTGCCTTGAATCTTTACAGTCTTCTCCCCTCGCCTAGAAAACTCTCTCTCTCCTGATTTGTCAGTGGCTGGCTCCTTCTTGTGGTTCGGACCTCAGCTTAAATGTCACTTCTGCAGGGGTCCACTGGAACTACCAGATGGAAATCAGACATCTCATTCCTCTCTATTACGCTACTTTGTTGCAATTCTCTGATTAGCCCTTATCTGACTCTGGCATTTAAAAAATGTGTTTAGGGATGCCTGGGTGGCTCAGTCAGTTAAGCGTCTGCCTTCAGCTCAGGTCATGATCCCAGGGTCCTGGGATCGAGTCCTGCATCGGTCTCCCTGCTCAGCGGGGAGCCTGCTTCTTCCTCTGCCTGCCGCTCCCCCTGCTTGTGCTCTCTCTCTCTGACAAATAAATAAATACAATCTAAAAAAAAATGTGTTTATTAGTTTTGTTTCTGTCTTCCACTTCAGCCCACCTTTTTACTCTCTGCTTCAGGTAAGCAGGACCTTGTCTGTCTGGTTCATTACTAAATCCCCAGCAGTTAGACGAATGCTTGGCATATAGTTGGTACTCGGTTAACACTGGTTAAATGAATGAATAATTAGTGAGAGCAGTCTGTGCTCTTCCTTAACCATGTTTTTGGCTAATTCAGGATACCAGCAGGGACTTTGTTCTGGAAAGATGTTTTAGGCCAGGTTTTTCAACCTCAGTGCAATGGGCATTTGGGGCTGGATAATTCTTTGCTCCAGGGGCTGTCCTGTGCATCGTAGAATATGTATCAGCATCTCTGAGCATTACCCACTAGATGCCAGGAGCAAACTCCCCCCACCTCAGGTTGTGACAACCCAAAATATCTCCACATTGCCAAGTGTCCCCTGGGGAGCAAAATCTCCCCTCTCTCCCCTGGGAGAACCATCCCCATTGTAGGGCCATCCAGCAGCTCCACATGATTAAAGACACCCATCTCAAAGTCGGGTTCCCAGATTAGGGGGTGATCCCTTTGGGAAGCTGCTCTACCAGGAGGGCCTGACATTGACCCCAGCTCCATCACTCATCAGCCAGTGAAGTGGCTTAGCTTCAAGGACGTGGGCTTCTTTATGTGGGAATGGGGTGTGCATCCACGGCATTGAGTGGATGCGAGCATGGAGTGGGCGCAGGGGCCACACGGGGTAGAAGCTAAGTTAGCAGCAGCACGTCTGTCGGGGAGCTCTGTGCTGTCGTCAAATTGTTGCTCCCTTTACGGAGGTGGTTCCCGTGATGCAGACGTGCAGGCTGGGCAGAGAATGGGGACTCGGCCGTCCCCCACTGAGGCCTCCACGCACATCCACTGACACACTGGCTCTAATTCCCTGCCCCTTTGACTCGCTTGTTCTCTGGTTTCCACAAAGGCTGACTGTGCTCTGAGCAGTTGTAGCCGGTCAGGGCCTCAGGGAGGCTGTGGGAAGGGTCGTGGTCCCCTTCAGTTGGCAGCTCTGGGAAGTGGCCAAGCGTGTCTCTCTCTCTCTCTCTAATCAGTGTTCGGGTTCCCAGCCAGCAGCTCAGCTCTTTTCAGACAGTTACATCTAAAGTCCTCTGTGAGGCCTAAAATACTTCTATCCAGCAAAGGACCTTCAGGAAACGTCCGCCTTGATTGGAAGGATGGAAATCTCGGGAGACTTTCAAGTGGGAGAAAGAAAAAAGCCTTGTTCAGTCTTCTCTTAGCTTAAAAAAAAAAATAAAAATAAAGTCATGGCCTACCTAATTAATTAACTGAATTCTAAGGAGATGAGCAGAATTACTGTTAATTAATTTTAAATTAATGTAAATGTATTATGCCTAAAGTATTTGTGGTTTCTGCGTTTCGTCAGTCCGGTGATGGAGGTGGTGGAGTGTGGTGGGGGGTGGGGGGGCATCCAGAGCAGAAGGCGGCCAGGACTCGGGCTGGGGCAGTGTCCCCCCCTAGGGCCAGCTCTACCCGGGCAAGTCCCCTGGGCAGGAGCGACGAGCCAGGGATTCCATCAGAACTGATGTACAGATAGGTTTAGGGTCTCAGGGGTGAGAATGCGGCACCATGAGAGCAGACAGGCCTGAAGAACTAGTGGGGGTGGCAGTGAAGGGACCTCAGTTCTGCCTGGGCTGCTCACAGACGCTCTCGTCTCTGACCCCACATGTCCCTGCCTGGTTTCACCTGTTCTCACTGCAGAAGCATCTTCTCTTTGGGGCAGGAAGACGGTGAGAGCCCACTTCTCAGCCCTCCAGCCGGGCAACGCCAGGGGACAGCTACCGATGGTACTGACGGTGTATTATACATCAATCCTGGACCCAGCGCTGGGGCCGGTCTCGTGATTGCTTCTGCGGTCCTAGGGCCGTGACCCCCTCTGCCACCCAGGGAGCTGGCTTCATTATGGGAAAAAACAAGTGAGGATAGAAATGTGTCTGCAGATCCACGTGGCGGCCCCCACCACCCTGCGTGACTGCATGCCAACACACAGCTCGGCCTTCCACAGTGCGGTTCATTCAGAGGGAAGAGATTCAGCCAAACTTTTGAATTGGTTTTGTGTAAACTGGAGAGAGAACAAGAGTACTTGAGTGATGTTGTGTGGAGATTTATGTTGTATTGACTCATATTGAACTCCTCTTAGAGACCCAGAAGCAAGAGGCAGGAACGTAAGCCCTCCAATAGCTCCCAAGATGCTTCCAGGGACCATATCTAAGGATTTTCATGTCCTTGGCTTGCTCGGCTTCCCCTGTGAGTCTCCACTGCTGTTCCAATGAGTGGCTTGGGGCAGGAATAGGATGGCTCCTATGTCTGACCTGAGTGACATTTGCTCTAATATTGACTTTACTATTGTCACTAAAACGTTTAAAAAATGAGTGTACTGTCTGTTATGGTTTGAATCATCCAACCCATAGTCCGAGATATGTCCAAGTCCTAACTACCTGTCCCTTAGAATATGACCTGATTTGGAAGCAAGGTCACTGCAGGTATAATTAGTTAAGATGAGGTCATGCTGCAGCAGGATGGGCCCTTAATCCAAGTGTTTTAAACACACACACACAACCATGTGAAGACAAACACACAAAGAAGAAGGCCATATGAAGCAGGAGTGGGGATTGGAATGACCTTGCCACAAGCCGAGGAATGCCTGGGGCCACCAGCAGCTAGGAGAAGCAAGGAAGAATCCTTCCCTGGAAACTTCAGAGAGAATGGCAGCCTGCTGACCCCCTGATTTGGACTCCTGGCTTACCCGTCCAGTCCAAAGCCCCATCCAAAGACTTGCTCCTGCTGGAAGAAGAAAGGAGGTAGTCAGGGTAGGGGCAGAAAAACATTCCCTTCTTTTCTTCTGGGTTCTTTGTATGGTCTACTAATTAAGGATATAAGACAGATTGGCAGGGGAAACATGAACAAAAATTTAAGAACACGTTTGCCTCCTGTATCCATGGGAGGCCCCAGGAGAGCTGAGTGACTCCCCGAAGTGGCCCAAACCATCATCCCCTGAAATACCATCTTTAGCTCAAGACCAAAGAAGATATGGGGGTGACGGGGAAAAGCCCAGTAAACAAGGTTAAGGCTGTTGTGCAGATGTAAGTCCTTGCCTTCCCCACTGATAAGAGTTCCTAGAGAGTGAGGCACCCCCTCTTCCTGGTGTAGCCGGGAGACCCCCTTACGAGTGGAGATTTCCTTTATAAATATTGTCTCTTACAAAAGGGTAACCTTCCACTCAATTTTCAGAGCTTCATTTATGTCTGCAGTTTCTGAAAGATAACCAGCTTGAAGTAATCCCCATGCCAAAGAGATACATTTTGGGGTGGCCAGTTCTTGATTGGACTCGGGTACATGGCAAAAGGCTACTGCAGTCGTTCAAGAGGCATGGATCAAGGGCTGAGTGAAGGCAGTGGGGGCTCTAGCAGAGAGGTGGGGTGGTCAGAGAGCCAGCACCTCGGATGTGGTGGGTGATCAGGGTGAGTAGAGAAGAAGGCGTCTAGCATGGCTGGCTTGGGTGTGTGATCGATGGTCTTCTGTTACTGAACTGGGGAGCACGCAGGAGGAGGAAGAGGAAGTTGTTTGTTGGGAAAGCTGGTAAGGTGCATAAAATATATGCAGTTGATAGAAACACCCAGAATGGCTCTCTGCTTCAATATCTCTGAGAAGTATTTCTGCCTTTCTGCAGCTGTGTTCAAGCTAGGAACCACAGGGGCTGCCCTGACTCCTTCTCTGTTGATCCTCAGGGGGCCTGTGATGCCCTTCAGATCATCTGCAGACCTCACAGGGGCAGGAGGTCTGGCACCACTCAAGATGGGCTGTAAAAGTCAGCACGCAGGGGTTCTATGGATGGAGAGCAAGAATCTGCTGGGTCCCTGGGGCACTGAGCAGGGGCAGGGGCAGGAGGCTCAGGGCACCCGAAGAGGGGTGGCAGCGGGGGCTGTTCCTCCCAGTTTCACTCACCAGGAGCCAAGCTCCAGGCCAAGAACTTCATCCAGATGGACAGTTAAAAGATTGGGAATTTACCTGATTCACCTGCCAAACACTGACTTTGTGCCAGTTGACATGTTCCACATTAATTAGTCTTCCTAATAACAACGTGTCCTACAGTGCTTGCAAGATAGCATGTCTGGGGTGAAGAATATTTCCTTGTTCTGGGTAAGAGGTATTTCCAAACTCATCACTTAGTGAACAAAGGGGGATCGTCATAAACTTGTCAACAGGAGCCCTTGGAGCAGGAACCAGCAGCAAGGTAGTGCAATTATGCAATGAATTGAAAGTACATCCGAATCAATCAGACTCATTTAAATGGCTTCTAGCCCACATTTTCTAAAGTCTGTAACATACTCATAATCTCAATGATCTTCTCAAGTGCAATGGCTTCGTGGGTTGTTACAGTTGAATTGGGTTTTCCCCAAAGATGTCGAAGTCCTAACTCCCAGTTCCTGCAAATGTGACCTTATTTTGAAATAGGGTCTTTGCTGATGATCAAATTAAAATGAGGTCATTGTGCAGGAGAATGCTAATTCAATATGACTGGTGTCCTTAGTAAGAGGAAAATTTGGACACAAAGACCAAGAGGCATAGAGGGCAGAGGGCTGTCCATCTACAAGCCAAGGAGAGAGGCTGGGAACAGCTCCTTCCTTCATGGACCTAGGAAGGAACGAACCCTGCCTATATCTTGATTTCAGACTTGTAGCCTCCAGAACAGTGAGATAATCAATGCCTGTTGTGTATGTCACCCATCTTTTTTTGGTGGTGCTTTGCTGCAGCACCCCTGGTGAACAGACACATGGCTTATCTCAAAATGTGAATTCCTAGAATTCATCATTCTAATATCTGTGCGGGAAAACTGTAATGGCTGTAAAACAGGAATATAGATGATATGTGAGTGAAAGGAAGCATACTGGCCTGCTGGAGTCTGCAGCCAGGGGCGAAAGAACACACTTCTGCGCTGAGCAAAGGTGGGATGGGAAGGTGGGAGATGCAAGGAAAGTTGCATTTTGGTCACAATCCATTGGGGTATGGCCATGCCAGCCAGCCATGCTTGCTTCCCACAGCCTGGTGTCCTAAAGGGCATCCTCCAAGGGGAGCCTGCTAACAGCAATTTCTTACTCTGGCTGAGGACCAGAATCACCAGAGTGCTTGTCCCAGATCCAGAGGGTGGGCTGGAGACGTGCATGCAAGCAGACACTCTGCAGGCAGTTGGCTCTCCCATGCAGGAACAGGGGCCAACGTTCTGCAGTGAATGAGGCGCAACCTTGCTTCTGTCAAAGAAACCACAGCTCTAAAGTAGTGAGCTCTGAGGAGGGCCTCCATCTGCTACAAGTTATTTCTGGAATCTTATGACTCTCTGTTAATTTATTTAATCATTAATTTCGTATTTCATAAAACTGGCATGTTTCCCTTTTTTCTCCAATTATAAAACGGTGCTATTCTCTGTGCATTCCTAAATTCTTTGCAGAGACAATTAACATTATTTATTTAACATGAATCTAGATGGTGTTGGAATCAATCAAACCTGTAGGCCTGCTGTGTTTTACGAACTTGACTTCAGCATAAAGTCGTGAGAAGCATCACGATGACACCTTGAGAATAGTCATTTAACGAAGGAATGATAGTCTCATGTCACATCTCGGTTTTCTCACTTTCTAAATAGAAGCCATGGTAATCAGGCTGCGTTGCTCTGAGCAAGATTAAACTGAATTTATTAAGCAATACCCCCAAACTGATGTACATGTTGCAACAAGTGGAGAGCAATTGTTAAAAATTTAGTAATGGGGTGCCTGGGTGGCTCAGATGGTTAAGCGTCTGCCTTCGGCTCAGGTCATGATCCCAGGGTCCTGGGGTCGAGTCCTGCATCGGGCTCCCTGCTCCTTGGGAGCCTGCTTCTCCCTCTGCCTCTCTCTCTCTCTGTCTTTCATGAATAAATAAATAAAATCTTAAAAAAAAATTTAATAATGAATACTTTGGAACAAAATAAAGCAAAAAATCAGGTCAAGATGACAAAGTCCAGAATAGGAAATTATGTGCAAGGTGCAGCATGATGCAGCAGAAGGAGACAGGAGTTTGGAGTAAAAAAATTCAGGTTTGCATCCCAATTCCAGCCCAAATGCAAATTTATCTGATAATCATCTTATCATTTATAAAAATGAGAATAGTATGGATTAAATGAGAAAGTGTGAGATTGTGTGACATAATACTAGCCTCAGAGATGTCTGTAGTGGATTTCAGTTTCTTTTATTATTAAAACTCTTCCAAGAGTAGCACCTATTTTGGGGACATACTGAGAGCGACCCTTCATCAGAACCATGTGTTGCTAATCTTCCAGAAATGTGGTGACAATTTGCTGACACCCAGACCTTCACTACCGTAGTTGTGGTCTGTGGACCACCAGTGTGACATGACCTGGGAGCTGGTAGGGATGTGGAATCTCTGGTCCTCTCCCAGACACACTGGACCAGAACCGCACTGGATTTCTAGCTGGATTATATGCCCATTAGTGCTGGGAAGTGCTGCCCTTGATTTAGGGAAACAGAAGTGTCCCTGAGAATATAATGAATGCTTGTGTATATATAAGAGAATGTAATATCATATAACATAACAACATAACATAACGTAACATAACATAACATAACATAACATAACATAACATAACATAACATAACATAAC
>NC_058405.1:187078530-187293474 GCF_002201575.2 Neomonachus schauinslandi | reverse complement strand
ACATAACATAACATAACATAACATAACATAACATAACATAACATAACGCATCCTACCATTTCTAATTTGGTGAAATGCTCATCTTTTTAAAAAGCAAATGGATTCTTGAAAATTGGCAGAATAGTGACAGGGCAGTTTTTAGATCTTCTAAAACCCCAAATATATAAACAGAGTATCGGGATAGTAAAGCCAAAGTGGATAGACAACATTTCCAACAAAGTTAATTGAAAGGTAGTCCTATAATCTCCAAATTTCAGTCAGAGGGCACATATTACCAGTAGCTACAAGATCTAGGTATTATCAACATCTGGGGGCATTGAAGCAGAGTGAGGGAACAGGGTGCCCAATGGACTTTAGACAAGGAGAACCCATGGAATAGCTCACAGATATTCACTGGAAAGCATGGTGGGCCAATTTGAGAAGAGCAGATTAAATTAGAACATTCCCCCCCACTGTAATAGTGATAAATGCTTGAGCCTTGGTAGGGCTAGGCTAGTCTTTGTGAACACTTGGAACTGACCAGTGGGAGTTCCCTTTCAGGATAGGGTCTCCTATGTAGACTAGAAACTGCTGGAGAAGAACCAAACTGAGCAAGAGAAGGACACAGGCAAGAAGAAAAAGATCATTTAGATAAAAACAGGGGGAGAAAACAAAGCCAGAAAGGAAACCCCTGTATATACTTTTAACACTCTATAATAACAATTCTGAAAACTGAGGATAAATAAATTTCCACAAAGGTGAGCAACGGAAAAGCATCAAGATCAAATTGCATACAAAGTTACTGTAAGAAAAAAAGATTACAAAGCAGAATACCATCCTCATACACTTAAAAGAAGAAACTGAAAATAGCAGATCAAAACTTTGACATGCTTTTTCAAAATGAGATCAAAGATATTAAGGAAATGATACAAGATATAAATGAGAAGAGCTCAGAAGGAGGTAATATACTTTAAGAAAGAGTTGGAAATAAGAAGGAAAATTGTTTGGTTATGAAGACAGAGCTAGAAGAAAAATAAGAGCAAATGAAATGCGCAGCAAGGCCTTATGAGAAATGGAAAGTAAAGGGATATTTTTAAATAAAAAAGAAATGAGATGTTAACTAGACTTACAGTGGGGGTCACTTTTCAATATATACATATATGGAATGATCATGTTGTGTACCTGAAACTAATACAATGTTCTATGTCAGTTATATCTCTGTATGAAAAAAGAAAAAGAAATGAAGAAAGCAAAAGTGTTAGAGATAATGTGGCCAGCATTGAAGACAAGCAAAAAGGATCCAAACTATGGGTAACCGGAGTCCACGAAAAAGATACTACAGCTTAGTCCAATAACGAGACCTCAAGAAAAATGGCTTGAGGTTAAAAAACACATATTTGAAACTATGTATTCAAAGGAATCCATGGATGTTGAGGCTATCAATACAGAACAACCAACCCCAAGATATTCTAATACAATTATTGAACTTGAAAGAAAAAGAAAGAAATTCTTTGGACCAACCAGGCAGAGGGAAGACTTGATTTAACAGGGAAAGAAGAGTCTGCATTGTTAGACTTTTTTACCGTATTGCTTTGTGTCCAAAGAGAATGGGAGTGGAGCATGTCATATGCTTCAGGGAAAAAAAATTAAAAGACAGGATTCTACATCCAATAAACTGGCATCAAGTACTAAGGGCCTGTTGCACTGTTATCAGCAGGAAAGGCTTCGGGGACAACTGTTCCTTTGAGCCCTTCCGAGGAAAGCCACTATAGAATGGTTTTCAGACGACCAGAATGCCAGGTCATGGCACTGGTGGTGGACATTAATCATCCACCTGCTCCAAGGACGAAGGCTCAGTGAAGATTTGAAAGGGAGAGTACGCTCTGTAACATCCTGAGTTCTGACCACTGAGATACAGCACAGCCTTTGGGAAGGGGGGATATTTTTTGCCATTTTCAGCTATTCTTACTGGTGGTGTCATTGTTAATGTTCTCAATTGAATGGATGAGAAGGAATAAAGCCAATGGGTAATTATAGAATATTCTGACTCTCTCATCCCGTTTTGAGAATTTGGATTCTTGGGATGGAAGATGGGATATGCAAGCATCATACAAAAGAGATTAAGTAAAAACCCTTGAGTCCTGAATTTGAATTTAACATATCAGCATGGACTCAAGAGGTGTTTTTCATGTGTGTGTGTACTCACATGGGCACACGTGTGCTCCAGACTGTGGGACACTCTGCAGATTGAGAGCTCTGAATTTTTCAGTAGATACACTTTAAGGGAGAGAGAATGGCAGAGAAAACTGTCGATTAAGAGATTTAGCCTTTATTAAAAAAAAAAGAAGAAGATAGCAGGAAGGAAAGAATGAAGGGAGGGAAATCGGAGGGGGAGACGAACCATGAGAGACGATGGACTCTGAGAAACAAACTGAGGGTTCTGAGGGGAGGGGGGTGGGGGCTGGGTTAGCCTGGTGATGGGTATTAAAGAGGGCACACTCTGCATGGAGCACTGGATGTTATGCACAAACAATGAATCATGAAACACTACATCTAAAACTAATGATGTAATGTATGGTGATTAACATAACATAATAATGTAAAATTAAAAAAAAAAAACACAAACAAACGAAAAAAGAGATTTACCAAGCTTCTAAAGATGGGTAAAACCTAAACTGTAGTGTCTAAGGGTGCACACTGGATGGTAAACTGTAAAGAAATGTAAGAAAGATTTTACTACAGAAACGGGGGTAATGGTCACTTTCAATGCGAGGGAGGGTATGCGCGGGGATGGTGCGCGGCCCGTGGGGACTTGGGGGCTGGCTGCCAAGCTCTATTTCTTGCCCTGGGCTGTGGTTACAGGTTCATCACATAGTAAGTAGTTCACTAGATAGCACACTTGGGTGGTGTGGGTGCGTGCATCTGCACTATTCTATTGTGAAATGTAAAACTGTGAACCCAAAGAAATACAGCAAAAGTTCCCTGGAGGGTTAATCTACTAATAGTCTCTCGTGTGTCAATCCCCTCAGAGAGGCAGGTGCACAGTGTGGGATAGTTTCGAAACCAGCATTTCCATTTTCCCCGAGCCTCTGCACGTTAGGTGACCTTAGGCCTCTCCAAACATCAGTTTTATCATGGGCGGAGCGTGCACAATATTACTAATCCATAATTCACAGGGATGCAGAGGCTCAAATCAGCGGATGAGCGTGCATGTTCTTTGTAAACTGCAAGCAAACAAGAATGGAATGAATGAAACAAAGTTTCACATTGTTGTTGTGAGATGGAGGATGGTGAGTTCCCACAACAATGATTTTTTCTGGCTGGTGTTGCTCCCCCGGCCCTCTAATGAATACCTGATATATGGGCCAGGTACATTATCCCTCTTGCAAAAAGTCAGCTGAGCAGATATTTTATAATGAGACTCTGCCTTGTTACAAACTTTCGGGAGTAAAAGTTCATGGCAACTTACATTTCCTGGTCTGCCACAACTTCTATCTAAGAATCATGCGATATTTATCAACTCTCATCTTTGTTGTAGGCCCTGATCAAGTACCTGAGTCCATCAGGGGAAAAATTTTATTTCTCTGTTCTTGGGAGCTTATATGTTAGCAAGGGTGGAGAGACAGAGCACCTAGTAAGTAAGGAAAGTATATAGAATACTAGAAGGTGGTAAGGATGAGGGAAGACAGGAAAAGTGGTTTAGGGATAAAGGGGATTAGGAGTGTGAAGGTGGGGGCAGAAGCTGCAATTTTGTTTTGAATGAGCAGGTTGGCCTGGTTGAAAATGTGGCCTTTGAGTAAACACAAGAAGAAGGTGAGGGACTGAGCCCGGTGTCTATTTTGGAGAGCAGCATTCCAGGCAGGGGGAGGAACCAGGGCAAAGGCCCTGTGGCAGCTCCACGCCAGGCCTGTCAGAGGTAATATAGGGAGGCCAGGGTGGCTGGTTTGAAGTAAGTATGGGGGAAACAGAAGGAGATGAGGCCAAGCAGGGGACCAGATCACACAGGGCTGGTGAGGCTGTCGGAAAGATCTAAAGACAAATTTCTGCGAAGGAAAATGTGGAGCCAAGCCAGATGAGAAGAGGAGGAATATGGTGGGATTTTGGTTAAAGGACCCCCTGGATGCCGTGAGGAGAGCACTGTGGGGGCCGGGGTAGAAGCAGGGAGACAGTTATGAAGATCTGGGTGGGGTTGAGCAAGAGACGAGGCGGCTTGAGCTGGGATGGTCCTGGCTGAGCTGGGACAGGGTTGGCAGGGGTTCCCTCGTAAGCAAGTAAAGGCATCTGGGGAGGCTGGGTGTTGCTCCCTGGCCAGGGCGTGCAGCCTTCACTCCTGCAGGCTGTGGTATTCCTTGCTGGTCACTCCCAAGTGGGAGCTGGGCGTTGCATCTCTGGTTGTGATGGGTGCTGGGCATTCGGGCATGCTCCTTTCTCTCCTGGTCTTTGGTCTGGTTAGTTTGCTGATTCCAAGACTTGAGGCACACACACGTGTGCACATCTGTGATAAATTCCTGTGTTATCTTGCCCCTCTAATTGTTACAAGCCCCAGCAAGATTGTTAGCTAATTAGAGAAGATCTTAATTATATCCACAGACATTATAATTACACTGTAATCCTTCCCCAGTTATAAACTCTTCCAATGTGAAAGGCTAATACTTGTGGATTTACTTCAGATTTTATATCAAGGTAAATCCTAAGCCAGTATCTAAATAGCTAAACTGGTCCCCATTAGACCTTGGGCTCCTACCAAATCTGCTGCTTTGGCTTGTTATTTCCTCACATCATTTTCTACGTGCTCACTAAGTCTCAAAAGAATTCATCATTACTTTTCTTTTTGAGATGCATGGTAACATTTGGTGCTTACACTTCATCCTTTCCTTTCATTGCCTGCCAACTCAGTAATGTAATATTTTAAAAATTATACATTTACTCAAGTTTGGATAACGATGAACTATGATTTCTAAACGCATGACTCAAATGAGTGGGTGGCGAAGGTGTGCTCCAAGCTGTCAGGATTCGAGTTTAGTTAAATGAAAACCTTGTCATTAAACATTAATTCGACTTATTTTTTTAAAAAGGTTGAGATTCATGGGGTACAGAGTTCCAAAGACGAGAAAGGTATAAGGTGAAAAGGGTATCCCCCTTCTGACCTGTCCTCAGCCCCCTGGCTTCTCTGCCCAGAGGCACCTGCCCGCATCACATTCCCCGACGACTCCCTGGGGTGCGCGGTGCGCAGTGTGCGTGCGTAACAGGAAAGCCCCTCGGTCCATCTGCCCAAGGTGAGGGTAGCAGTGTTGCTGGACATTTATTTGATGCCAAATGAAGGCATAATTCATAAAATAAAGAGAAAAAAACCCAGGAACACACAAAGCCATTTCTATGAGTAATGTGACAAAATTCCATCGATATTTATTTTGTTCAGAACCCTGTTTTTTAAATTTTTTCTTACTGATAGCTTATTACACAGTAGACCAGGCTGAATGCGAACCTTAGCACTTTAGACATCTTTTCTCCCCCAGATGATGTGGGAAAAATAGCAATGTATCCGCACGAGTACATGAGAGTAAAAACAGGTATAACTGACCGAGGGCTTTACCCCTGTTGCTGATCCCTACAGCTGATCTTTGAGGCCGCTAGTATTAACCCTACTTTCTAGAGGAGGGAGCCAACTGAGCAGCGTGTGACCTGGCCTTGGAACCTGGCATCTTTGCTCTCCACCACACCACGCTGTCTAGGAACTGGTGGGGATTCCCTTCTGATGGAGAATTTTAGGACTATAACCAGTGTTTGGGAGGTTGCAGTGCACAAAGCTTACTTTCCTTTAAAGCAAGAAGGCTCATTTCGACCCAGACTGATGGCTGAGGGAAGAATATCCATTTCAGGCGTGGGGCGTTTTGCAAAGTGAGAGGCCTCAGTGGTTTTGTTCTAGGGGATCATTTCCATTGCAAGGTTTTCCACTGGCCTCTCTCACTTATTTCTAGTTTAGCACTTGTCACAATCGGTCCTGGATGTTTGGAAAGTCCAACTGAGCTCCCAGCTCTCCAGTGAGCATATTCATCGGCACCGGGAGGGGGGTCTGTTCATCTTGGTAATAGAATGAAGGAAGAAGAGAACGTCCAGCTACCATAGCTGTAGAATGGCAGAAAGGATTTTTCCCTGTTGATTGGCAGGGGCTGTACTGGGCGGAAGCTGATCAGCATCCTGCACACCTCAGTGTATTCCCTGCATGCGAGACACGCTTCCATTCGCAAAGTTCAGTGAATCAAAACCAGGACGTCAGCATTGGTGCATTTACAGCATCAAACCCTCCGGAGCGCATCTCCTGCCCCAACAGTGTCCTTCATGGATCGGGATCCAACCCAGGATCACACCCTGCATCTGGTGGCTCTACCTTCTTGGTTTCCTTCATCCCATTCCTCCTCTTTCTCTGACCTTGACATTCTTGAAGGGTCCAAGTGTCTCCCAGTTTATGTTTGCCTTACGTTTCCTCGCGGTTTGATTTGGGTGATGCAGTTCTGGCAGGAATGTCCCCGAAGTGATGCTGTGACTTCCCCGAGCATCACATCAGGAGGTTTTGTGGGTGGTGGGTGCCAACGCTGGGTTGTTAACCACTGGATTAAGATGATGTTTGTCAGGTTTCTCCACTGTATTTTTAATTACTATGTATGATGAATTTCTTGATTAATAAGTAAGTAAGAGGGACACCTGTGGCTCAGTCAGTTGAGCGTCTGTCTTCGGCTCAGCTCGATTCCAGCATCCTGGGATCAAGTCCCACGTCGGGCTCCTTGCTCAGCAGGGAGCCTGCTTCTCCCTCTGCCTGCAGCTCCCCTGCTTGTGCTCGCTCTCTCTCTCTCAAATAAATAAATAAAATCTTTCAAAATATTTGAAAAATAAGTAAGTAATAAATATCCTGTGGGGAGATACTTTGAGCCAACGTAAATGTTTTATTCCTTATCAGACTCTACCTCTCCAGATTTAGCACCTGTTGATAATTTTTGCCTGAATCCATTATTATTATTTGGTTGCCAAACAGCAATTTTCCAATCCCATGATCTTTGGGATTTGTTAGTTGACGTTCTACTGTAAGAGAGAGACTCTCTTCCTCTTTTACTGATTAATCAATTACTAATTAATATATATAATAGATTCATATTTTAGTCAAAGAGTTGTGATCCATTACCATCATTTTTTAATTTTTTTATTTTTTTGAGAGAGAGCAGTGCACGTGCGAACAAGCAGGGGGAGGGGCAGAGGGAGAGGGAGAAGCAGGCTCCCTGCTGAGCGGGGAACCTGATGTGGGGCTGCATCCCAGGACCCCGGGATCATGACCTGAGCCGAAGGCAGACGCTTCACCGACTGACCCACCCAGGTGCCCCTTTTACTATCATTTTTTTCTTTTAATGCTCCAATTGTCCCAGATTTGGCCAATGGGAGCCCCTTCAAAGCAACCCAGTGTTCTTTTGACATAACCCCAGCATTCCTTGAACACCTCCATGTTTTTTGGCACAATGACTTATCTTGTATTTCTCCTGCCACTGTCCTGGAGTCAACTTTTCTTAGTGGATGGTCAGTTAGTTACTGGAAGAAGCCTGTTAAAATATCCCTCTATGATAGTGAGTATTTTTGTTTCTTTCTGTAGTTCTGTCCATTTTTGTTCTTTTTGTAAGGTCTGTTAATAGGTATATCCTCGTACTTGTAGCTTTATATAGTAACCTTGTTTCCACTAACATTTTTTGCCTTAAGTTTTAGTTATCTGTTATCGAATAAATATCCTTGTTTATTTTTTGTTTAATATTTTCCTGATACATATTTTTCAACCTTTTACTTGCAACCTCTTTGTAGCCAGATAATTGAGTGTGTGTCTTATAAAAAGAGGTAGCTGGATTAAAAAAGAAAATCCAATTTGATCTAAAAATCCAATTTGATATATTTTTTCAAAACTGACATATCCAGGGGGCGCCTGGGTGGCTCAGTCGTTAAGCGTCTGCCTTTGGCTCAGGTCATGATCCCAGGGTCCTGGGATCGAGCCCCGCATCAGGCTCCCTGCTCGGCGGGAAGTCTGCTTCTCCCTCTCCCACTCCCCCTGCTTGTGTTCCCTCTCTCGCTGTGTCTCTCTCTGTCAAATAAATAAATAAAATCTTTAAAAAAAAAAAACTGACATATCCAGTCCCTTTAAAAATTGTATTAATTGATATATCTGGATTTATTTCTAACATCTTCACTTGTGCTTTCTCTTTATTCTGATTTTTCTGTTTTCCCTCCTTCCTTGCGTGCTTTGAATTTACCATTATGTGCTTGTTCTAGTCCATTTTTCCCTGTGTTAGTTTGCTGTACATCTTATTTCTGTTCTCTTTGTGTTTGTTCTAGAAATTAATTTTAATATGAATACCTACTCTCTAAAAATCTTGCGCACTATAAGGGTGTCAGAATAGTTTAACCCTGGGGCGCCTGGGTGGCTCAGTCGTTAAGCGTCTGCCTTCGGCTCAGGTCATGATCCCAGGGTCCTGGGATCGAGCCCCGCATCGGGCTCCCTGCTCCACGGGAAGCCTGCTTCTCCCTCTCACACTCCCCTTGCTTGTGTTCCCTCTCTCGCTGCCTCTCTCTCTGTCAAATAAATAAATAAAATCTTTAAAAAAAAAAATAGTTTAACCCTAATTATTCCCCTCCCCAATGACATATTATGCATTTTAGCTCTATCTTTTTAAAAACATTTAATCCCCCAAGAAATTATTATTATTCTTTCATTGTAGTCAATTTTGTTTAGATTCATCTCTGTCAGTCTTTGCCCATCGCTCTTCTTCATATCATGCCATCAATGTGCAATTACTTGCCTTCTGCCTGAAGTATATCCATTCTATTTTCTTCTAGTGAAGTTCTGTTGGTAGTAAACTTTCTCAGTTTTTCATTATCTGCAAATGACCTTATTTTGTCCTCATTCCTGAAAGCCATTTTTTTCCCTCCCACAAGATATAAAATTTTATTGGACTGTTATTTTCTTTCAGTTTATTAAAGATATCATTCTACTGCCTTACAGCTTTTTTTTTTAATTATTATTGCTATTGAGAAATCAGCTGTCTCCCCAGTTTGTCATCCTTTTGAAGGCAATTGGCTTTTATTTCTTTGCCTGTGGTGTACTGAAAATTGCACTATTTGTTAGGTGTGGATTTCTTTTTATCAAACCTGGTTTGGAATTCGTTCAGCTATTATCCTTTCAAATATTATAAATATCTCTTATTTTTTCCCTATGGAACTGTGATTACCTGCATGCCCAATCTTTTTACTGCATCCTCCACATTTCCTGACTTTTCTAATTCTTAGTATATCCACACTAGAGATTTCTTCCAGCCATCTTTTAGCTCAGTAATTCTCTCTTCACCTGTGTCTAATTGAATTTTTGATTTGAATTATTGTACTTTTATTTACATAGGTTTAATTTTGTTTTGTAAATCTCCTTGTTCATATTTATAGTCTCTTACACCTAATTCAGATCTTTAATTTTCTTTCATTACCTTACATTTATTAAACTAATTTCATCTGCTATGTCAGATGATTCTAAGGGCTGAAGTCTTTGCAGGTCTGACTCAGCTGGTTGAGGATTCTGCTTTGTCAGGGTCATGTTGCTTTGCTGCCTTTTGTGTTTTGTGATTTTGGGGGGGTGAGCTGTATTTGTTTTGGGGGGTTCTTTGAGATGTGGCTGATGGTGGGTGCACCAGAACAAACTTATATTTGCTTCTGCAGATGTTTAAGGGGATCAAGTCACCCTAACCTTGATTCTCAGGTTAAGACTTTTCACACCATTCAGGGGGTGTGACTTCAGACTTCAAACTATGTGAGGACTGGTTTATTGCTGCAGATTTTCAGAGTAGAGGTTTCTCCCTCTTTACCCAGCACCATTTTTTGGAGACAATTTTCTGTCAGTGACATTTGGTGGGGGTAGCTTTATTGCTAGTCTCCCCATATACTTACTGCATTCTACTTTTATGTATTGAGTGGAGATTCCTATTCAATTCTTCACCTTGAGTAGTCCTGGGTTTTTTTCTCCTGTTCACCGCAGCCTCTGAGCCCACGGGAACCAAGGCTCTAGTTTGCTTTGATTTAACCAATGCCCTCCAAGCAAATGTTGGTTTTCTCTTTCTGTTGTATTAGTTTTACAGGGCTGCTGTAACAAATGGTCACAAATGGAGTGGTTTAAGACAGTGAGAATTTATTCTCTCACAGTTCTGGAGGCTACAGGTCTGAAATCAAGGTGTTGGCAGGGCCGCACTCCCTCCGAGAAGCCTAGGAGAGAATCCTTCCTTGCATCTCCCCAGCTTCTGGGAGTTGCTGACAATCTCTGGTGGTTCCCTGGTTGTGAAAACAGAACTCCAATCTCCACTTCCCTGTTCACACAGTCCATCCTCCCTCTGTGTCAGTGTCTCTCTGCATCCAAATGTCCCTCTTCTTATAAGGACATCTGTGCCTGGGTTAGGGCCCACTCTAATCCAGTACGATCTCATCTTAATTTATGTCTGCAAAGAACTTGCAAATACGTTCACATTCACAGGTTCTGTGTGGGCATGAAATTTGGGAGGACACTCTTCAACCTGGTTTATATGTCTGATACTTTTGCTGACCTATCAGTGCATTTTAAAAGATATTTAAATTATTTTATTCAGGACATTTTGCTCCCTCCTATGATTGGATTGATGATGGAGCCAGTTCATCAACCTCCTACTATTGTGGATGAAGTCAGGTGATAAACTCTTACAGTAGCTTAAGATCCTTTCTCAAGAAAAAGCAGTCTTTGGGAGATCACTTTGGCCCCCATGACGGGGACAACTTCCAAACTGATGAGTCCATTAGGAGGTGCTGTCCCAGCCCTTCTCTAGATACCCTGTTTTCTGCCACCATTCACACCCATGATCATCCATTTTCACAAATCTTGTTGGTGACACTCACATGTAAGTTCTCCCAGGACATGCAATGTGCAGTGCAGAAATGACAAGATGGAATGAGAAGAGTGAAGAAATTCAAGAGTAAAGGTGAGAGAGAAAGTGCAAAGCAAACTGGCAAAGCAACCAGATAATAATCCTGACCACAGAGCTAACAATTACTATGGATTTAACATGTGCCAAGCTCTGGTCTAGTAAACAGAGACAGAACAAAAAGCAAGTATCCAATCATTAAAAAGTGTTAAGCATCCCTGGAATAAACTGGAAATAGGGTGCAGTTAATTCAGGTCTTCTTATGCAACCCTTTACATGGTGAAGCATGCAAATAGGTGCTATTCCTGCAGAAGCAAGCATCAGCTTCCTGAGGCAGATAAAACAAAACATGGCAGAACAGTCCCTTTTAGGCCCAAATCTATTGTAGCTGAGAGCTTTGGGTGACAATAGGTCTTCCTTCTAACTTGAGTCTAACAATGAGAAATTTGCTCAAAGTGAGCTGTCTCTAGAAAGACTGGAACCAAATAGCAATTATTGTAGTCCCGTTATGTAGGAATGAACCATATGTGTTATTTTCCTCCATTAAAAGATGAGGCTTCTTTAGGATAATTATTTAAAAAATAGAAAAGAGAAAAAAAAATGGAAAAGAGAACAAGAGCTACATAACATTGGGAAACATTTTGCCAACACAAAAGACAGAAAAAAAGCATTTCTGAGCCTATTTTGAACATGACTTTGTTACTATATAGAATTATCTCTCATCTTAGTAAGTGACTAATGCAATCTAGTTATGACTAATGAAAAAACTGTCAGATGCAAGGTAATTTCAAAGAGCTAAAATGCTATGTTATATGCAGTGTGAAACAAATATCTGATTTAGAATATGAAGAGGTATAAAACTTTTAATTACCAAAAATCAGTTTTTGTTTATTCCACACAGCAGAGCTCCTGTATTTTTTATACTATTCCTCAATCAGCCAGACCCATCATCCCTGAAGCCTTGTGCTCTCCTGGTTAAGGATTTGCAATAATATTAAATGGGTCTGAGGTTATTGCTGATCCTGGCATCATTAATCCTCATGTGAGTGTCTTCTATCAGGAGAATGGGGAGATCACAGCCAATGATCAGGGAAACTGGACCATCCCAAGGTTCGTGGGTTTTACCAACTCAGAACAATTGGTTGAATGATCAGTAATGGTGTGGTGAATCAAACTGCTGCGAAACCCATCAAAACCATTTCATCACTAAGGATTTATCTGGATACTTTTAGGTTTACATAGTGGTGGTGATGGTAGCGGTGGTGGTAGTGATGATGATGATGATGATGGATGGAGGTGGTAATGATGGTGGTGATGGTGGTGATGGTGAAGATGGATGGTGGTGGTGATGATGATGGTGATGATGGATGGTGGTGGTGATGATGATGGTGATGGTGATGATGATAGTGATGATGGATGAATGGAGGTGGTAATGGTGGTGATGGTGATGTTGATGGTGGTGGTGATGATGGTGATGGTGGTGATGGTGATGATGATGGTGATGGTGATGATGATGGTGATGGTGATGATGATGGTGGTGATGATGGTGATGGTGGTGATGATGGTGATGATGATGATGGTGGTGGTGGTGATGATGATGGTGATGGTGATGATGGTGATGCTGATGATGCTGATGGTGATGATGGTGATGGTGATGATGATGGTGATGGTGATGATGATGGTGATGGTGATGATAGTGATGATGGATGAATGGAGGTGGTAATGATGATGGTGATGGTGAATATGATGATGATAATGGTGATGATGGTGGTGGTGGTGATGGCGGTGGTGGTGGTGGGAGCAGTGGTATATGTGAATGACACACGAAAGCAGTAGTCCCGTGTGGAGTACAAGGGGGAGAACAAAGGCTTCCATCCTGAGAAATTCTCTTCTACATTTCTGGAAAAGGTGAAGGAAATTGCAGGAGGATTATTTACAATTTGAGCTTACTTTAATAGCTCTTTGCTGAAACCAGGCACAACCTCTGCTCACAGCTTGGACAAAAAGATTGGTGATAAAAGAGTTATATTGATCTTGGATCTTGGAAAGGGCATTTTGATGTGTCTATCTTCCCTTCAGATGATAGAATCTGTTATATCAAATCTTAATCTGCAGAAATCCACTTGGGTGAAGAAGATTTTGACAACTCAATAGTAATCATCTCATTGCCATGCTCAAGTGTTAGGAAGACAAGCAGCTGTTACCTCCACACTCTCACTGCAAACACCTATCATGGATAAAATTGAGTCCCTTCTGAAGAGACAGATTCTGCATACCCATCCTCAACTTGAAGAATTGAGCACTCTTTTTTTCCACTGGCCTCTGTTGACTAGGTCCTTCAAAATGTCAGTCTCGGTAGGTCTCAGATCCATGACATTATTCTGGCAGGCACTCTCTTTATATATCCAAAAATAAGAAATCTATGCAGGGCTTCTCATTGGCAAGATGAGGCTGCCACTTAGGTAAAGTTGTCTAGATCACCATTTTTTCTAGGACAGATCTGAAAATGTTTAGGATGTCTTTTTGCTTGAGGACCTGACCCTTGGAATGGAAGTCTCTGGTGAAATCATAACTGTCCTGATCTGATGTGCCCCCAAGCAGTGCAAATTTTCACTGCTTGTCAGACAACCTACTTTGTCCACTCACTCAGATTTATGAAAGAGAGAGAGCAATGATCACTGACAACCTGCTTGATAGTTCATAGCACTCCTCACATTAATGGACACCATGACAATGAGGGCAATGGCAAGCCCAGTGTGTCTGCAGAGTAGAGCACAGACAAAGAGAATAAGCTCATGGAAGATGAAAGATGTTGTTTGAGAAAGGAAGATACTGAGTTCATGGTGCAGGAGGCTAAGGGGCACAGACTGAAGATGAAAACACAGAGACAAATGTCTTCCAACAATTCACTCAAATTCTGTGCTTCCAATGAGAAGCCACAGGGGAAGATGAAAAACTTCAATACAGGTGCAATGAAATCATTAACTGGCAGGGCAAGAGTCAGTCTACTGAGGACAGGAGTTTCCAAAAGGAAAAATCTGGAGAGCATCTTGCCAACCCAACATCACAAGTCTGTCTGGATGGGATCCCAAGGGGGATGCCTTAGGACTTCTGAGGGTCCAGGCTCCTTGTGATGGTTCTGGATCCATCATCAAGATGAGTAAATGCGTATTCTACCCAGCTAGTCAAACTTATGAAGAATGTAATTTATTGCCAATTCTGTACAGTGGCAGGATTTTAGTTATTGTATGAATTCCAGGGCTTCTGATATTTGGTTATCTATTCAGGGAAAGAAATGAAACCTTTTCTACTGTCAGGTCTGTAAAGAGAGGAAAATGCAATTCATGTTCTCAAGAATAAATATCTATTTAAAATCAACACCCAGAAAAAGAAGAAAATCAGTCCTTCTCCATGTCCTGAATATGCATTAAAAAAATTTAGAGTCTATCAAATTTAAGTTGCTCCAAGTTATTGAGCTAAAGTAGACCTGCAGCCCTAGGAGTTAAGGCAAAAGTGTGGTTACATAATTCTCATTGCTAGATACCATTTCACCAGAAGACTGGTGGGTTTTAAATTCAGAGAAAAATTTTCTTGTGGATCCTCCTGAAAGGAACATTAAGCAAGTTAATGACTAATGTCTTTGCAAACTTTTACAGAAAATTTAGAAATGTTTTTTGTGGAGATGGTTCTTAAAGGAACCTGAGAGAAAATCTGAGGAAATTCGGACCCAAAGAGGGTCAGGTTACTTTAATTCAAGTCAACAAATACTCCTTGAGAAGCTGCTAGATGCTGGGCACTGTGCCAGGTACCAAGACACAGTACCGAGTAATACATATGCTTCATTTATGTAAAAACTTCAAATTTGTATTATGATGTCTCAGAATTTATATAAAAGGAGCAAAACAAATTAGTGGCAACAAAATCTATTCATTGAGAGAAAATAAGTTAGAGTAGAAAATTCTGTAAAATGTTAATGTCCCTGTTCTTACTGATTTAAACTTCTGTTGATTTTAACTCTCTTCTTTATTTTTATGAAATGGAAGTTGTTTTTTTTTTATTTGGGTGAAATTCATGATGATTTCCATCATGACTCCATATTATTTCAAATAATTTTTTATCAAAATAATATGTATACACAAACGTGTATGTAGTTTAAGAGGTACTGTGAGGCTTATGATGAAAACAAAGTCCGCTGTCCCCTCTTCTTCACCCCCATGTCCACTTCGGAGAGGTGATCAATTTCAGCAATTTTAGGTGTCTTATTTTTTCCTGATCTTCCATATTTTTAAATAACAAGGATATGCTGCTCTTGCTTTTGATTAATATCTAATGACTTTCCTCCATGAAAAAGGAGGACTTCTTGGCTTTCTTACACCAGCCTCCTCTCTACATCCCTCACCATATCCTTTCAACATGTAGTACTACAATTTCTCAGGCTGGCATCCTGCATTTATATTATCTTGACTATATTTTGGTAATATTGACATGATTCACAGTTGAAACATATACATCCTATGATATCATTTCTTTTCTTATGCAACATCCCCCCCAACCCCCCCGCCCGGAATTAATAACTGCCTTGATTTTCTACTTTCCTTGCCCCTGTCAATAGTTTGTCTTCAAACTCTGTCAGAACTCTGTATGGAGAAACATACTGATAATCTCTCAGGTCCACGTTTTTATTGGTGGGTGCTCTCCACACCAGTCCTCATGCTTTTTATCTGCATTATTTATCTTCCCCCTTGATGTACTGTTGCCATTCTGGGGCCTCTTTCTACCATCATCTTGGGAATATTTTCCTTTCTCTCCTATGATGGACTCTTGCTTTCTAGACTCTTCCCTTGTTCTGTGGTTTGCTCCTTTGTTTTGGTGGGACACAGCCTGCAGTGGGTTTCTAACAAAGAATCCTGGGAAATAAAACATGTTTGAAAAACTTGCACACCTGAAAAGGTCTTTATTCTCTCATCAAACCTGACTGGCTTGGTATGAAATAGGTTCCCCTTAAAGGTTTGAAGGCATCACTCCACTTTCTTTTCAATCCTAGAGCTGCTCTTTTGAAACTGAATGCTGTTTCAGTTCCTGACTCCTTGTTCATGGCCTGTATTTTCTCTCTGAAGATTTTAGGATCTTCTCTCTATTCTTGGGCTCTAAATTTCCCAGTGGTGGGCTTTGGCATGGATCTATTTTTACTCATTTGTGCTGAGAACTTGCAAAAAAAAAAAAAAAAAAGCCTTAAATCTGGAAACTCAGATCTGTTAGTCCTTAGAAAACTTATATCGGTTTTTAAAAAAATAATAATTTCCGGGGCGCCTGGGTGGCTCAGTCATTAAGCGTCTGCCTTCGGCTCAGGTCATGATCCCAGGGTCCTGGGATCGAGTCCCACATCGGGCTCCCTGCTCTGCGGGAGGCCTGCTTCTCCCTCTCCCACTCCCCCTGCTTGTGTTCCCTCTCTCGCTATCTCTCTCTCTGTCAAATAAATAAATAAAATCTTTAATAAATAAATAAATAAAATAAAAAAAATAATAATAATTTCCTTTCTTTCACTTTCTGTCTTTTATTTTTTTATCCCATACAACAACAACAGGACTTCTCAGGCTGTTGTACCTTTTAGACTGAATCTCTAATTTTCTTGTTTATTTTCTCTTATTTCCTCTGTCTTTCTTGCTATCTACTCTCTGGGAGATTGTTTCAACTTTATTGCAACTGGTGAATTAACTATCTGGTGAAAAAGGAAGAGGATCTCTAGCGGCTTTGATCATCGGGAGGAATGGGGCTGCTGTCTCCTGATATGGAGGCAACTCCAGCAGGAGCAGCTTGGAGGGCGAGTCCTCACCTCAGTTTAGGGCGTATCAAGTTGGCTGTGCCGACAGACACACACGTGGCCATACAGAGAGGATGGTCAGGTAGGTAAGTCTAAGTTTTCAGGGAAACTTTTTTTTTTTTTTAGTTTTCAGGGAAACAATGTAACTGTAAAAATGGGTGTATTTAGAAAAATGGGATTGTAGAACACACTGTTTTACAACCTCCTTTTTTTCTAACTTAACAATATATTGTGTATTGTGAACTAATTTCTCCTCCTTATTGGTTCTTTGGATTAGTTTGGGAATTTTTTGTTGTCACCTGGGAAATCTTGTATGTTTGTGTGACTGATGGTTCCTCCTCTCCCCACCTCTAACCAGGGACTATTTAATGCCATCTCTCTGTGCATTTGGGAGCTTGGGTGATACTGAGATGGGACCAAAAAAAAAAAAAAAAGGAAAAGAAAAGAAAAGCACAGGGTACTGGGCTTTAGACAGGTTTTGCTTACCAGGCCAAGGAGCATATGACAGGAACTTGGTAGGTGTTCCAGCAGATGGTGATCATCCCCAAGGGGGCTCCAATGCACCTGCTATTGATGGGACAGATTAGCTGGCCTCTGGTTAGCATTGTAAGACACCCAACTGCCGGAGAAAGCCCATGTGTGTTGTGTGTGTGTGTCCATGTGTGTGCATGTGCGCATATGCCAGAAGGTGTCTCCACTCCCAGGCCCACCCCCACATCTGAGATTGTATCACTGTCGATTCAGGCCAGGAGAACTCCTTGCTAGAGCCCAGTGAAAGCCTGAGGGCAGTCTGACCCTTTAAGCCTCATCCACACTCAAGGGATGCCTTTCTGGATTCGCTGTGGTATGGCCTAGCCTGTCCTTTGCCCTTCTTTACCTCTCCTTTCAATTCCCACCACCTTCCTTTTGGCTCCAGAGAACCATCATGGGCTAAGGAGAGAGAGGATTCCAGTCCATAGAAGAGTATAAAAGGAAAAAATATATATATTCTTGGTTATGGGGGAACACATTGCACTGGGGTCTCTGTCTTTGGAACAAGGCAGAAGTCCATTTGCTAAGCAAACGAAGAGCCTGAAAGACTGGAGAGCAGAGGATCTTGGCCTTCCAAACTGAGCTTTGATCAGGGCAGGGCTGAGCTGGAGTGGGGAGGGGGCATGGCGGCTGTGCCAAATCTTCCAAATGGGTCACCATGTGCAGTGATCTCTGCAAGGTGGCTCAGCTGAGAGTGAGCAGGCTGGAAAGACAGAAAGTTGTTTTCAGAAAATGAACCAGAGAAGAACAGATGCCCGTGTTTTGCTTTTGCCATCACTGTGCCTTCTCTGCATAACATATTCCCGAAAGATGTTTAAAATGCTTTAGGAACCATGTTTCATCAACATCTCTTGACGGTAGGTGGGTGGTAAGGAGGCGGCGAGGCAGCTTGTTCTGCGAAAATGCTTTATTTCAAGTGGAGAGTGAAATCTGGACCACAAGGGGAGGGGGTTTTGTAGACCAGGAGTTGTTCAAGTGGGTTCACCAGGAAGGAAAAACACCAAAATGAGGGTCACCATGATTCATTCATTCACTCGGGAAGCATCCACTGCGGTGTCCCCCATGCCGACCTCTGTTTCAGGGGCTGTGAGAACAACACTGAGGAAGGCGGCAATTTGAGATTAAAAGAAAATGTTCTGAAGGAAAAGAAACAGGTTATATTAGTAACGTTGATACAGAAAAGAATCAAGGCAAAAGATCCATGAACATACACAGTAACTGTGACATAGGAAAGGTACAGATCTGAAAAATAATATTTGATTACCAAATGGGGAAGTAGGAGATTTTTTCAAAATTTAATTTAGCTTTTTGAATAGACAACACACTTGTGGTTTAAATATCCAAACGATATAAAAAATTATGGTCTGAAAAGTCTTGCTGCCCACCCTGCAGATACACCCATTTCTCCCTCACTTTGTGGATACTTTGGTTAATTTCCTGCTTATCTTTCTAGTGTTTCTTTATGAACATTTAAGGAAAGGTGCATATATAGTATTACTTTCCCCCTTTCTTACATAAATGATGGCAGACTTTATACAGCAGGCATATTACTTTTCTAAGCTGTGTAACAAATTACTGCAACTTAGTAGCTTAACATAACACATGTTTATTATCTCAGTGTCTGTGGGTCAGGAACAAGGGTGTTGCTTAGCCGGTTCTCCACACAGGGTCTCCAAGGTGGCAACCAACATGTTGGCTGGGCTGTACTCTCATCACAGGCTCAACTAGAGAAAGATTGGCTTCCAACCACCCTCAAGTTGTTGGCTGACTTCTTCTAGCAGCTATGAATCATGGCACTTTGCTTCTCCTAAGCCAGTAGAAGAATCTCTACTCACATAAAGGGCCTCTTATAAGGGTCTTCATTTGATTAGGTTAAGATCTCCCAGGATAAGCTCCCCCTTGATTAACTCAGAACCAATAGATTTGGATCTTAATTACACTTGCAAAACTCCTTCACCTTCTGCCATATTCTATTGGCTAAGAAGCAAGTCAGACTCTGTGCACGAGGGGACTGGATTATATAAGGTATACCTCATGGGAGATCACCTTGGGACATATCTGCTATACTAGAAGTTGGCAAGCTATGGTTCCCAAACCAAATCCAGCCTGCTACCTGTATTTTTGTAAATAAAGTTTTATTGAAACACAGCTACACCCATTAGCTTACATACTGTCCATGATGGCTTTCTTGCTAACATGGCTGAGTTGAGTGGTTATGACCAAGAGTATCTGTGGTCTACAAGCCTAAAATATTTACTGGCTGGCCCTTTACAGAAAAACACTACGCACTCTTCTGTACCATACTTTCGCTCCTTACCATTAAAAACTGGTGTTTTTTTCTGAGTCAGTGCACACTGATCTTCACCATGTTTTATAGCTTTGTCATCTCAGTGTTCCACTCATATGGACATGCCACAGTTTATGTGACCCGTCCATGACCTTAGCACACAGCGGCTTCCGGTCTTTTGCTAGACATGATCTTGGAAGTCGGAAACTTAAAAATTCTGACTTAATGAAGTCAAATACATTCATTTCTCTTTTTATAATGCTTTCACTAAAGCTCTTTTTGGTATTAAAATATTTATTTTTTTTCTGACTAAAAATGTAATATAAAATCACACAAAGTTCAAAACTTTAGAATAAAAAGTGTGGGGCATTTATGGGAAGATAGTGGTGAAGAAACTTACCCTCAATACCTTTTTCTCAGTCTCTCAATACAACTATCAGCTGCCTTTCCTGAGCCCAGCAGAGGCCGAGGCCACAAGGTGTAAGGCAGTCCTAACTAAGGGCTGTGGGAGGCTGGAGGCTGGACTTCTCTGGGCAGAGCACTGGGTTGAGGCTTGGGCTCAACAGTGCCAGCCATAGAGACCCTTAAACCCATTTGGAAGGGTGGAACCAGCCAGTATGCCCCACCCTGGAGGACCCCTGATTTCTCTCCCTGGCCCTGAGTAACCTCAGGGAAGCTGATCAGGTGAGCCTAGTGCCCACCTCTGAGACTGAATCAGGAGCTAGGAGCTAGTGCCCAGCTACAGGCAGGGACCTGAGCACCATAAACTGTGCTGTAGGCTCACAGGAGCAGAATCTACTGTGCCCCCACCATCAGGGGCTACCACCACTAAGGTGCCCCAACAGCAAGGCAGGACTTAAGGGTAAAAAGAGCTGCAAATAAACAAGGAAGAAAAACAAGGAATGCATGGATCCCAGCAGGCTGGGAGAGGAAGAAGAAAGCCATCATCCAGCCAGAAAAAGTCCTGCTACAGAAGACAGATGGTAGCTTGACTAAAAACCAGGAAGAACACTTAAGAGATTCAATTATAGCCTGGACCAGAACTGAAGAATTATTTTTGAATTAAAAAAAAAATTAAGTACCCATCTTCAAAGTGATGATGTCCTCCATTTAGACACAAATGAGTGGTCTGGAAGGTGAGGTAGAAGGCACATCTCAAAACCCAGAGAAACATGTAGGGATAAAAATCATAAGGGAAAATAAAATAAGAAACCTGTATGCTTGACCTGTGACAGTTGATACACAAATGAGAGAGTAACGAGAGGCCTTATTTGTACAGATGCTGGAAAAAAACTCCCCACGTTGTAGAGGGCTTGTGTCCATACATGGAAACGGTCAGCTGAGTCCCAGGAAGGACTCATGGAAAGACACGATCACAGACCTAGGTTGGTAAAATCGCTGCCCTCCAGGGGTGAGCAGAAAATTCCAGAAGCTTCCCACGGGGACTTGAAAGAAAATGGGGCTGCTGTCAGATTTTTCATTCAAACCGCTGGCAGAACAATATCTATGAAGGATTGAGAAGTGGGTGCCAAGCAAAGCCTGCTGGATTAGCAGAGTTGTTTGTCAGCTTGAAAATCCAGGTAAGGACTGGATTAGGCTGGGCGGGTGAGGAAACCCTCCCAGCCTCAGAAGCGAAAGCAAATGGGGGTTTAGCCCCCCGGCTGATGTGTGTCTCAGTGATGGAGTTTGGAGCAATGATATATTTGGGGTGTACTTACACTAAAAAATTATTATTCTTTGTTCATCTAAAATTCCAATTTGCCTGGGTAGCCTGTATTTCTTTTAGTTAATAATTAATTGTTTTTTCTGGATCTGGCAACTCTATTCCTTGATACGGTAAGGGTTCATTCAACAGCATTGCCACAGTTAGGAAGAGAGATAGGGAAGTATTACCAGGAGTTTTCTGCATATGACTAACTGGCCAGCACCGTGCCCCATGGCCACACCTAGCCGCAAAGAAGCTGGGACATCAGTTATAGCAGTTACGGCATCTATAAAAAAGACAGATAAGGGAGAAGAGGCTGGAAATGGGGTCCAAGCAGCTAACACACCTACACTGCTCTCCAGGGCACTGCGTATAGAGTCCCAGTTTGCAGTAAACACTGGGGGCAGGGGGGAGGGATCATTTTTATTGTAGTGTATGTGAAAGCCTCCCTGGCAGGGGTGTTTATTCAGTTTCCTATTCCGGAGTATCAAACTTGCATTTGGTAGCTTAGAACAACAACATGAATTATTGCTCAGGAGTCTGTGGGTCAGCTAGGTGGTCCTGGGTCTGCCTGGGCTCCCTCAGGCATCTGAGGTTGGCTGCAGTTCAGCCAAGGGGTTCTGGGGTGCTTTGGTCCTCCTGCTTGTGCCTTTCCCCAGGGCTCCAATGGCGACCTCAGAAGCGTGCAAGACCTCTCGAGGCCCAGAACTGGCCCAGCGTTGCTTGCTTCTGCCACTTCCTGCTGGCCAATGCAGAACACAGGCCAGCCCAGACTCTAGACGTGGCAAAATAGACTCCAGATTCTGAAGAGAACCATTGTAAAGAGAATTTCAACGGCAAGGGAAAGTATCTTTTTTTTTTTTTTTTTCCCCCTTCTCATTCATCAAACATCTACTAACCTCTGGTCACCACATGTCAGTTACTGGTCTGGGATCTGTGAATAACACAAGGCTGGATGGAAAGACAACACTGCCTGCCCCCAGGATGAGACTAGAGATGGTGCTCTAGAGTCTTCTGAGCAGGTTCATGATGCTCCCCATCTAGGTAAAATTGATCCCTCGCTTTTTTGCACATAGAAAACTGCACCTATATCATGAGAGGGCGGCCTGATACATTTCCACGAAGTGATCACACCGGTGAGGTTGGCAAACAGATGGGGCTATACGCAATGCCACCGCCCTGGGACCCTAGGGTCCCCTCCCGGGCATTCCGCTCCCAGCAGCCCCTCCTATTCTCGCTCTGCCACCACAGATTGGCTTTCCCTGTTTTTTGGATTTTGTGCAAATGGCTGCGTCTGATTGATTTCATTTCCTAGTTTCTGAGACTCATACATATAGTTGCATATTGCTCTAGTTCATTTGTATTACCATACTAGAATGTCATTCTGTGAACATGCCACACTTCCTGTATTCATTCTACTATTGACAAATATTTGGGTTGCTTCAGTGTGGACCTACCATGAATAATATTATTATGAACATATCTGTACAAATCTTTTTTGGTCTGTATTTGTACAAAATCAGTTGGTTATATATCTTCAAGAAGAATGACTGTGTCATAAAGTATGCATATATTCGATTATAGTAGATACCTCTAAAGAGATTTCCAAAGACTTCCCCCCCACCAGCAGTACATGAGAGTTCCAGTGACTTCCCCTTCTTGCCCGCAATTGTATTTGCCCATCTTTAATTTTTAAAGAGAGAGCACATGAGAGGGGGGAGGGTCAGAGGGAGAAGCAGACTCCCTGCCGAGCAGGGAGCCCGATGCGGGACTCGATCCAGGGACTCCAGGATCATGACCTGAGCCAAAGGCAGTCGCTTAACCAACTGAGCCACCCAGGCGCCCTGCCCATCTTTAATTTTTGATAGGGTACAGTGCTATCTCTTAATTTCCATTTTTCTGATGACTGAGGGTGTTGGGCACATTTTCATATGCTTGTTGGGCACTTTATATATTCTATGAAGTTAAATTCAGTCTTCTGCCCAGTTTTCTGTTGCGTTGTCTGCTTTTTTCTTTTTTAAATTGTTTGGAAGTCTTCCCTAACTGTTCTAGACTTAAGTTCTCTGTCAGACACGTGTATTGCAAATGTTTTCTCCATTCTGTGGCTTGACTTCCCTCTCCTTCACTGTTGTCTTTGTTGACCAGAAGTTCTTAATTTTCATGTAATCTAATTTGTATTATTTTTCCTTGTATGTTTAATACTAATTGTGTCCCACTAAAGAAGCTTGATGCTCAAGGACATGAAGATACTCATACATTCTCTTAAATTGTCTTCTAGAAACTTTTTAAACCCTTCACATTTATATCTATAATCTAACTGGACTTGATTTTTGTCCAAGATGTAAATAGGAAGCAAGATCCATTTTTTAAAATATAGATACTTAACTGATCATCTATTGAAAAGATCATCCTTTCTCCATCGCTTTGAAATGTAACCTTTCTCACAAATAAAAAGGCTTAGTGTGGGCTGTTTTTGAATTCCTTATTCTATTCCATTCATCTATTAGTCTTTGTGTCTTATTTTCCATAACATTATAATAAGTCTTAATATCTGGTAATTTAATGTCAACTTTTTCTTTTTCTTTTTTTTTTTAAGTAGGCTCCATGTGGAGCCCAATGCAGGGCTTGAACTCATGACAGTGAGATCAAGACCTGGGCTGAGATCAAGACTTGGACCCTTAACTGAATAAACCACCCAGGCACCCCATCAATTTTGTTCTTTTAGATGGTCTTTTCTGTTCTCAGGCGCCTTTGCATGGCATAAAAATTATAGAAATAGTTTTTTCAGTTTTCATAGAAAAAAACTTTCTGGGATTTTTAATCAGAATTATATTGAATGGATAGATACATTTGAAAAGAATGAACATTTCTCAATGTTGAGTCTTGCAATCTATGAAGGTGGTGTATTTTTCATTTACTTATATCTTTACTTTTTCTCAATCACGTTCTGTGATTTTCTATGTAGAGGGCTTGTGGTCTTTTGATTTATTCCTTAGGTATGTAATGTTTTTGATGCTGTCACAAATGGAATTGTTATTCCATGTAATATTTTACACCTTTTGTAATTGTCCCATAATTCTTGGATATTCCGTTCCATCTTTTTCATTCCTTTTTCTCTCTTCATTTTAGTTCTGGAAGTTTCCATTACGTATCGTCTGGCTCACTGATTCCTTCCTTCGTCATGTCTAGTCTAGTGATGAGCCCATCAAAAGCATTCTTCATTGTGTTTTGGATTTCTAGCATTTCCTTTTGGATTTTATTATTAGAGTTGCCACTCTCTGCTCACATACCTATCTGCTCCTGCATGTTGTTCTCTGTTTCCATGAAAACTCTTAGCATCTTAATCATAGTTATTTTAAATTCCCGATCTGATAATTCCAAAATCTCTGCCATATCATAGTTTGGTTCTGACGCATGCTTTGTTTCTTCCGACGGTATGTTTTGCTTTTTAGCACACCTTGTAATTTTTTTTGTTGGAAGCCTAACATTACGTGTCAGGCAAAAGAAATACGGGCTTTCAGCGTGAGGTTTCTGTTTATCTGGCTAGGTGGCAGGCCATGTTTACGGTTTGCTGTAGCTATGATGTCAGAGGCTAGAATTTCTTCTAGTGTCCCCATTTGTGTCTCCCTCTTGTCTTTGGGTTTTCCTAGAGACTCCTCAAATGGCATCTAAGGTTGGCAGTACCTTTAGTTTTAACACCCTCCCCCATTCTTACCCAGGAGCCCTATTGATGTGGAGGTGCAGTGGGGGAAGGAAGAGTGTTCTGTGGTGCTGAGATTAGGTCTCAGTTCTTTAGCAAGTCAGAGTTGGGCATCTACCCTCCGCCAGGCCTGTGAGGTCCTGGTAAAACCCAGGTTAGGCTCTGGTGAAACAGCGTTCCTTGAGGGCAGCAGTTAAGGAGAACAGAATGCTCTGGGCATTATTCCAAAATGGAGACTTTTTGCCTCTTCTTGCTGGAAGCAGGAGGGTGTCTTCCCAGGGAGAGCCTGGTACCGCTTCTGGAGGTAAGACTTGGAGGAGGAAGGGGGCCCTCTAAAAGTGCCCCACCCCCAGCCCCGGAGTTTTGAACTCTCAAACTTGTCCACATTGAGTCCTGCCAGTAAGTCATCCATGACAGTTTAAATCGATCCTATCACTAACGGCTTTGCCACCCGCCCCGTGTCTGCCCGCTGTGTCTCTGCTTTTCAGGGCAGCAGGTGGCCCTGTGACCTCGATTCTCTGCTGGATGTAAGAACTGTTGAATTCCAGTTTCTTCAGCATTTTTCTTGTTGTGAGGATGAGAGCGAAGACTTCCAAGCTCTTTATAATTTGGACCGGAAACTGGAGGCTCTCTAGGCAAAAGTGTAAGTGTGTGCGGTATGCATATTTCATCGATGTTTGAGTGGTCGACTGAGCTTGAATTGCCAAAATAACCTTGGCTCTGTCATGGTGTGTTGTCCTATTTTTATATGATAGAATTCGATCTGCTAATATTTCATTTAGGATTTTGGGTCTATGCGCCTAGGGGAAATGGGCTGGTAATTTTTCTTTCTTTTAATGTCCTTGTCAGATTTCCATATCAAACATATAGGTAATTTATGCTTTCTCCAGCTTTATTGATGAGCATTTTGAGGGTTTATGATGTTTTAGTTTTTCAAATAAAAAATGTTTGTTTTATGTTGACGTGTCCATTGAATATTTGTGTTTTAAATCATTATTTCTGATTTTAACCGTTCCCCTTCTCCTTATTTTGAGCTTAATTTGTTGTTCTTACTTCTTGAAATAGATATTTGGAACACTTATTTTTTTAGTATATACATCTGGTGCTTCAGATGTCCCTGTAAGTATACCACAATGTAGATCCCATAAATTTTGACACCATATTTTTATTATAATTTAGTTCAAGCTATTTTCTAAATTTCATTGAGATTTTCTCTTGACATATAGGATATTTAGACGTGAATGGATTGATTTCCGAATATTGGGGATTTCCTAGTTCTTTTTTTTTTTTAAGAATTGATTTCTGACTTAATTCCACTGTGGTCAGAGAACATGCTCTGAAGAATTCCAAAACTGAAATTCATCAAAGTTTGCCTACAGCCTAGCATATGGTCGATTTTGGTAAGTGTTTTAAATGGATGATTCTCAAAATATTTGGTCTCCAGATCCTTTTACATTCTTAAAAATTACTGAAGTCCCCCAAGAGTTTTTGTGAATATGGGTTGTATATATATTAATATTTACCGTAATAGAACCAGTGAAACTTTTACATTTATTCATAATTTATTTAAAACACATTTTTATAAAAAATTTCTGTCTTCAAAACCAAAAATATTTACTGACAAAACTGACATTGTTTTACATTCTTCTTCAAACCTCTTTGATGTCTGCCTTAATGCAAAACAGCTAGACTCTTCTACCTGCTTCTGCATTCAGTCTGTGTCAATATGTTGTCGTGATTGAAGTGTGTGAAGAAAATTGATCTCCACATAAATATGCAATTGGAAAAGAGAGACGTGTTGTACTTAGCCTTTTCAGACCATTGTGGTTATTGAATTCTTCACCAAAGCTCAACAAATAGTCGTTCTGGGTATCTGGACAAGTCTTCATGCCTCCAAACAGACACCCATTTACATTGATGTTGTCCTTCTCAGGGGATGGATTCGTGTGCTATAAGCTACTCCTTCGTCCTCCTTTTGGTTTTTCACACCTCCCCCCACCCGGCCTCCCCGCCTCCCTGTCCCCTTCCCCACACCAGTTGCATTTCTCAGGGCGCTGCTCACATACTGCTTCGTTTATTTGCCCGCACTTCTCACTTGGCACTTGGGTAGGCTATAAAGTCTTCAGGGCAGAGAGGGAGTCCTATTTGTCTTTATATTCTTATGACCCTGAACAGAATTTTAGCACATAGTAAACCTTCAACCAATGTTTCACGCGTGACGAAATATTGGAATAAACACAGTCGCACATATGAATTGGCAGTGTGAGACCTGTATTGGGAACGGGTCTATTTTGCTTCGGGATGAGGAAGGACATGAACTACAGTTCATTGAGCACTTATTACATATCAGAACATCTTCCAGATACTCTCACCTACAGGGATTTAATCTGATAAACAGAGAGGCTGGAGGCCGTGTAGGGCTGGGGAAGAAGGTGGCCAGGAGGGCTTGTAGTGATGGAACAGCGTCATTGGATAAAACTCAGCAACAGAGGGGCGCCCGGGTGGCTCAGCTGGTTAAGCGTCTGACTCTTGATCTCAGCTCAGATCTTGATCTCAGGGTCCTGAGTTCAGGCTCCACACTAGGTGTGGAGCCTACTTAAAAAAACAAACTCAGGGCAGCTGGAGGGCTCAGTTGGTTAAGCATCAGCCTTTGGCTCAGGTCATGATCTCTCTCTCAGTCTGCTTCTCCCTCTGCCCCTCATCTGCTCGTGCTCTCTCTCCCTCACTTTCTCTCTCTCAAATAAATAAAATCTTAAAAAAAAAACACCCCACAACTCAGCAATAGGATCCCATCATAGCTTTTTAACCTACAGCCCACTCCGCTCTTCTAGAAAACAGTGATTTTTTTTTCTAGCTGCAAACTGTGAGCACATAAAGAAAAAGAGGATTGACATGTGTCTACTCATCATAATAAAGCATTTAGACCTGTTATTTGAAACTCATTAGAACTACTGTATTCATCTCCTAGGGCTGCCAGAACAAAGTGCCACAAACCAGGCTGCTTAAACAACTACGTTATTGTCTCAGAGATCTGGAAGCCAGAAGTCCAAGATCAAGGTCAGCCACGCTGGTTCCTCTGGAGACTGTGAGGGACAACCTGTTTCTCTTATTTCTTTGGTGGTTTGCTGGAAATCCTTGGTATCATCCCAATTTCTGGTTCCTCTTCATATGGTGTGGTCCCTGTGCGCTATCTTCAAAGTTCCCCTTCTTATAAGGATACCAGTCCTATTGGATTAGGAGTCCACCCAATTCCAGTGTGACCTCCTTTTAACTTAACTAATTACACCTGCCATAACCCTTGTTCCAAATAAATTCACATTCTGAGGGTACTGGGGGTTAGAACTTCAACATTTGAGTTTTGTGGGAGGGGATCACAATTCAACCATTAACACCTACCAGGTAATCCATCCCCCATCCTCACCTGCGTGTGTGTGTGTGTGTGTGTGTGTGTGTGTGTATAAATTTCATTCATTTCCCTATCATGCACATCTGGGGACACTAGAAATCTGGAAAGAACATTCCCCAACAGGTTCCCTGCCCTCGGATGCTTGCATTTTATCAGGGAAAGGTAGTCAATAAACCGCTAAGCAGATGAAAGATGATTTCATCTAGAAATTTATGTGTCATGAAGAGAATAGGATAAGCTAATTGGTATGAGTCTGAAGGGGGTGGTGTTGTACTAATTTAGAGGGGTTGATCTGGGGGCCCTCCAGGGACACAAGGAGATGAGGAAGTGAGGGTCCAAGGGAAGAGTGCTCCAGCAGAGGGCACTGCCCAGTCAAAGGCCCTGTGGCAGTATGAGGAGCAGGAGGAGGGGGAGGATGTGGTCAGATTCTCTAGGGTCCGAGGGGCCATGGCAGACTTTTGCAGTTTATTATCATTGGAGTGGGCAGACCTTGGAGGGTTTTAAACAGGGCATGCCGTGGTTTGCAATCAGGAATATTTTCTGAAATGTCTTTGAGTGTCTTCTTACATAACCGAGGCAGAAGCCAGCACAGGAAGGTTGGAGGGCTTCTTTTAGGTCACAAGCTTTTAGGGGCAGGCTTTGATTAAAATAGACATCTCTAAATCCTCCTGCTGTCAACCAGAAGGCAGAGATCTGCCTTCCTCCCCTCCTGGGGTTCTGGGAGGGAACTTGGTAATATATGCAAAGTCCTGTGTGCTTTCTGTATACAGAGAAGTAAGGCTGTATTATCTAAATTCATTTTCCATCAAAAGCTTTCTGACTGGAAGACAATGAATTTCCAACACAGACTTTCCTTCCCCACCCTGAATTGGCTTCCCACAGACAAATGGGTCACATGTAGAAAATGGGCTAGCATCAACTAGGGAAGCTCTTCAGATTCATCAGACGGCTGGTGCATTAAGAGTCTGTGGTGGCTTGCATCTGCAATCTGAAATCTTTGTGACACATGACATTGAAAACACATACCTTTTGCCCTGACTCACCTTTCAGCCTGCTCAACCTGAATCACGAGGTGACGTGAAGACTTGCTAGCTTATGGCTTATGGGCGCAAAGATTCAAAACTAGGTGAGTTGGTTGTTGCTTTGTGTCTTCCTAAAGACGTGGACACCCATTTTTGATATAATTCTCATGAGGGCATGGCTTGGGGACACCAAAGAGGGGACTCTGACTAGTGTAAAGAAAAAGCATTCACGTCCCAGAACCAAACACACTGAGACCCTGACAACATGCTTGTGTAGGAGGGAGAGTCCATTCCTGCCGTCCCTTCTATAACCCTACCATTTGCTCACGTCCTGAAGAAGAGGTCCAAAGTTCTTGATGGACCTTGTTCAGAGGAGCCACCCCCAACTGAAAGAGAATAGGAGCCACATAGGTAATTTTAAATGTTCTAATAGCCACATTAAAAAAGCAAAAAAGAAAAAAAGGCAAAATTGATTTCAGTAATTATTTTATTTAACCTAATATAACCATAAGATGATCATTTCAACATGTGATCAATAGAAACCATTATTAATGAGATAGTTTACATTCCTTTTCAACCATGTCTTTGGAATAAAGTGTGTATTTTACATCCATGGCACGCCCCAAGCACATTTCAAAGGTCAAGAACCATATGTGGCGGGTGGTTTCTGGACGGCCCTTGAGGGAGGGAACTGTCTTGGCTTCTGTCGCCCTTTGTGTCTGAGCTTCTAAAAGAAAGGCTGAATAGGAACTTACCAGCATGATGTTGCTCTGTTCTCAGAAGATCACCCTCGTCCTCGGGAGGCCCTCTCTTTCTACTACTCCAGTCGTGGGGTTCTGGTGAGGACTTCCCAGTTAGAGTACCCACACACCTGGTCTCGGGGATTGGTCCAGAAATGGGCGTACGACCTCAGCTGCCCAGGTAGAGTCCTTCCCTGTGGTTTTAAAAAACTGCAACCAGAGAGAAGCCTTTTGTCTTGGCTGATCAGGAGGTGGGAAGGCTGTAAGACTTCCATAGGATAGAGTGCACAGAGGTGTATGATTGATCTCTGTGGCCAGCCAACCAGAGAGAATGAGGCAGGCTCAGAGAAGAAACGGGTGTGTGTGTGTGAGAGAGAGAGAGAGACAGAGAGAGGGAGAGACAGAGAGACTAGAGAGAGATAGAGATAGATGGAAAGAGAGAGGGAGAGATACAGAGAGAAATGAAAGAGAGAGACAGAGAGAGATAGAGAGAGGGAGAGAGACAGAGAAAGAGAGATATATAAGAGAGAGAGACAGAAAGACAGAGAGACAGAGAGAGAGAATCACCTAAATATAGTGTAGCAATTCCTGGCCTCACTCTGTCCTTTGTATGGGCTTATGAGTTATTCATTTTCCTTTTCCACTTAAGTTATTTAGAGCTGGCTTTTGTCCCTTGCAAAATCTTGGCATATATATACTTATTTTTTTTAATTCTACAAGATTAAGCTGCTTGTGTGTCTATTTGTCAGGGTTCTGCATTTTGAGGAGCACAATACTCTCTCCAAAATCCCCAGCCTTCTGTCTAAAGCCGTGGGGCTCTGAGAAACAAACATAATTTTCACAGTAGGTAAAACACAGAGTTGGTGCTGCCTGGTATTCAATTAATGTCTGCGTTAAGAGAAAACTTACCTACTTAAAAATGACAAATGGAGCCTGGGATTTGTCTGCTCCATACCCTGTTTTCAGTGAGATGGAAGGTTCCTTATTACAACCCAACCCTTTCCTGAGCCACGGCTGTCTTTTTAACCAAATGGTAAGTGGTTTTGTGAAGTGTTTATTTGCTTAATCAAGCCCTCTCTAAACCCAATGGTTTTGTGCTTGAGAGAATTTTGGCTTCTAACTTTTATTAAAAAAGAAATAAACATGTCACTTTAAATATAATGGTTGGAGCAATAGGAGCAAATTACATTGTGCACATCCTTCTTTTTGGATCTTTTTAACTCAAATCTTTTTAAAAGAGCTTCAAGTCAGCCTCCTGTTGATGAGATATTTTTGCTATAGAATTCCTCTTACCAGGAGGCAGTAAATTTTAAGTCAATGCTATTTTATGCCATCTAAGCAATGCTTAGCTACATAAACCCCCATTTTCCTTGTGCTATTGTGTCTAAGGATCCAGAAAATCGTATATGGCCGTGTTCGGAAGATTCTTACCCAGTCTGCTTTCTGGAACTTTCAAATCTTATTTAGCTGTTCAATTCTTCTTGCCTTGGATCATTTGAGAGCCTGGTTTCACCCTGAAGCCTGCTGCTTACATCACTTTATGAACTCAAGTGTTATATAACCCAGTTTGCTTGGCAGGGGGCCGGTGGGGGGATCAGGTAGAATAAAACCAAGAGTTTCACCAACACAAAAAATCAAAGCCATGGTTTTTAATGAGAGTCTTCAGTGACATTTTGAAATTCTGTGCCAGAGTCTCTTTCTTCTTTGGCCCAGGATGAGAGTGCTTTCGTGTTGATCACATCATGACCATGAACACTGAGACTCTGGGTTTCCTGCTCCCGGTCCCATGGTCACTGTATGGTGATGGGACACGGCCCTGTAGAGTCTCCCAGCATGGTGGCAGATGCCAACGCTCTCCTTGTAACTGCTGCTGACACAGTCTGAGGTCACTGATTCTGATGCCACCTTCCAGGGCCCTGGATGCCCTGGAGGCGAGGAGGATGACTTAGGGGTGCATTAGGGCTTTTTGCTTCGGAGCTGTCCCACCCAACCCTGTCGGCTCTCAGCACAGCCCCTTAACATGGGGACTTAGTCTGCACAGGGGACCACCCACATCAAGTCAGTGACTTAGGAAAGCAGTTGCTCTGGGAATCTCTCCCCCTAGGAAGAGCCCACTTGAGGAGGGTCTTTGGAAGACCTTGGTAAGAGTCTTTGTCTGCCTGTCCCCAAATTCACTCCATGGCATCTGTTCATACTCTAGAAATGATCCCCAAAGTGTCCTGTCATTGCTGCTACAAGGAGCTGCCTCTGCCCTGCACAGAGCTCCATTTCCCATGGTGGGCACTGGGGGTTGGCACTCAAACTGGGATGCTCTGGAGAATTGGAATAATGGAATCCCATGGAAGCAACTCAGCTCGCTTCAGCGCAGAGGCTGCACCACGACTCCTTCCCCAGAGTTGGGCTCTGATCTCCTCTTCCTCTCCTCTCAGTGAGAGGAGTTTGTACCATTCACAGGAAGTCACGTTCATGTTCGGGCTTCTCAGATCACCAGGAACGTCTCCCTCATATTTGCGCCAAGTTATTTTTACTGTCACTTCTATCTTCGGCTCCAATTTTGCCCTCCAGAATCATAACAAATAAAAAGCACGCTCCCCATCCCATCTTGGGGAAGACCATCTCATCCCTTTTTAGCTGTCTCTTTTTAGCCCAGATGTCCCAAATTCCTTCCATCAGTCCTCGTTGTCTGTGTTTCCACTCCCACTTGTTTCTGGGTAAATTATGGATAAGCCCAGGTTGCAAGTGCATCGGGCTCTTGCGAATACCCTGTGGGACTTGAGTGCTAAGGCTGGTCTGTCCTGCGTGGAGTGGGGCAAGGTCATCTGTCACCTTCTGCACGGCTAACGCATCTGCCACTGGGGTGGTTTTGCATCATAGTAGCTTCCTGGAGCTTCCCCCGCCAGGTGGACGGAGGAACCTGGTTGGCCTCTCAAGCCCTTGCCTCCAAGTGACCCTGTGGTTTCTGCACATCGGGTCTGAATTTGTTAGCCCTCTAACCCCCCACTCCACCTGGCACTTCCTTCCACCTCTGCTTCCTATCCTTTGTGCAAGTTCAGGCATGGAGCTCAGCTCTTTGTTCTTGATCAGTACAACCTTCTGCTGGGGTGCCTGGCTACCTGGGCACTGAGACTTCTGTTTGGAAAATGCCTGACCATTCTCACTGACCTGGGCTCCAGCCCTCCCTCTGGTTTTCTCTCTCACTTTCTCCTCTGCTGTTATTGTCCCTCACGGCAAACTCCAAACCCTTCCTCCCTTTTAATTTGCATAGCAGTTAGGCTTTTTCTGGCTTTGTCCACCCCCAGAACAGGCTCTGGGCCTCTCTTCACAGACCTGAGACTCATCAGTGCCCTCTGCTGCTCAGTGGGGTGTCCCTTTCAAATGAACGCAATGGGGTATCCTTTTCGGGAGTTGCTCTACTCCCTTCCGTGCCAATGTCTTCAAGAAGAGGTGGTAGATTTAGTTCCACCACGGTGTGCCTTATGTGCTTGATTCCCAGCCTCTAAGAGCCAGAAAAGCCTGCGTTTACCAGGTTAGGTTTCAGACAACAAGCTTTCCTTCCATTAGGATTGCTAATGCAATCAACATGGGAGGTCCTGGAGGCATTTCCTCTTCTCCAAGGGAGTCTTTGGAACATCTTAAGGAGCCTCATTGGTCCCCAGCACTGCTAAGGTGTCAGAGAGGGCCTTTTGGCTCTTGTCGCTTCATGGGAATGATCATTTTTCTAGGGCGCATCCTTTGCCACTTTTACCCATGACCAGGAATGAAGTCCAAGGGGCTTAATATTTATACTTTTTGTCGAGGCTCCGAGAACGCTATCTTGGGAGAATTAAATTCTCAATTGCTTAAGGACCACTGTCATTTGAAATCATTCTTTTGGACTCTAGGGCTCAATCTTGGATTCTCCAGGTTCCTTTAAAACGATTTAGATTTGTGGTCCTCTCCATCTTCACTCGTGAATCCAACCAGTATTTATTGAGCACCTGCTATGAAGCAGGAAGTTGGAAATATACCAGAACACAAAAGGGAATGAAACAGGAAGTCTTTGGCATCACTGAGTTGATAGCATGGTGGGGAATACAGACACCAGAGCAAATTATTACAAGTGTAATGAGAGTTACAGCATGGAAATTTCAAACTACACTAACAGTTATTCCATTTTAAGGAACATGATATACCCTCTCTCTGCAAGTAAATTTTCAGGTGTTCATCTAGGACTTCCACACACCCCCTGATAGTTGTTTCTGGGTATTTCACATTTATTGTTAGGATTGTGTATGGAATTTTCCTCAAGTTACATTTTCTGCCGGGTTATTATCGGTGTAAAACAAAGCTATTGATTTTTATAGATTTATTTTGTCAACTGGACACTTTGTTAAACTCTTTTATTGTGTTTTAAAATTTGGTAATAGCTTTTCCACCAAAAGCAATTTTCGCTGATGTCTGGATGATGTTCTTTCCAGAATTGCCTTCCAATCATGTTAAGAGTAAAAAAAAAATGTGTATTAAAAAACATCTTGGAGATAATTCTGTCTAACTCCTTGGAGCAAGCTCACTTCTTAGGGGACGTTTGTTCTAGTTCATCAGATTCATGCCCTTCTCTTGATGCTTCATCCTTTTGTACATCTGGCCATCTCCCTCCTTTGCACTGTCACCCAGGGAGAATTTTGTTTGCTCAAGACAGGTCTTCAGGTAGCTGCTAAAAGAGATTGTGTGTGTATGTGTTTACATCTTTGGTATCCAGTAAAATGGAAGCTGGAGATTGGGGGGGGTTTGATGAACATGGAGGTTAGCCTCGCGGCACTTGTCTGACCGTGGTTCCCGCCCCTTCTATGTAAGCAGCAACCATGCTCATCTTCTCCTTAACTCTCCATCTCTTTCCTGCTTCTCTGTACTTCCTGATCCATCACCACCTGACTCAGGAGGTAGTTATCTGTTTGTGGCCTCTGATAAAATGTAAGCCTCTCAGGGCGCCTGGGTGGCTCAGTCGTTAGGCGTCTGCCTTCGGCTTGAGTTGTGATCCCCGGGGTCCTGGGATCTGGCCCCACATCGGGCTCCTTGCTCGGTGGGAAGCCTGCTTCTCCCTCTCCCACTCCCCCTGCTTGTGTTCCCTCTCTCGCTGTCTCTCTGTCAAAAAATAAATAAAATCTTTAAAAAAAATGTAAGCCTCATGATGAGGGAGTCTGACAGTCTGTTCACTCCTGTTTTCCCAGTGATTCAACCACTCTTGCCTCTTTCTGGGCTGTCAGTGAATATGTGTGAGATGAATGAATTCAACACTCCTGAGGACCAGCTCTGAGCCAGTTACCGAGAGGGTCCTGGAGATAGACCGGTGGGCAATCGGAGGTGGGTTTCCCTCTCAAGATGTAGAGTTGGTGCTGCAGGTTCTGGGCCAGGAAGTGTAGTGCGGGGAGGTGGGGGGCACAGAAATTTCATTCCCTATGTGGGTGGGGCATCCCTTCCTCAGCCTCAGGGATTGTTAGGAGCCAGCATGGAGCCTGCTGGGGTGAGGACCCTGGGGCCCTTGCTGTGCTCAGAATGTCTGTCCCCGAATTATGTCCCTTATAGGATAAACATTGACTTCTCAATAAGTCTAAAAGAGTTCTTTCAATAAAATAAGATTTCTGAGATACTAGAAAGCATTGTGTCATAGTGTGGCATCTTGTTTCCTTTCTTCTTAGTGGCACATGAAGTAACAGTTCATCCTATAACTTATAGTATCTTAGATTGGATGGAATACATAACACATCACCATATGATAAATTCACAGATTTTCATGATCTCTTCCCCGGTTTTCTCTTCACATGCCCCTCTACTCCACTCTAGAACGTTTATCTAAGAAATAAGAGCGCCATCCTTGGTCAAATGCAAATAAAGAGATCCATCCTTGGTCAAACTGCAAAAACGTGGATGTCCTCATTTCACACCACATGTTTTTATATCTTGACTTATTTATTTGTCCTGATAGAAAACACAGGGTTTCTGGATCAGAGACAGACTTCTGTTTATTGGCCTGGCCATCTTCCTGCACGTCCTGTGGGATGGTGTGGTGGGGTCCAGCTGTGCTGTGCATGGACAGGGTCTGCGCTGCATGCCAGGGACCCCGGGGTTCGGAGTCTTGGAGCTCAAAGGAACCGCTGGTGCAGCTGCTTCTTCCCCAACCCAGAGAGAAAGAGAGCTTCTGCTCTGGGATGTGAACAAATGCTCTCTGTGGAGACAAGAAGATCTCCAGGCTTCAATATCCTTTCGAATGTGAACACCTCTCTGCAGGAAAGAGAGCCCCGAGCATCTGTAGCTTCCAATTGCTGCTTGCTATTCAGACATCCCTCCACCCAGGCTGCCACCCCTCTGACCTCCGAGAAACCTGAAAAGAGTGGTTGTTTGCCAGCATTCATACTATTTTCACTTCCACCAGTTTCCAAATAAGAGTCCTGCAGACTGGGGGAGGGGAACAGTTAAACTCTACTGCGTATTTGAGGCAGTGGAATGAAGAAAGTCAAGGTCACCCAAGGTCCATAATGGGCGGGAGCTCTTTATTTGTTCAGAGAATTTTATTACCATGCTGCCTGGGGGTAGGAGCGAACACCTTGAAGGGACTGAGCCTAGACTAAATTATGGGGCCAGAATCAGGTGCAGAATATCTCGGCCGCACCAGGAGGAGGAAGAGAGAAGATAGAAGCAGGAAGCAGTACAAAAACAAACAAGATGGTGAGAGTCTCTGTGAGGGTGTGTGACTGTTCCTTGGACGTTAAAATCTTCAGCACAGGTTGAATGAAGATCACAGGACATGTGGTATGAATGGATTTCCTGTGCAAAACTGCTGAAGAGGCAAGGTTCGGTGTCCCCTATCCTTCAGGGTTGTAATGCCAGCCCACGAGGCCACAGGAGCCCAGAGGAGAGGGAAGTGTACGTTGTGGGCACACTCAGACCTCATGGTGGGGGCTCCAGCAGCCACTGGTTATGGATCTGGGGTCTGAGTTAAGTGTAGCGAAATCTCCCTGAAGCAGAGGGCCCAAGCAATGTGTGGTTTACATTTAGTAAGTCAACCACTGGTCTTTCCCTTCATGGACACAGGTGATAGCTCTGCATCCAGCCATCCTGCATATTGATTCTATTCCTAAGGCAGGGCAAGGGTCAGGCAAGAGTCTCCTATTGGAAAAACAACTCAAAGCCTATTTTCTATTAATAATGTCTCAGGAATGCTTCTTCTGTGGCTGAACTGTGTATGCATCCGATTTGCCTTTATTTATTCACTCATTCAGTCCCCCAGTAGGCACGAGGTATAAATGACCCGTGTCCCAGTCCCCAATTAGCTCACGCCTGGAGAAGGAGCATACAATACTGTAATACAATGGACCCACATAAGATGCCAGTCCCCCCACGTTGATGCAGTAACATCATCATAGAGACACACACAAAGCACCACAGGAGTGCTGAAGAGAGGGCAGTCGTTTCTGCCTGGATCTCGGCAAGGCTCCACATGAAAGTGTTGTAGGTAGACCTCGAAGAGTGGGCTGTGTGATGTCTGCCATCAGAAAAGGTGCAGGTTAGCATTTCAGACTGGAGGAAAGCATGAGGCAGGACAGCAGTGCAAGCAAGGGCAAGGTGAAAGTTCACCGGGGGGGGGGGGCAGGGGGGGGGGTGGGGAGGGAGAGAACGTGAGTGGCCATGTCGGAAAACAAGACTGCTCTCACTATGTTTCTGCAGGAATTTTATTATAGTCATAGCAGTGGTCTTAGGGAGCCTGGGTGGCTCAGTTGATGAACATCTGCCTTTGGCTCAGGGGTCCTGGCATCGAGCCCTGTGTCGGGCTCCCTGCTCAGCAAGGAGTCTGCTTCTCCCTCTCCCTCTGCCTCTCCCTGTTCATGCTTGTTCTTTCTCTCTCTCAAATAAATAAATAAAATCTTAAAAAAAAAAGATTAAGAGCAGTGGTCTTTATGCTTAGGACCAAGGAGTGCAAAATCACACTGTTGACAAAGTGCCCTCGTGTATGTGGTGGGGGCAGGGACCACATTGCCCTTCCCCCACTGCATCTCTTGCATCCGGCACAGGGCAGGACATGGACTCGGTGTTCAATGAATATTTACTGAAGGAAAACAATGACTCCTCTAGTAATCTGATTTCATGTATTCAGCATTTCTAACATGTATGCTAGCCAAGGCAGTACCCTGGTACTATTTATGTTCTTGACTATGATATAAGGATTCATTATTGAGTCCCCTGGTGCATATAAGGTAGATTTCTAACTCTGGAGGTCACGTAATAATTTTACACATCTCAGTGAATAGGCCAATGTGAGAAGAATCAATGAAACGTGCTGAGCACAGACAACTTGAACATTGCACAATTATTCGATGGTTTTGTCGTTTGCATCTGTTTTATAAGGACAAAGTCTTTTCCTGAAGCCTTACCTAAAAGCTGGCATGTGAAATTTCTCGCAGTTGAATGCATCCTTGAGCTGAATTTGAGATTCAGTACATAATGGATCAGCGGTCAGCTGTGGGCTGTTGCAATCCTGGGCATTTACCCAGCTGCCCCGAAGGGCTGCTCTCGGGACAGTTGATGACTGGCATTATTGGAGGCTGTCTCCTTTAATGGCAGTCCATTGAATCTGTCCCCACCTCTCATTAGAACAATCTCTGGGGAGAAAGGAAGGAGCTGAGGGATGAATCCAGACATATCTGCATATAAAGATATATATATATGTAAGATACATAAAAAATATATATGAGCATATCATGGATAAGTGTAGTAGATAGCCACCCAGCTCCTATGATTCCAGGGGGACTGTCCCCTACCCCCCCAAAAAATTATATTTACTTTGCTTGGCAATTCTCTCCCGTGCTTAAGCATTTTATTCTATAACCAGAGTTATGGCTTAAAATGTAAATGCCTTCTGACCCAGTCATTTTACCCCAAGGCAAACGACAACAGTTGATATGGAAAGACATTCCTTGTGAGATTATTTAAAGTAGAAAAACATGTGAAGTATCTACATACCCAGTAAGGAGAAACAAATCATGGTGTCTCAACACACTGGAATATAGGCAGCAATTTTAAGATGTTCTGAATAACTGAACATGTAGGAATATTCATAACATAATCTCACATGATATAAAGTAGCAAATAACATGACATTGTGCTTATGGAAAGATTGAAAATGATGTTAATGTGTGTACACACACACAGCTTGCTTCTTTTTTTTTTTTTCTAAGATTTTATATATTTATTTGACAGAGAGAGAGAGAACACGAGCAGGAGGAGTGGGAGAGGGAGAAGCAGGCTCCCCGCCGAGCAAGGAGCCTGATGTGAGGCTTGATCCCAGGACCCTGGGATCATGACCTGAGCGGAAGGCAGATGCTTAATGTCTGAGCCACCCAGGTGCCCCTAGCTTGCTTCTAAGCCCACATCAAGATTGACCGTGAGACTGGTGGTGTCCTGCCCCGCAACTCCTTTGTGTCGGCTTGCCTGAGTAATTGGCAAGGCCGATGGGGCGGAGGGATTTGGGGAGGGGGCAGAGCAAGCTAAAATGTATGAGGTTACGTTCCCAAAGAGATGACAAAGTACAAAAGAAATTGGGAAAAGGGACACTTCTCCCCGTCCTCAAGGACTATGGCTTGAGGTCCTTGGCTGAGTGCAGCCTCAGAACACAGTTCCACATGGCTTTTGGAGGGTTTGGGGTATTTTAGGGGCTCTCTGGTAAGGGAAGTAGTGTCCTCCTAGGTGACAGTGGCCATAGGGCTGAGGAATGTCCTCAATGCCCTTGATATCACAAGAAGGCCAGAGTGAAAGAGCAGGGCTCTTCTCACGTGCGAGAACCCAAAATTAATTGGGGTGAATGGGAGAGTGTAAGGCTAATAAGCCATTAGTGATTGAATGTTTGTGTCCTCCAAAATCCATATGTGGAAGCCCTCATCCCCCACGTGAGGATGCCTGGAGCTGGGGACTTTAGGAGGTACTTAGGTGGAGATGAGGCCATGAGGATGGGTCCCCATGTTGGGATTCGTGGTCCTATAGGAAGAGACATGAGATCTGCCTCTTTCTATGAGGGCACTCACCAAGGAAAGGCCATGTAAGGACACAGCCAGGAAGAGGGCTCTCGCCAAAAACCTGACCATGCTGGCCCCTGACCTCAGACTTGCCAGCCTCCTGAGTCTTGGTGTTCTGTCACAACAGCACAAGTAAACTGAGGCATGAACTTGGAGGAGTCATCTGAGCTCCTGAGTGCTCACATAGAAGAGGGACCTAGATATTCGACACACCTTCTTAGAAAAATGGCTGGAAGGAAATGCATCAATGTGTAAAGAATGATTATCTCTTCAGTGTGGGGCTACTGCTTCTTATTCTCCTCCCTATACTTTTTGATGTTTTGTATGTTTTTGAAAGTAAGCACATGTTCCTTTCAAAACAGAAGGACAAAGACCCACATGGATTCCTACCTTAAGGGGCTGACGCCTGGTAGAAGTGTCCCTCTTGAAAGCCCGGGGATCCGTGCAGACAGACGGGTGAGGCCAGAATTCTGCATGTAGGATTCAGCAGGTGCTCAATAAATGCTTGTCAGATTGAATTAAAGTGAAGCTGCAGAAGGTGAGGCCAGGGAGAGTAAAAGCAAACTGCTTCATAATTTGGGCAAGAATCGACTTACCTTCTTGCCCTCGAACTGCTCTCCTATGGCTGCTGGAACAAATTACACAAATTTAGTGGCTTAAAACAACACAGATTTACTCTTGCACTTCTGGAGGTGGGAAATATATAATGGGTTGGCAGGGCTGTACTCTTTCTGGAGGCTCTAGAGGAGAATTTATTTCCTTGTCTTTCCAACTTCTAAGGCCACCTGCTTTCCTTGGCTCATGGACCCTTGCTCCATGGTCAAGGCCAGCGGTGGAGCATCTTCTTCAAATCTCCCTCTCTTTCTGTCTCTCTCCATCTGTCACCTCTGTTTCTGTCCTCATCCTGCTTTCTCTGACTCTCTTGCCTCCCTCTTATAAGGACCCTTGTGATGGCGTTGAGATAATCTCCCAATCCAAGGATCATCTCCCCATCTCAAGGTCCTTAACCTAATCACATCTGCAGAGTCCCTGTTGCCATGTGAGGCACCTAGCCACAGGGTTCTGGGGATTAGGATGTTGATGTCCTGCCCACCAGGTCCCCTCATGTTGACCATAGGATGCTGCTACCCAGTTTGAAAAAATAACGTGATTATAGACAAAAATGTTTGTAGATGGTCTTGTCTTACCAGCTGCAGAAACAGGCAATGATGACCATTCAAATATGTCAACAGCCTTGGAGAGAGATCTATCGGAGAGGTGGAGGAAACCCACCCGTGATGAACGCAATAAACAAAATAATTAATTCTACTAGAAGATTGAATTTTTTGAGAGCCTTTGTTAGGGGAAAAAAAAAAAGCCCTGAGAGGAAAAACAACTAGTTCTCACTTGGGCACTTTTTTTTTTCTTTTTTGCAATCTTGTTTATCTTAAGTCAGAGCCAACAAAATGGGGATTTTGAGCGAATCCTAAACAATTTCTTCTTATAAATAGAGCCCATGAAGACAGAGTAAAAATGGGCTGTTTGCTGCTGTGTCCAGCCACACACCCCTCAAATTTTACAGAGACTTCTGTGCAAACATAGATATTCACATGCAAATGGATTCATTCAACAGATGACCACTCTTATGTGCCAAGCAGCATGTTAGGTGTGGGGGGTACACAAGCGAGGAAGACAGTCCTACCTCCTCCCCGGTGGCGTGTGCACTCCAGCCAGGTGGACAGGCAGTAAACCATGCCCAGGTATGTTTAATTACCGCTTGCATTAATTAGCACTTTGGGATATTAAATTCCTGAAGGGGAGGGTAAGAAGGAAGGAGAGCAGTAGTAGAAATAATGCTAATTGACCAGGAACCATGTCCCTTGCCGTGGTTGCTAGAGATGAGGACACAGATGAGAGGTGGGGACTGAGCCCTGTCCCAGGCACACTTCTATTGCTCACAGCGGGTATACTTGATGACTGTCTCACAGTTAGCGCGTTCCCAGTGGCTGTACATCTTCCCCTCCAATAGCCCCCAATTTTTCCCACTGAAACCTAATTGTGGCCAAAGCAACATGAGACTAAGCAGAAAACCTTTTTTTTTTCCTCTACAGAAACTAGGTTCTCAGTGACATATTCTCTCAAAAGGAAGCTCAATCTTTCTTGAATGTGAATAAAAGTTATATGATGATATTTATGAAGCCTGTGCCTACAGCTTATATCAAAGTGGTAGAGACATCATACTTTTCAGGGGGAAAGAGGTCATGACGTTCTAAGCATTAGTCCCTCTTTCAAAGAACTCCTCATACTTTTAGCTCTCATTGGATTGAACAGGAAAAACAATTTGAGTTATTCAAAGTTCTAAAGGAGCACTTACGAAACATTCATGTAAGCATGGGCACACTCTTGATTGGGGTTTCTAACCTCGTTTCTCTGCTGTTTTCAAACCAAATTCTTGGGTGCACCCCTGTCCACTTTAAAAGTTGTGGCATTTGGTTTTTAAAGTTTCCAAAGTTCCTGGACTAAAATACTGATGAACCCCAGACATTTGGTCTTCCCTTGTGACGATGTAGAGGGGGTGGTCTGTGTGTTTTCTAGAAGCTTGTTCTCAGCAGAAGTGTTTGGGCACCTCAACAACCCTTAAGGTTCCGGCTGAAATGGCCTCGGTGTCGACAGCAAGCAGTGGTGGTTCTTGGCCCCCGATATACGTTCGAAGCACCTGCGAATGTTTTAAAAGCACAGCTGGCCCAGCCCAGAGAGACTGATCCCACTTCCCCGGGAATCCCAGGCACCTGCAGGCTGTGCAAACTCCCGCAGGGTTCTGCCCGCACCGGGAGGCTGGAGGACCACCCGAGGAGAAGAGGCAACTTTTCAGCTAGATGACTGATGGTCGTTTGTAAAATCAAAACAAGCTAGTGCTAGAGAATCTGGGGAAAAGGAAAAAAATATTGGTATATTAATAAGAAAGTTAAATAAACAAACACATAAATAAATAAAAATTCTGATGCCAACTTTCTTGTGGATTGAACTTTTTTGGGGGGGCTGGCTCACCAAATCTGCCACTACTACTGATCTCCATAAGCTTTTATGAACGTATTACTTGGTGTTTGTGTCCTCAGAAGGTCTGCCCTGCTGTCCGGGTCTCTGTGCAGAAGCGCAAATGTGGCTCCGTAGCATCAGTCCCAAGGTGAAACTGAGGCCCTTCTTTCTCTCTCCTGCTCTCCAGCCCTCTCCCCCGCCAAGATGAGGTCGGCTGGTCATTGGGCAGTGAGAGGAAGGGGCTTTCCTGGGAGGGCTTGCAGGGCAGGTGGGCAGAGAGTAGGAGACAGGTGCTCTGAGCTCCTGGGGAGCCTGCTCTGCACGGTCCTCTGTCCCTCCCCCACTGCTCCTTCCCCTGTTCGCTCCCCTCCCTCCTGCCGCCTCCCCCTTGCCCTCCCGCCCTCCCTCTCAGGGGGGCAACTCCCTCCTCTGAAGCAGGGTGCCACCCACATGCAGCCCTCAGGGGAGACCCACCGCCCACCCACTCCCAGGATCCTGAACAAAGAGCATCTGGGCCAGATCTTCAGATAATAAACATTTCCCCTCTTCACACACACACACACCCCCACCCCCATTTCTGCGTCATCGCTTCTGCCTCTGGCCGTTCTCTCTCTCCCGACCTTGTCTGGCTCCATCCACTCACCCACTCATCAAGTGTTTAAGGAGCAGCATGCCGGGCACTGGGGCTGTTTGCCCGCAGCACATCTCAGCTCAGAGCACAGGTCACAGACTCCCCGGGATCCCATGAACAAAGGCCAAACTGTGTGACGTGAGAAGGGCTTAAAGAAGAAGTATGGGTGGTCTGGGGACTTCCACGGGGAAGGGGGCTAATGGCGTGGGTGGGGGAAGGCTTCCTCCAGCAGAGCCCCGAGCGGTGGGCATTTCCCACAGTGGGGCCCTGGCCCGAGGACCGCTCTGACTGCAGGTAGATGGAGTACTGGTGTGTGTGCGTGTGTGTGTGTGTGTGAAAGGGAGTGTGAGCCAGAGCGGGCATGGGTGTGCATGTGGGTGTGCAAGTATGCAAGTGGTGGGAGCTCACGTGAGTGCAAATGTGTGAGGACTGTGCAGGTGTGAGAGTATGCACAGGCAAGAGCATGTGAGTACTTGTGGGTACACGAGAGCATATTTGAGGCGGTCTGAAAGTGTGTGTGCATGTGAGTACACGTGTGTGAGAGTTTGAGGGTATGGGTGTGCACGTGTGAGCGTAAGTGTGCGAGCAGTGCTATTGTGAATGTGCCCCACGAGTGTGTGTGCATGAGTGTGAGTGGGTATGTGAGCACATGTGTGGTTGTGAGGGAGTGTGGGTGCGTGTAAGTGTGCACATGTAAGAATGTGAGTGAGAGTGTGTGGGTGTGAGTGTGCAGGTGTAGGTGTGTGAGAGCACTGTGAGGGCACATGTGGGTGTGAGGGAGAGGGGACATACGTGAGTGTGCACACATGGAAGTCTGAATGAGTGTGAGTGAGTGTGAGTGAGTGTGTGAGAGCACTGTGAGTATGTATCTGGGAGAGCTCGCTGGCAGGGTGCAGGGGCGGCAGCAGGTGGCCAGGAGGTAGGGCCAGGTGGAAGCTGGGCTTGGGTGTGCAGGGTGGTGGGGGCTCTGAGGGGGATCCATCCACCAGGGACTTAGCAGAGCCCGCCTTCCACACCCCTCACTTCCTGCCATCAGGGCCAAAGTGCAGACGGAACGAACCTGGTCCTTGGCATCATCTGACTCCTGATCCTGTCCCTTTGGGCTGTGTGAGCCCCTTTCTCTGGCTTCACTTTCTCGGGTCAAGAAATGAATTCCAGGGGCGCCTGGGTGGCTCAGTTGGTTGAGCGACTGCCTTCGGCTCAGGTCATGATCCTGGAGTCCCGGGATCGAGTCCCACATCGGGCTCCCTGCTCGGCAGGGAGTCTGCTTCTCCCTCTGACCCTCCCCCCTCTCATGTGCTCTCTCTCAAATAAATAAATAAAATCTTTAAAAAAAAAAAAAAGAAACGAATTCCAGGTGGGCTCATGTGGGTGGACTCCAAGTGCTAGCCAGTGTCCCCTTCCCTGGCCCCACTGAGTCTCACAGAGGCAATTCTGGCCGCGCAGGGCACCTGCTATCTGGCCTTCACTTAGGCCCTTGAGCTTGGCTCTTACCTACTGGGGAACGTGAGCTTGAAGGTCCCTTCACCTGCACGTGACCATACTTTCTCTTCTCCTTCCCCACCTCTGTGGCCACGCCTCATCTCGACCTCCAGCATTCCCTCCTCCCACTTCTATGTCCATCCTGGTCCCTGCTCTTCACCTGCCCCAGCCTGGCACCAGCAAACTCACAGCTCCCTATGGTTGGGGCACCTCATCGGTCCTGACCCAAAGACCCCACCTGCTTTGGGTCACAGGGATCTCTGCCTGGCCCCCTGGCCCTCTGACTACTGGTTAGGTTGGCCACACAGCGGCCCTGGAGGAAGATGAGAGGGAATGAGGAGGGGAGATGTCACCAGCCTGCTCAGCCCCCCACCCCAGCTCAGCTCCCTTCCCCTCTGCCTGCTCAGCCCCACACCTGCTCAGTCCCCCTGCTCTGCTCAGCTCCCACGGGGCCGCTCCACCATGCTCCCTCCTGAGAGCCCAGTTTCAGGGCTCTGGCCTCGGATGGCAGTGACTGCCCATGGGACTGTGCTGACCCCTAGCTGAGTCACCTTCCCTTCTGGGGCCTTCCCCTCTCCCCCACCTCTGTATTCTCTCTGTCTGGAAGCCCTGCTGTGGTTTTGTTCCCCGCATGGCCCTGAGGGAAATGCCCACAGACCTTGCCCTTGCCCCACCTCACCCTCCGACTACACCCCATCTCTCCCTCCCGTTACAAAACTTCTTGAGCCTGTCAACACCACTCACTTACCCCCTGGGGCTCTCTTCCACAGTGTGATCAGTTACTGTCACCCCCTCTTCTTCCTCCTTTCTCTTCCTTCATGCTTCCCAAACCACCCTACTGGCCCTCTGAGTTGTTAGGGCATTTTCCTCGTGGCCCCAGGAGGGAAGAATGGAACCTCACAGAGCTCCCCGACTTTTATGAGACTCTAGACTCAGATGTAGTTTGCTAGCTTTCCCAAGTGTGGGGAGCATGGTGACAATATGCACAAGGGTCATCGTCTGCCCTTGTGCACAGTGTGTATTCGCTCTGTGTGCATGACGCGTATTAACCACTGACACTGAATCTACGTCTTTATCCTACTTACGGGCACCAGGCTTACCCTCATCCCTTTAAAGGAGGGAACTGAGGCCAAGAGGGTTCAAAGATCAGAGAACCCACTGCTATCTACCTCTGCTTTATTTCAACTTCTCCCTCAGCTTGGCTCCTTCTCCCCAGCACGGTCACTCCTTTTTTTTTTTTTTTTTTTAAGATTTTATTTATTTATTTGACAGAGAGAGAGAAAGGCAGAGAGAGAGCACAAGCATGGGGAGCGGCAGAGGGAGAGGGAGAAGCAGGCTCCCCGCGGAGCAGGGAGCCCGATGTGGGGCTCGATCCCAGGACCCCGGGACCATGACCTGAGCCGAAGGCAGACGCTTAACGACTGAGCCACCCAGGCGCCCCTCCTGGAGGAATCCTTAACCGGGTGACAGCACGGTCACTCCTACCCGGTGTCCTGTGATGTTGTCTCTGACAGTGAGCAGGAGCAGAGTGGGGCCTGGGGCCTAGGAGGGCATCGGGTGCCCGTTTCTACCCAGGGTTATAGCAGGTGGAGTCACTGGGTAATTACTTTTAATTACTCAGAGGAATCCGAGGTGTGAGCCAGGTCGGCAAGCCAAAGGGAGACTCTTTGGGAGTGGTAAGCAAGGCTGGACACGGAGCAAGGCAGACCGCTCCGGGGGCAGCTGAGGGACGCCACCAGGGGCCTGAGGTCAGGCCCAGCTGCTGCAACGTGTCGTCTGTGGTTCCCATGGGGCCTGCCGACCAGGCAGGGCCAGTAGCACAAAAGGCACTGGGGGGCTGGCCAGGGGGCCCCGCTGTGGGCAAAGTACGTGGCTGTGGGTGTCGTGGTCCTTGTATCTGTGTGTCAGCTGTGCCAAATTCTGGAATACACGGCACCCTCCCGTGTGCCTCACGGTCTGTGCACAGCCACGTCCCTGACCTCACCTCCTCCGTCCCTGACCTCATCTCCTCCGTGTCCGCCCTCCCTGAGTTCCACCTGGCCCGGCCTGGCGCTCATTCCCTTCTGGGCGTGCTCTGCTTTGCTTTTGTTTTGCGTTCCCTCTTCCAGAGTGCCCTTCCCCACGCACACCTTTGCCCCGTTTCTGCTCAGCTGCCATGTTGTCCGTGAGGCCTTATCTCAGGTGAGGCAGAGACCAGGAGCCGCCTGGCCCCCGTCACTCTCTCGCCCCCTTTTGCCCAGCCTACGTTTCCTCATGGTCTTTACCATCGCTCGGTAGGTTCTGTAGTGATCTGTGGTTCTTCTTGCCCATCCCCGGGGGAATGTCAGCTCCCTGAGGGCAAGGACTTGGGTTTTTCCTGGCCCCACTCTGCTCTGCTATATCAGTATGGTCTGGAATGTACTCAACAAATCCGTGCTGCTAGCAAACGTAGGAGAAAACAGATGAGCAAGATGATTTACAGCAACCCTTTTCGTAATGAAAGGAAACCAGAAACCACAAATTTCATGAGTAGGTGACAAGTGGAATCAATGGTGGTGCATCCAGGTCATGGAACAATACACGCTGTAGACGACATGGTGTCTGTTGGTGGTGATGGACTAACATCGCTAGCAGCTTTGAACGAGGAGGAGAATTGTGTGCATAGTACGCACCCATATATCCATGAAAGGGCAGCATGAGGGTGCACACACATGCATGTAGAAACAATGGAAGTGTATATCTCAAAATTAAAAGAGAGAAGGCACCTCTAAGGGGAGGGAAGGGATAGGGTGGAGGAAAGAAGTGGCAGGTAGAGAAGCTGAAGTTCTTTGACTAGGCCTTGTCTTGTCATTGGACTTTCAAACCACATAAACATTTTACATAACTAAAACAAAATCGCAGGTAAAACCATTCATAGGGCGCCTGGGTGGCTCAGTCAGTTGAGCATCTGCCTTTGGCTCAGGTCATGATCTCGGGGTCCTGGGATCGAGCCCCGCATCCGGCTCCCTGCTCAGCGGGGAGTCTGCTTCTCCCTCTGCCTTTCCCCCCTGCTCGTGATCTCTGTCTCACGCTCTCTCTCTTTCAAATGAATACATAAAATCTTAAAAAAAAACAAAAACAATCATAAAAGTAGAAAGGAAAATGAAACAAATTCCGCAATGTATGCATGGGCTTTCATAGCCACACAAAGAGAAATTATTCCAAGTGATTTTGACAGTAATTTGGTTATAGGTCCTTAGTATGCTATGCTGTCAGGACAGAAAGAACCACCAAAGATATTAATATTAAATTTATTTAATATTAATATTAAATCCAAGTTTCCGGAATTATATTTCTGGTGATGGTGTTGGCATTCTTATTCTGGGGCTGCTGTGTGTATAAGGGAAATGAGGAATGGTGTGTGGCACTGAAAACCAGAGTGCCCAGGATGGGAAAAAGGAAAGACACGGGTGAGTTAACATGCTTGAGTAAAAAGTTCGTATCCTGAATCTGGATTGGAAGTTGGTAGTGTGAATCAAGATGTGGCTTTATATTTTAAAACTTCCCTAGCTTTATAAAAAGGCCTGGCAATGATGACTAAGCTAGCATTAAGTCGTACCCTTGGAACCCTGACTGTGGTCTCTAAATACCATTCCCCACTGAAAGGAGCCAGGGCTCCTTGGAGAGGGTGAATATGGACTCTGAGGCAGGGTCAATGCAGAATGAGTCTGGAACTTGTCATAACGCAGATGCATCCAAGGTTACCATGGTCACATCAGAAGAACCGAGGAATAGAAGAGGCAACAGCTAAGCTGCAGTGATGGAAAGAAAGTCCACGGTTGCCTGGGGCCCCAGATTTGGGGGAGAGTGACTGATTGCAAGGGGACATGAGATCAAGAACTTGCTAGTTTTCTTCTTGGAGAATTCTAGGTCCCACTATGGGAGAAGAGGGTCCTGGGGAACCAGGATCACAGACTGAGGTTGACATGTTTGGACAGCTTTGTGATAGATGGAGCAGGTGACTGCCTGTGGGCTTCCTGGAATGGCCCAGCTGGGGCAGAGCCTGGCACAGGAAGCAAAGATGGAAAACTGCCCCGAATCTGCAGCCACCTCCTCTTGCCCTCCTACCAGACGATTCCTTTCTTTCTTCAGCTCCTAACCTGTATTTTGGATTATCTACTTGAACTGTCCCCTGATGTCTCATAGGCTTTTGGCTTTCCCAAATCCCAGGCTAATTCCTTGACCTCTTTCCCCTGCCCCCTAAAAGTTAAAATTGCTCTAGGCTTTTCCGTCTTCTAGGTAAACAGTACCACCTTCCTCTTGGTGGCTCGGTGCAGGATGTGGAGTCAATCTTGACATTATCTCCTTCAGCTCCCAACCCCCGCTCCACCCATCAATGAGGGCTGTCAGTTCCACCTTTGGAGTAGATCCCAAATTGTCCTTTTTCTGCTGTTCTGCCAGCACTGTCCACACACCTGTTTTGGACCGTGACACTGGCTTTCAAACTTGTCCTCAAAACCACTCTCCACACAGCATCCCGAATGCCTTATAAAACAAACCAGACCCTTTCCCTCTGGAGTCACCGAACACTACTCTCTTTTCTTTTGATTTCTTAAAAATCCAAACCTCTTCATTTACCTGAGGTTCTTCACGCCTAGTCTTTCTGCACGTGGGATGTTCCCGTCTGGTGCCACAGGCTGACCCCAACACAGACCTCGTCCCCAACACAGACCTCGTCCCCACCTCCCGTTGACCCCTAAGGACGCAGCATGAAAGTCAGGTCTTCCCAGTGCCTTCCCTCCCTCCCCACCCCAGGATAAGTCAGGGCTCCCTGCTATCCTTGGACCCTGCCCCATATCGACTCACCTAGTGTCCCATCTGCTTGTAACTGTACATGTGCTTATGGGTTGTCACCCTACAAGACTGTAAGGTCCCCGGGGCCAGGGTCCTATCAGTTTTGTTACCCACCACTGCATCCCTCATCGAAGGTTGCAGTAAATATTTGTAAAGTGAATGAATGGATGAATGAATGAATGAATCTTCACACCACTGACGTATCAACCCGCTCGTTCAATGCCTTTAAAAGCCTCCAGTTTCCTGTAAGACTCCAACTTGCGTCTGGAGCCCAAGCTGTTTCTGTACACGCTCCCAGCCTATTCTTTAAGCCTCATATCACACACTCCCACCCCACACCCTGTTGTTTCTCACCAGCCTCGCCACAGTTTTCTTGGCCTCTGCAGCTCCATTTTTCCTATTAAATCCTTTATCGCTCTTGAAAGGTCAGCTCCAACTCCGCCTTGTGTGCTGACGTCTTTCCTGCCTCTGGAAGTCTTGAACGTTTGCTTGTTAACACCCTCCCTGATTCGGACTTCTTGCTGCCTTACCGTAAATTAGGTGCTTTCAAATCTTCCTTCTCCACTAGATTGAGAGAAGAAAAATGCTTTATTTGTGCTTATCTTTGCTGTGTTGATAGTCTTCTAAGTTTGTGGCTCACAGGCATTGCTCTAGATGTGTTTGTTGAATGAAGGAAAGCATTATTTAATTAAAACATCGTCCTCTGCAGTTAACAAGATTCCGTCTTATGGATCTTTTAGAGTGCAGATATTTCTCAGTATAAGGCTTCTGCAAAGGAATGCGCTTAGAACATGGCTATAGACTGTTTCCCCTGGAGTGGTTTCTATTAATCATTTAGTGGTGGGGACCCGGTGACAAGAGCTACAGGGGAAAAGCAATGAGCCGAGAGAAGCAAAATCCTGTGGCAGGCACACAATGGCCTTTGCCCACAGCCTGGTCTTCCAATTGCCTTTGCAGATGGAAACCAAGGCACAGTGTCAACGCTGAAGAGATAGAACATTTCCATTTATTTTACATTATACTTTAGGACCTAAATATAAATATCCCAGCTATTCATCTCAGTATGATTTGGTTACGGAAACATAATCAGAATTGTTTAAGAGACAGAGGCCGTTTCTATTTTGGTCCCGGCAGAGGAAATTCAGCCTTTGTCCATTTTTACAGGTTTGATTTATGTGAGGTTAAAAATTCATAACGTAGGAACTAACCTCGAGCAAATATTGTTCTTTGCATGAGCCAATTCAAATGTTCTCGCATCTTGGGTTTCCTGTTCAAAAGGTTTAGGAGGGTGAGGTTGAGCTGCGGTTGAGCTGTTTGATGGGCTGAGAGCTCCGGGCGGCCTCTGCTGTGGTCTGGGGCCCACGGGGGCTCAGTCTGGACTGCAAAGAGAAGGGATGGGGAGCCACCCCCCTTTCAGGAGCATTTTCCATGACAGATGTCTTCTGTTTGTTATCGTACTTACTCCTCTGGTGACCCCAGGACAAGCGATAGGCCTGATTCTCTTTCCTTTCTAGAAGCAGGAACCGAGGCAGTTTGCATAACCTGCCTGGGCTTGCCCTGCACATGAATGGCCAAACCGCTTGGCAGGATCATCACGCAGTGTGCTGGGCTCTGGGCTGCAGACGGGATGATGGTGGAGATGTCGCCGCTCATGAATAAGCAGCCCTGCTGCCCGGAGGCCGAGATGCAGAGAACTTAGGTTCACGTTTCACACCAACCTGAAGACTCCTTATGCGGGGGGGGGCTTCATTTTCTTCCTGACACCAGTGCACTGGGGCCCCGAGCTTTGTGGACTGTGGACGCGTGAGAGCATCTGACCTTGAAGGACAGCCTGTAGCCTGAGCATCTTCCTGTGGCCTGAGCAGGTCAGCCCCCTTCCCTGTGCGCACGGCTCATGGTGCTTCACGTTTCCTTCAACCCACCTGGCTCCCGCTTGTTCTGGACACGGCCCTGGCCCACAGAACCCTCTGGCTGTCTGGCGGCCGCATTAGCACTTGAAGACTCCCCGGTCAGTGCTTCGACCCCTTTGTTCGTTCAGCCTCTGCCAACCCGGCTCCCCTCCCACATTCTGGCCACAGGGAGCCCAGTGACACGCACACCTGCTCCAGGGTCCTCTGAGTGTGGGTGTGGGCCCTGCAGACCAAATAACTACCACACGCAGTCAAAACCCTGTCCTAACTCTGGACTACAGAAGCCGTGAGATAAAGAAGCAATGACCAAGAGGAACACCCATGCAAACAGACATGGAGACCACAATGGAGGCGGCTGGCCGGGGCAGGGCGGGGTGGTGGTGGGGAAGTATGTGGCAGAAAGGCAGGTGTGAGGCTCTCTGTGGTCATGCCAGCCTGACTCAGGAGAGGCCAGCTCTCCCCCTGGTGCTGCCACCGCCTCAGAATCTGAGAGCCCTCTCCGGCTTCCTCTTCCCCCACAATAAACAGTGATGCAGATTCCACAGTTCATGTAGCGCCACCTGACCACGCCTGATAAGGTCTCGTTCACATTCCATGAATATATTTTGAAAATAAAAGCATCTGCCCACTTTGAAAATGAGGGCCCCCATTGGAGTTTGGGGTGACTATATGCATATTTCACACGGACTGGGTTTGATTCAGGAACAACATGGAGGGCTATGCCCAGTCCATTGTCTGCATGAGAACAGCAGGGTAGGTCCTGGAGAAGATGGGGAAGACTTGACTCTCTTTTGTGTTCTTTGATTGAATCCAGCATTAATCAGAAAACAGAGCAGACATCCCCACACTACATGAAAACGATTTTTTGAGGCCATCAGTGATATTCCCTTTCCTGTCCATCTTTATTATTTCTCTGTTTCTTCAACTTCTAGTCTTGAACATAGCTGGAAGCAGAAGAATAAAGACAATATAGCTCATGGTGTCGTTGGCTGTGCTTGGAGCCCTGGAGACATGGGCAACTCTGGGGGAGGTTGTAATTGATGCAAATGTCTCTGGATGAAACAGGGTTTAATCCACAGGAGGAAAGAGTGTACCATATACCAGGGAGAAATGAATGAAAACAGACCAACAATAGACATATTGAGTTTTTTTTTTTTAAGAAAAGATAAAAGTCTCTCTCTATGCTTATTTATTTATTTATTTTTAGATTTTATTTGACAGAGAGAGACACAGCAAGAGAGGGAACACAAACAGAGGGAGTGGGAGAGGGAGAAGCAGGCTTCCCGCTGAGCAAGGAGCCCGATGTGGGGCTCGATCCCAGGACCCTGGGATCATGACCTGAGCCGAAGGCAGACGCTTAATGACTGAGCCACCCAGGCGCCCCTATTTATTTATTTTTAAAGATTATTTATTTTAGAGAGGGAAGGGACAGAGGCAGAAGGAGAGCGAGAGAGAATCCCAAGCAGGGCTCGATCTCACAACCCTGAGATCATGACCTGAGCCTAAACCAAGAGTTGGATGCTCAACTGACTGAGCCACCCAGGCACCCCCTCTCTTTATATTTAGATGAAGGAGGAAATAGGGGAAGATTATTTAAAAAGAAACAAAAATTAGTCTGGCATCAGACATTTTCTCTGCAACACTAAAAGCCAAAAGGCAATGCTCCAAAATCTGTACACTTGTGAGAGGCCAAAAAAACCAAGAGCAAAGACTTTTGTACCCAGTCAAGTTCTTACAGTACAAGGTCATCCTCAGTGACACAGTGGAATCCAAAACCACCACTCACGTTCTCTTCCTGAAATAATCAGTTAGAGCTATATTCCAGCCAACAGAAAAACAATCAGTATCTAAAATTATTTTTTTTTTAAAGAATACTTTATTCACTCTGTTAGCTCATAAGCATTTAATGAATAGCTACAAGGTGCCAAGCACTGTGCTAATAGGTAAAATGCTGGACAAAAGGAGGTCCATGTCCCTGTGAAGCCCACAGCCCAGAGAGACAGTGAAATAAACAGGCAAACACCTACTATCTGGACAAGTGGCCTGTCAGGACAGGTGGCATGGCATCGTGGTGAGCAAAGTGTAGGCTTCTGTGGAAACCCTAAGTAGGAGGCCTGGTCCAGGTTTGGGTTGTCAAGGGCTGACTTCTTGGAAGAAGTCTAGTCTGAAACTGGAGGGATGAGGATGATTGAGGCTAAAGAAGAGGTGGAAGAAGGAAAGGTGCATCCCAGGGAAGAACAAACCCAAGAACATGGGCCCAGAGAGGACACGTGGTCTTGAAGAACAAAACCAAGCTCAGGGTGGCCCAAGAATTATCGTTGAACATGACAGCCACGCAGCAGTGTGGTCCATGAGCACTGGGCAGAGGCATGCAGGTCCCGGCCACTGTCCTGTCACAGTCCTTGACTCAGTGCCCTGCTCGCTGTAGGTCCTCAAAAGATATTTGTTGAACGAAAAAATGAGTTATGTCAAGATGGCCCCCAAAGAGAAAAACCCGTAAGTTTTAAATGTAAATTACTAAAACCAGCAATGATAAAATATCAATCTAGGACTATAATGTAAAATTAATTTAACAAAGACTAGGAAATAATTGAGGGCATAGGAAAAGATACGGTGCAGTAAATTTTGTTTTATGTAAGAAGGAGCCATAGTCATTGCTTTGATCTTGACTTAAATGATTAGAAGATTATGTTTAAATAGATATTTGAAAAAATTAAAAGGATCCACTGGTATAATTTTTTTAAAAAGCAGTGCACATAACACAAATGAAAAAAGGAAATTATAGTAAAGCATAAACCAGAAAGCAGAACAAAGCAAGGTGAGAGACATGGGTGAACCATTTGGGTTATGATAATAAATGTCGAGAATTTAAATTCTATTACGTCAAAGCAAAGTTGTATGACGGAAACAAAAATTGAACTACATGATACAAGAGATAGACATGAAGGAGAGCTCTTTTATCATTTAAAATAAGGGACTGGGAAAAGATAGAGAAGAAGCTCATACATGCAGAGAAGAAGGATGATAATGTTAATATCAAGAAAATATAGACATTGGATCAAGAAGTCTTAGAGTTGCAATAAGAGTCATGTTTTGCTGTGAAAGGTCATAATACTGAAAACGGTCTTTAGCCTTCATGCCCTAATAAACGTAGTACTGGCCTTTCTAAATTTATACTTTAAAAGTCAAGATCAAAAATACAATTGGTAGGGAGAAGTATCAATGCCAACACTGTGATAGATCAAAAGCAGGGGAAGGGAGATAAGGCTTTACAGTTGTATTTTTTGCCTGTGGCTGCTGTAGCAAATTTCCAGTAACCTGACAGTTTAAAAGAACACACCTTCACACTCTTACAGTTGTGGAGGTCAGAATCAGTAATTGGTTTTACTGGGCTGAAACCAAGGTGTCAGCAGAGCGCACTCCCTCTGGAGGCTCTGGGAGACCCTGTTTCCTTGCTTCTTCCAGCTCTGGGGCTGCACCCCTTGGCTGGTGGCCCCTTCCTTCTTCTTCAAAGCTTGCAAGGCAGCTTCCTTGAGTCCTCTCATTGTCTTCTTCCATATCGGATCTCTCTCTCTCTCTCTCCTCCTTCTTATAAGGATGCTTGTGACTTCATTGAAGGCATATCTGGATAATCCGGGACCCTCTCCCCATCTCAAGATATTTGACTTAATCGCATCTGCAAAATCCCTTTTGTTGTATAAAGTAATATTCTCAGTTTCCAGGGATTAGGATTTGGGAGCCGTTACTCACTGACAGAGCTCACACTCGCACTGATGGGACTACTTATTTTCAGGTGTCCATGGGACATTTACAAAAGTAGCATAAATTTGACTTTAGAATTACCCCCAAGGCAAAAATAATTTGCTGTCACAATCTTCTAAAATTCAAAATTTATAGTAAACATTTAGAAAGAATAACCCAATTACATGGGTATTACAAATAAAATAAAATGAGTCCCAGATAATGAGTAAGCCACCAAATATTATCCCAGATGATATAGAAAATCATGAAAATGAGGACACTACTAAGGCTGTCAGATCTAAACAGGCTGATTCTTAACCCTAAATTCTTTCATTACCAAATGAAAAGAAATATATAAATAATCATTCAAGGCAGAGAATTAATTAGAAAGAACATGGAATAGATAAAAGCAGAAATTAATCAGCTGGAAAAGAGGTAGAATCAGTAAGTAAAATGAGAAGTGATTTATTTGCAGAGATAATAAACACGTCTGCCAAGTGTAATCAAAGAATAAATGGAGAAACCACGGCAAAACAAAATGAGAAACGAGAACTCCCATTACCACCATTATATTGCAGTGTTATTTTGGAGGCTCCAAACACAGGACAGTAATAAAGAATACGCACTTGATATGAAGATGAAAGTATTATTATTCCCAGCCAAGATAAATATACATAAACACTCTGTGATTATCAATCAAAATATCACATAGATTGTCGGTAGATTCAGCAGCTGAAAATGAAAGGAATAAATAAAAATCAAGTTTTTATATCTTCTATACCCACTTAGAAAATATCATAATTATTACTACAAATATTATTATACTTACCAAGAAATGTGCAGTAACAATTTGTTAACTCAAGCGTTCTAGACGGTAAGATTATTTTTTATGACAAAATTTCCCAGTTTACGTGATTTAAATAATTGCAAATGAGATCTCTATAACATTTTTTGAGAAACTTGTCAAAATCATATCAAAGTTCATTTGGAAGAATGAAGTGATGAGCATAAATTTTAAATATTTTGAAAAGGAAGTATTATGAGGGGAAGTGGCTTTTCCAAATATTGAAAATGCTCTAAAGCGGTGTTAACTGTTAGTCCATTTAGCCCTATTATTAGAGAGGGAGTTTTTTTTTAATTTTTTTTTAAAGATTTTATTTATTTATTTGAGAGAGAGAGAATGAGAGAGAGCACATGAGAGGGGGGAGGGTCAGAGGGAGAAGCAGACTCCCTGCTGAGCAGGGACCCCGATGCGGGACTCGATCCAGGGACTCCAGGATCATGACCTGAGCCGAAGGCAGTCGCTTAACCAACTGAGCCACCCAGGCGCCCAAGAGGGAGTTTGAATATACCATCACCACCACCACCACCATCTCCATCACGGCCATATATGTCTGAGGCTGCAAACTACATTTCCCAGAATCCCTTTCCTTTACAGTTTTGGTTGAGTTTGCCCATGAGAAGAACTTATGCAAGATTTGGAAAATACAAGTGGTAATTGACAGTTATGAACCTAAGCTTAAGAGACCTGGTGCATTTCCATTTCCCTTCCTGTGTTTCTGGCATCATAAGGAGAATTTGCACCAACTGGCCCCGGGTCCCAGAAAGAGGATAAGAGACATGTGGATCAGAGACACCAGAATCCGAAGTAAGAGTTACCTGTGGCTGGTTCACAAACTGAGCAAGAACGATGTTTATACTTGCATGCCACTGAGATTTTGTCATTGTTCATTATATAGCACTGTTGCGATATTGGTTGACTAATGTAGGTGCACAGACTTTGTTTCATTTTTATCCTTGTTTTCCATTATTCTCACTGTTTTCTTCCCTTACTTTAAAAATATATATATATTTCATTATATGTGTAATAGTGAGATATCTCAAACCCTTTCTGGAAAAAGATGAAGTATAAATAAGAATACTAATGCAGTATTTTGGAGAATGCTACTTTATCCTTTTAGATTTCCATGAGTGGTTCCAATCTTTTTTAGAATGGCATTGTGTGACAGTTTTTAATATAGTTTGGAAGGTAGCCATTAAGGAGAAGTCTAGGATAAAGAAGTCAAATGAGAATAATGTCAAATCACTTCATCCTTGGAGAGCAGAAGAATTCTGGAGCAAGAAGCCATGTGGAATATTACAAGCAGGTGATGTATCATAAAGTCATGCAAATGAGTTAATGACTGAGTTGGAAGTAATCACTGGAGCATGGACTTGTCCTATTCCTTTTTTTTTTTTTTTCCCCTTTCTTGAAGGATCCCAGGTTATGTAATTTTTATATCAAGGATTTTCTTCTGCTTTTATTCTCTGGTTCCTTTTATTGTTTTAGGATTCATTTCATTTAGAAATTCTGGAAGAGGGAATCTCAAAGTCATAGCATAATGAAATCTTAAGCAGAATTATGTTATAAATTATTACAATTACCTTTATTTTTTTAGGTAAAAGAGCTTACATGCTTTAGAATGCTTTTTATGTATTGTCCTTCATTCTCCAAATTTAACTTGTTACAGCTTTCTGTAAACGGGATTGGGACACAGCTAGTGCTCAGTGATCTGAGAACATAGCATCAGTTGATAACAATAAATGAAGAAAATCAATCACCGGCAATATAAAACCCTGGGGAAATCAGCTGAAGTGGAAAACTAAATATTTTTGTGCAGAGGCTTAAAAGAAGGGAAAATAATGTCTTTATTGGATCTTCCTTCCATTCTGCAAGCACACAGCAGGTCTGTGTAATTTATTTTTTGAGGCTACTCTGAGCCTACACTGAGATGCGGTGAGTTCATACTGCAAAATGGGTCATTAATTCTCCTCCTATTTTGCTGCATTGAAGGAGATGATGATTATTAACCTAGCAACATGGGGAAACTACGAAGGCAATGTTAGCCCTTGGAATGGGGAGGCACCGCTAATTGTGTGTGGACGATCCAATTTTTCTTCCTCTTTTATAAAGGTGACTTTGTTCCCTTCATGTGCCTAAGTCCTGCACTTGGTGCAGTCCAACATAGGGATGTTAGTGCACTATGTATAATGTGTTAGGACCACTGATGTGTATAGTAATAGTAAAGTGTAAGTGTATAATGTGTACAATGTGTAATGAGAAAGGATCATTCCAAGTTCCCTTTTTCATAATATTTGGAATACATGAAACTATATATATATATATATATGAGAAAAAATATATGTATTTTTATGTATTGTCCTTCATTCTCCAAATTTAACTTATTTCAGCTTCATTTGCCTAAGTCCTGTGCCACTTATATATTTTTTAATTAGAATTTTAATCTAGTATTTATAAATATTTAATATTTATAAAATATAATATAATATTATATATTATATATATTTTTTTCTTTGTGGACAAGCTGGATTTGAGGAGATTGAGTGAGAAAGGAACAGATGAGGAGGGCAAAAGGATGGCACATATATGGAGAGTTAGACGGGGGTCTCTGAGACAAAGCTGAATGGAGAATAAAAGAGAAAGCACATTACGCTCAGCCTCCCTGATCCTCTGTAGGAGCCTTAGGAGAAGGATTGGCTGTACGCGTGGGAGTCAACCAAACCAGCCGAGTTACTGGAGAGAGAGCTGAGGCTGAGCTGTGGGGTCGTGGCATCTGGGGCCCTTGAGCTGCAGTTCTGCAGAACAAGGCAGGCACGTCTGGCCTGCCAGGTATTCTAGGCTGTGTCCAGTGGCAGGTGTATCAGCACTGAGGGACGAGATGAGGGAGAAGAGAGGCCCTGTGTCAGTCTTATTGAGGTGTAAATGCAATTTGCTGCAAATGTATGGTAAGGGGCAGAGGGGATGGGGCTTATGGGCCAGGGGTTTAGGAGCTATGCAGCAGGGCAGCGACCACAAACACAGCATCAGAGGCTTGGGCTGGCCAGAATAGGACAGGTTTCCTGATGATCTCTCTACCCTGGTGAACTTGACAGGTGCATGGATGCATCATGGTGAATGGTGCCCTTGGATTCTTTGACTATTGGGGAAAGGAGATAGGATTCCTGGAAAAGAAAGAAAAAGAAGGAGGAGGAGGAGGAGAAGAAGAAGAAGAAGAGGAAGAAGTTCTTACAGGATAAGCAGGAGGCTTGAACCATTGGACTTTAAGAGCAAAGATTTGACCTAATGCTTAAGCCAGGCCGAGCGAATGAGTCGTGTCTGTTACAGAGACCATATATTAAGACAACAAAGGCTTCCAACGCCTCATACATCTATAAAGCTGGGAAGTTCTGGGAGTGTTCCCTCACACACACAAAGAACTGACAGTGTATAGCAGAAGAACAAAATGTATTTCATGCCCTCACAGGTACGGAACAACAGTCCCATCCGGGGCAAGGTGACTGGGACAGGCCGTCAGGGATGTGGAAGAGCACGTTCATGGGCGTAACTGAAGTAAGAGGTTGCATTAACTGGCTATTGTCTCATGATGAATTACCACAAACTTAGCAGCTTCAAACCTACAGTCTATCCTCATCATCTGCAGATTCTCTATTGGCTACAATTAATCTGCAACCTCAAAAAAATCAGTACTCACAAGGCTTTCACGGTCATTTGCAAATACGTGTAGAGTGGCAAAATATGTCACCCAGTGTGCACGTCTCCAGCAGCAGCGGAACAAGACAACACTCTGCCTTCTTGTTTCAGCGCTCACACTGCAAACAAGAGCCCTCTTGTAGTCTGTGTAGTGCCGGGTTTTTTGCAATCTTATGATTTTTGTCGGTAATCTCGCTGTTTAAAGTGGCCCCCAAGCATAGGGCTGAAGGGCTGTCTGGTGCTGCTAAGCCCAAGGCTGCGATGTGCCTCCTGGAGGTCATCGGTGTGCCACGCAAGCTTCATTCGGGCATGCGTTCTCGTGCTGTTGGCCACAAGTGCAATGTTAATGAATCCACAGTAGATTAAATAAGGTGTCTTTAAACAGAAACACACATAAAACAAGGTTATGTGTTGATCAACTGATGAAAATGTCACCACAAAGCATAAGACACTCTTAATCCTAGGGAACAAACTGAGGGGTGGGGGGGGGGGGGGGGGGGGGGATGGAGTACCTGGGGGATGGGTATCAAGAAGGGCACGTGATGGAATGAGCACTGGGTGTTTCAGGCAACTGATGAATCACTGAACTCTACCTCTGGAACTAATGATACATTATATGTTAATTAATTGAATTTAAATTTAAAAAGAAGTCACATCTAGAAAAAAAAAAAAAAATTTGAATTTAAATTAAAAAAAAGAAAGAAAATGCTGTCACCAGAGAAGCTGGCAGGACCCTAACTCTATATTTCACCTAGGAGCAATGGCATGAATTCATTTTTCACACCAACATCATAGAATGTAACTACTGTGAAAAGCGAGAATCGACTGTACGTTTATTACATTTATTCTCTCACACAGTTTCTGTAAGTCGGGAGTCTAGGGGTGGCTTAACGGCATCCTCTGCTTAGGGGCTCAAAGGCTGAAGGCAGAGGTCAGCCAAACCATGTTCCTCTGAGGAGCCTGGGTCTTCTCCAGACATGGGTGATTGTTGGCAGAGTTCAGTCCCTGGTGGCTGTGGGACTGAGGTCCTGTTTTCTAGCTGGCTGTTGGCTGGGCTGCTCCCAGCATCAAGAGGCCGCCAGCAGATCTTTGCCACTTGGCCTGCACACAGCATGGAGCTCACTTCTTCAGGCCAGCAGGAGAATCTTTTACTCTAGTTGTCTATGAAGGAGTTTCATATAGCAGAATAATCTTGGGAGTGCCTATCCTGTATAACAAAACCTACTCCTGGAAGAGACATCCCATCCCTTCTGACCTGCCACTTACACTCAAGGGGGAGGGATTATACAGGGCGTGACTCACTGGGGGTCACATGAAGGTATGTTTGCTATAGAGGTACACCAAAATCTTCTAGAAGGTGCCATACAGACATGGGGACCATGACTAGATGTCACTGTTTACTCAAGAAAGAACTAACAATTATGAAATTAATTTGGAAGATCTGCACATTGATGTGATTGGTGTGTGTGTTGGGACACCTGGGTCTTATTCAGCTCTGTCACTGACCTCAAGAGGGCAAATAACTGGGCCTCCATTTTGTCAACTCTATAGAGTGGGCCACATGGTTAGAAATCCATGGGTAAGTAAACTGCAGACATTTTTTAAAAGATTGAAGTGGTGAACTCACGGTATGACAGTTGGTCTACAAATCCTTCAGACTGTGGGGCAAGTGCCCAGGGAGGCTCTGCTCCGTCCTATTCCACTCGGTTAAGAAGTCTTCAAGAGGCCCCTGTTTCATGGTGCATTTTCAGTGGAAAGGAGATGGAAAGGCCCAGAATTACAGAACTGATTATTGCTAAGTCTCTGTCGGCCCACACTGAGCCCACAATCTGCACATCGATTACCGCCAGGCCCACGGGTGAGATGCTCAGAAAGGTCTGTTCTGCTTCCAGATCCTATGGTTCAAGAATTGGGTTGCAGGGTGGACACGGTGCACCCAAGTTGTTTGGTTATGGGTTTACATGTCATTATGGGTAACTCCAAGGGCACCATCCATGTAGAGCTCCCGAGGCAGCCTTAAGTCACATAGGCTTCCTCCTCTGTCTAGCAATAAAGAAGGGAATTGGGTTTGCAGGGTCTCTCCCAAGCGCCTTAGTGTGTGTGTGTGGCCTAATTAAGCTCCATTTAGGTGGAATACACATCAATACGGCTCTTTCTCCTTCAGAATTTCTTTCAGACTGTAGTCCTTTTATTTAAGAACCACTTTGTTTCTCTTTTATTTGGAGTCCAAAAGCCATTAGGCATCAGAGCTCCTGCTTCTTCAATGGGCATTCAGACGCGGACTGCAGATGGCTGGACAAGGGTGGTCCTTGTGCTCTGGGCCGGATTTGCCCTGGGGCCTTCCTCTGATGGAGCATCTTTCACTAACATTTGCTTTTTCAAAGCCATCTTTCCCTAACAAAGGCTTCTTTCTCTATAGATGACTTCTAATAACCTTTTTTATCCCTGTAAGGACATTTGGTTCTAACCCTTTCCAGAAACCCATTCCTAACTTCTAAATCGGGTGAGAGCAATAGATTCTCTGCAGACACTGAGTGTTAAACAATGTCACAGCCCTGCCTGATCAAACCAGGTCTTCTAGCTCAGATTCAATGCTGTTTCTCTGTAAAACAAAGAGGTTGAGTTGGATGATCTCCAGGTCTCTTTTTTTCTCCTTTAAAAATGCTGTTGTGGGGTCTGAGACTGTAGATAAACCATGCTATACCTGGATTCCAGCACCCCAAGCTGCAAGGTGTGCTTGCTCAACATTCAGATTTCCGGGCCCCAGACAGACCTACTGGATCAGGATCCTGGGGGAGTGGGGGAGTAGAGTCTGAGAATGTGTATTTATAGCAAGCTCCCCAGGTATTTCCAACGTGTAGTCAGATTTAGGAACAACTGGGTGGCATTTGTTTAGAAAGCAAGCTAGGGCAGCATGTTTCTGCTTGCAAGAATAAGCAATGCGTTCAGAACAGCGGGTTCTGCTCGTTGAATAGTCTCTGACTTTTCTGTCACAGGTATGTTGGTCTTTGGCCCAGGAGGAAAACACAGCAAATAGCTATGGAAAACAATGAGCTCCCACTTGAACAACTGGCCTCCCCTCCGGCCAGCTTTTATCAGGCTTCACCCTCAGTGATGAGCAGATACATGTGCAGAAGGTGCCCACCACCTGAATTATGACAACTGCAAAACGTAGACCAACTTATAAACTCATGTTGTCTGTTTGCATTTTGACAACTTCATCCTTCCTTGTCAATCTGCCTGAAGGAGACTGAACTCGCTGTTATTTAGTCTTACTTTATTTGAGGACTGGAAGGCAGACTTCCTCTTCATTTACCCAGTTTTCACCCATGAGGACACAAATCAAGACTCTATCAGGAAAGTACTTGGCGTCACTTATCCCTGTTTTGAGGACTGATGAGGCTCAGTGATCATCTTACTAAGGAGAGTTGAAGGAAGTTGATCTCTGTTGCATTTCTCTAAGGGTATTTCTCACTGAAGGAGCACTGTTTTTTTTTTTTACCCACTTCAATTAATGAAAGTAACTTCTGGCTCTGGTACTCCTTCTTATGGAGGAGAAATGAATAGTGAAGGGTGCACCTACAGCCCACCTCTGTGATGAGATGGTGTGTGGTCTGTGCTGGGATGTTTTGGAGAGCAGGTGCTTCTTCTTATCTTAGGTCATCCAGGTATAGAAGCCTCACCTCCAGGAGGACTCAGGTGTTCACGAGCATACATCTAGCTTTCGTGGTAGGCTCATGGAGAGATCTCAGTGTGCTGGGATGTCATTCTGAGGTTGTCAGCTGCCCCTGGGGAACAAATGGGTGGCAGTTGCTCTGCATTGTCCCCAATGTGCGGTAGAGATGAACGCTGCCTTGTGTGGTACGCCATGTTTGATTTGCTTCCTAGCAGTGTCTGTCTGTTTTGTTTTGTTGTCCTCATGAATATTGCTAAGAATGGTGATGAGTAAACAGAAAACAATCTAGCCATCAGGATTCAATGAACTCAATGACATGGAGAGCTCCTGGGAAGCTTCTCAGAAAGGGTTTTACAGACTCAGAAAATGAGCTTGAAATGTATTTTGGTCTCTCTTAAATGAAATCCTCAATTCTGCATCTCTTTTAATGACAAAATCTTTGAGTTGATAGAGAGAATACCCTCCCAGCTTCAGAATAGGACATTCCTCGATGACTCCTTGCCCTCGTGCCTAGAAAGAAGTGGACAGTGAGTTGGGATCAGTGGTGGGCTACTCTGGGCTCTGGATGGAGCATTCTTGTCTGGGGTAATGACCAGGGCTGATATTTGTGCAGAAGAAGGTGAGATTATGAGATAACATTGGGCCAATGGACCCAGAAGCACCCTAATTCTGCCTCAGCCCATCTCCCCTCCCTGGGAAGTCTCTGAGGGAGGCCTATGCTCAGAGGACAATCTCAGGGGTCAGTGTATCACTAGCTGGAGCTCTGACCCCATGCACTAAACTCCAGCATATTCTTTGGAGCTGAGAAAGTTTGGATCACATGGTGAACCTACCTTGACCCTAAAAGATTAGGCCAGAGAAACCACTTCATCCTGAGGATGAGATGTAGTTGGCCCTGGATGTCCATCCCAGGCCACCCTGAGGTCAGGGACACGCACATGAAGGAGAAGACAAAGGCAGCTCAGAAAATCCACAGAGAGGTGGTGTAGGAATCTAGCCAAGCTACTAAGAAGAAAGATCCTCCAGAGAGGAGCTCTATACCCTTTGTGTGACCTTTAGCTTCTTGACTTTAGGGCTTTAAACGGGGGGAGGGGGGGTGTGAGGATTTCATTTATTTCACTTACCTCTCCTTGTGTGAACTGGGGAAGGGGGAACGGGGAGGGAGATGGGGAAGGAGAGAGGCTTGAGCCAACAGTCCCTCCACACTTGCTTTCTCTCTGAGAGGCCAAGGGACTTAATACTAGTCTTTGTGGAGTCTACCAGGCATGTTGCTTTTCCTGTAACCCTGGGATGGGGACATGATCAGTGTTTCAGGGGACATCTGCCCAAACTTCGTGGGGTACCCTTCTCAGTTCTTACCAATATCTCTCATATCCATAAAAGATTCATGAATGCCTTTTATAATTCCACCAAAAGCTTTCAAGTTGGCCAGGACACACCTTCAGAGAAGGCTGCCTGGAGGACATCTATACAAAGTGGAGAAAGCCCCTTTGCTCACGGCTCCTAGTCCCAGGGTCTGCAGAGATCCTCCAGAAATCCCACTGTGGGGAATCACAAGTTAGATCATGCAATTCTGCAAAGGAAAAGTGACACAGATCCACTAGACACCCCTCAGAATGGCCAAAATCTGGAACACAGACAACACTAAATGCTGGCAAGAATGTGACAAAACAGGAACACTCATTCTTTGCTAATGGAAATGCAAAATGATACAGCCACTTTAGAAGACATGCAAAGGGTTTCTTACAAACTAAACATATTCTTATCATACAATCCATCAATTACACTGTTGGGTATTGACCTAAAAGAGTTGAAAACTTACGTCCACACAAAAACCTGCACATGGGTGTTTACGGGGACTCTATTCATAATTGCCAAAACTTGGAAGCCATCATGATGTCCTTCAGCAGGTGGATGGATAAATGAACTCTGGTGCCTCTAGACAATAGAATATTATTCAGCACTCAAAAGAAATGAGCTATCAAGCTATGAAAAGACATGGAAGAAATGTAAATACATATTAGTAAGTGAAAGAAGTCAATCTGAAAAGGCAACGTACTTTTTGATCCCAACTATATGAGATCCTGGAAAAGGCAAAACTATGGAGACGGTAAAAAGATGAGTGGTTGCCAGGGGAGAGACAAGTAAGTGAAGCACAGAGGATTTTTAGGGCACTGAAATAATATTCTGTATATTATGATGATGGATACGTGTCATTCCACATTTGTCCAAACCCACAGAATGTATACCTCCAAGAGTGAACCTTAAAATACACTATGGACTTTGGATAATGATGATGTGTCAATATAGGTTCATCCTTGGTAAAAAAATGTGCCATTCCACTAAAATTAACAAGTCAGGAAAGGACAGATGTTGGAGGGGATGCAGAGAAAGGGGAACCCTCCTACACTGTTGGTGGGAATGCAAGCTGGTGCAGCCACTCTGGAAAACAGTATGGAGGTTCCTCAAAAAGTTGAAAATAGAGCTACCATATGATCCAGCAATTGCACTACTGGGTATTTACCCCAAAGATACAAAAGTAGGGATCCGAAAGGGTACGTGCGCCCCGATGTTTATAGCAGCAATGTCCACAATAGCCAAACTGTGGAAAGAGCCCAGATGTCCATCGACAGATGAATGGATAAAGAAGATGTGGTATATATATACAATGGAATATTATGCAGCCATCAAAAGGAATGAGATCTTGCCATTTGCAACGACGTGGATGGAACTGGAGGGTATTATGCTGAGCGAAATAAGCCAAACAGAGAAAGACATGTATCATATGACCTCACTGATATGAGGAATTCTTAATCGCAGGAAACAAACTGAGGGTTGCTGGAGTGGGGGGTGGGGTGGGAGGGATGGGGTGACTGGGTGATAGACACTGGGGAGGGTATGTGCTCTGGTAAGCGCTGTGAATTGTGCAAGACTGTTGAATCTCAGATCTGTACCTCTGAAACAAATAATGCAATATATGTTAAGAAAAAAAAAAGAAGAAGAAGGTAGCGGGAGGGGAAGAATGAAGCGGGGGAAATCGGAGGGGTAGACGAACCCTGAGAGACGATGGACTCTGAAAAACAAACTGAGGGTTCTAGAGGGGAGGGGCGTGGGAGGATGGGTTAGCCTGGTGGTGGGTATTGAGGAGGGCACATTCTGCATGGAGCACTGGGTGTTATGCACAAATAATGAATCATGGAACACTACATCTAAAACTAATGATGTAATGTATGGGGATTAACATAACAATAAAAAAAGTAAAAAGCAAAAATGTGCCATTCTAGTGAATGATGTTGATAATGGGGGAGCCTTTACATGTGTGGTACAGGGAAATATGGGAAATTTCTGTACCTTCGTCTCAATTTTGCTGTGAACCTGAAACTTCCCTAAAAAAAAATAGTCTTAAAAAAAGACACAAATTTGCTATCACATAAAACTTACTATTTCCCCATTATTCCTCATACAAAATCAGATAGAAATGCATTTTGCCCCATAACCTCCATTTTCTCATACTTCACTGGAACTGGCATGTTTCCCTGAGAGTCTCAAAGGCTGCATTATTCCAACACTGGGTCTTTCCCGCATTGCACTTTTTCAGAGACCCAGAGGGTCCCAGATATTCAAGAAAATAGCCATGCTGGTTCCACATAAACAAATTCAGCCCAAGTCACAAAGTAGCCATTTTATTTCTTCACAGGATAGTTCTAAACAGCAAGCAGGAGAATGGCTGTCTCCTTGTGAATTTGTTCCAGCCCTGAGGAATATCCACTGGACTCTCTTCTGGGATATCTTAACCTTTAGCCAAAGGCCAGCAAGCTTTATCTGTTAAGGGCCAGATAGTAAATATTTTAGGCTTTCCTGGCTGTAAAGTCTTGGTCACAACTATTCAACTCCGCTGTTGTGGTGTCAAAGCAGGGAGTGTGGCTGTGTTCCAATAAAACTTTATGTGCAGAAACAGACAGCCAGATTTAGCCTGGGGGCCATCATTTGCCAATCCCTGCTGTAGCAAGGAAGGGATGAGCCCAGGATCTGGGACCCCCGCCTCCTCCCCCACCATCTGGTCTGCCCAGACCATACCCCCTTCTCCTGTGGTGGCTCTCCCATGTATATGAGCCTTTAACACTTGGCCTCAACCGTTTGGGCCTAACCCAAGCCTGGATACTAGGGTTTGTCTCCAGGAGTGGTTTGAAATGGACATGGGAAAAGCTGGTTGCTCTTTGGTGGTAGAAACCATGGGATTTGAATATCAGGCCATGTTGGCATCCATACTCTCTACCACATGGAGGAAGCTTGTCTGTGCTGACTAGAGGGGATGCTGATGCTCAGAGCACAGTGGAAGCATGAGAGGGAGAGTAGGGTCCTGTGGGCAGTTATTTGCCTGGTTGTAATTGTTCCTGAAGCCCATCTTTACTTCATTATATGAGACAACTCAATTTCCTTCTCATAAATTCCCCTTCTTGCTCCACCTACTAAAACCTAAATTTCTGTTGGTTTTAACCAACAGAATCTTCATGGATTCTCCAGGTCATATCTTGGAGGACACAGTTATTCCCAATAATTAGACAATGTTGCTCCTAGGTGCCTGGGTATGTGTTTGGTACTCAATCTTGCTTCCTTACAAATACCTAGTTCCTAAAAAAGTCAGCTGGGTACCCTCTGTGTTGATGACAAGAACACAGTTTCAGTTCAGAGATGGATCTGCACACAGTGACCGGCCAATTCCAGATGGTGGGCATAGCTTTTTCTGCTCCCAACCGAAACACTCACTAATGATGACCTCCCTGGCTCCAGAGCAGTCAGCTGGCTTGAGGAGATCAAGCATTCTGGGGATTTAAAACATCAGAACAAACTCTTGGGACAGCCTTCTCCCAGATAGGCAGGTGCTGCGTCACTCACCAGTTTCCTGGACGAGGCTGCCACAGAGGGATTTGTCAAAGGTCAGGCTTTCATCTGTAACCTGGAGCAAGAAGACAGCCAGCACTGGTTTGTCAGAGTGGAGTTACCCCAGCTCTGTCACAAATTTGCCCCTCACTGTAGGCCTTCACTGCCGAACTATTGCCCTGCCCTGGGCCAAGGGAGACGTGAGAGGGAATAGCGGAGCTTCCTGGGCCCCTCCTGGGATTTGAGTTTGTCATCTCTAACACCTGACAATCCGCAGAGAACCTCCAGGCCTTCCCACACTCAACTGCTGCCTGTGTTTGGAAACGCAAAGGCCCAGGGGAAGGGTGCCTCCCACGTTGCTGGACATCTTGTATTTCAGGACGCTGCAGGGTGGCGGGTCATGCACCTCAGATGATCATGGCCGGCGTGGGCAGGGTGGGGCTGAAAAGCTGTCTGGTCTCCCAGATCTTCAGCCTTGGAGTTTTGATAAAAATGATGTCACTAGCCTTCCACAGAGCTGTTTTGTTTGTGGGGAGGGCCCCAGGGTGGAGGCCCGATAAGCAGCCTTCCCACATGTCTTTATGACGTGGGTTTGCTTATCAGTGCTCTGAGAGGGATGGCCTCTTTGATTGGTCCCTAACCTTCCAGAGAACCACCAGGAATGTCAGCCTCTGCTAAGTTTTCACAGATGTCCCAGAACCTGTGGCTTCTTAGGTTCCCAGACCAGAGAGAGAAGGCCAGCCTTGAAGGCCAGGCTGACGTGAGCTGGATGACTTAACAGCAGGGATGACCCAGGTGTATTGATGACTGACATAGGCTTTGTTATGTCAACCAGTGCTTTGAGTGTGTGAGCACTAGAGCCTCCATTTAAAGGGAACCATGTAAGAAACTTCAGGGTGGGAGAGCTCTCGATGCAGCGAGAGGCTTGAGGCTGAGCAGGTGTGGGTGCTGGGTCCTCGCCTCCTGGGAGCTCCTTTCCCCAAGGCAGGTCTGTGGGGGCTTGGCAGGGCAGAGTTTGAGATCTTCTGATGTCCATTAACATACACAGGGTAAGTTAAAACACACCTGCTTATGTAATGAATGCTCAAGACAAAACCGGTTTCCCACTCAAAATGCCACTGTGCCCTCACAGCTAAAGACAACTGGAAAGCTCCTGATTGGGAAGAGTTATGAGTTGGGGGCATCCCTGGCTCCCCACACCTGCCTCCACTTGCCACCCATCCACACGATCCATCCCACCCCAGGACTGGAGCGGAAAGGGGACGTGGACATCAGCTCGTTACCAAGGCATCTTGTTGCGTATCCTCCCTTCTTAGAAGGTGCTTGCCTTGCAGCTTGTGATTAAGTGTGAGGGAATTGATCCCTCAGAAAACAAGCACAAGGTATCCAGATGGACCCCCCTTCAATTCCAAGCGCAAGACTCTCAGGGATAGATGTGCGCCCAGCTGGGCAGTTGCCCGCTCCATGAGTTGATGAGGATGACCACGTCCTCAATGTCACAGCTTCCTGTGAGCCAGCCACTGTGCTCAGGAAGCCGTCTACATTTTGTGTATGTAGTCTTCTCTGAGAAAATTCTCTCTGGGCTTCTGGTCAGCTAAGCCCTGGATGAGACATGTGCCTCATTTCCAGAAAGCAGCTCCTTCTAGAGCATCAGACATTGGGTCTGAACCTTGCTCTTCCACGTCTCAACCCTTGCCTTAAAGTTCACTTAGGAACCCCAGAACCTCTGGGGCTGGAGTCCATGTCAGCCGTCTTCTGGGGTCTGGAGTCCAGTGACATTCCTGCTGCCCAACCACCTGCCCCTGAACCCTTGTCCTCTAAGGCTCTCTCTCACGCGGCCCTCCCTCGATGGTGGAATGTTCTCCTTAGAGTGCTTGCTTTATATCCACCGAGTTTTCATGTCCAGCCTCCTAGGGACTAATCTTTCCTGCTGTTAATAACAGAACAATAATGAACCTTTACTTAGGGATTATAGCTCACTACACACAGGGTGACTGATCTCGCACATGAAGACGAAGGATCTCACAAACCATTCCTCCTACCTTAACAGAGGAAGACCCCGAGGCGTCCCTTGTTTTGGTGGCCGAGGTCCCCCCACTCCCAAGTGGTTGAGCTGGGCTTTGAATCCAGCTCCGCTGCCCCAGAGTCTGAGTGTTTCTCCACGGAGACTCTGCTCCAGCAGTCACATCAAACAAGACCGTGTTTCTGCTCTCTCTCTCTCTCTTTTTAAAATGTTTTGAGAGTCACATACTTCAGTGAGTTGTCTTAATGACACAGCAGGGTACACTGGGCCACAATAGTCCGCTCTCTCGGTGAGGGCTCCTGTTTATGCAGTCCATCTGTGGGAACCTTGTTCTCCACAACATGTCTGTGTTCTCCACAACACATGTCAAGCTCAGGCAAGAAGTGGACGGTCCAGGAAGAGGTTCACACCTCTCTTGTGACTCTGTCTACCTGCTGGACGCTCTCTCTGCTCCTACATAAGGAAAAAGAAAATACTTCATCGGGAATCCTCCACGGTCAGAACCAGCTAGAACCGAAGTTAAAAGTCCTCCTGTCAGTTGGAGCCATCCACTTAGCAACTGAGTACAAGTCCTTGGGTTCCCCTTGAGTGAATTTTGTGCACTGAGTCAGCCAGTGGCTTTTAGTACGTTGTGCGATAGCGAGTAGTAAAAAGATGAACAAGACATAAATAATTCCCTTCCAGGACTTTATAAGCTTATAATCAAATAGTAGCAAAGAATAGGTGCTTTTACTTTGCATACAGCTTCATTGCCCAGACCCAAAGGGAAGGATAATAATGACAGGCCCATGTAGGTATTGGGAAGCTTCCAGAAGGGGCACAACATATGACCAACCAAGATGCCCAGCAGTGCCGAAAGGAACACACACGTCCATCTCTCAGAAGCATCCATACCCCAGAGGTGCTGAGGGTCCTGCTGTCCCCTGCAAACAAGCCAGCACGTCCCATTGTAAGCCTGGGGTCCTATCCCCGACCTCTCATCTGCCTGGCAAATTCCTGACGAGCTCCAATTGCTCTGACTTGGTCACTGGTGGCCATTGGGATGTTGGTTCTGCTCCCCTTGGAGTGGGGACAAGGTGTGCTCCCAGGCTTTTTGGTACCTTGTGTCCCCCAGTTTGGGTCCTGGTAGTGCATGCCTAGCGCTGGAATGTCTATAATTTTTACCTATGGAGAGGGCCGAAGTCACGGTTGCTCTTCCTGGGTATGAATGGGTGGTTCAAACAGGAACAGACAGGCTTTGAGGAACAGACAGGCTTATCGGAGACCCACGATTAGTGACACCCCAGAAGACCCCCCGAGCTGCAGGTGGCCTTTGTGGTTCATGGGAGATAAGGCGACAGTGTGGAAACAATGAAGGAGAAAGATGAGGAATGGATTTCCACATGGCACCCATGTGTCTCCTTCACTGATTGCCAGTGGTTAACCTTGCTGTTACCCCGCGGGCCAGTCTGGGCACAGGCAGCAGTGCAAGGCAATCCCTATTCTCACAGACTCGGTGTATAGAAGCAGAAAAGGGAAAAAATATGATAAAAAAAATCAATCTAGTACTAATTTGAATTATAACTTTCTATCGTTGTATTTTCTCTTATTTTCAAGTGTATTTCCCACAGATTTTTGTGTATAGGTGGGATTCTGTGTTCACTGCATTCGATTTCCTTCTTCATTGCAAAGTCTGTGGATACTGGGGGAGCACGGAGGGGCAGCAAGGGACTTGGGTTTGAAGTTATCTCCTTCTGCAAACGTTTTCTAAAATGATGTGTTTTATGCACGCTTAATCTGGATGATGTTGGCAACATCTCTGCCACTCCAAGAACCAATACAGCCTGACTCATACCCCCAACTGCATGGTCTGAAGAGGCTCACATAAATTCCTTATCTTGCTTCCCTAATCAGCTGGGACCAAATACTCCATCTTTTTATTTCAAAGAAACCCATTCCCCCGCAATGTCTTTGGAACTGGAATTTCTTTGGTGAGAGACCTGGTGCCAAGGACTCGCTGGGTAGGTAGTGCTGGGCTAAGTGCTTGAAATGGCACCAAGCAGACAAACCATAGACGGGCTGGACAATGCATCCAATTTCCTCATTTCCTTGCCTGATAAAGAAGGTTCTTGTTGGCTGGGTACTCTGCTCAGTGGAGAGTTTCAGCCTGCTCAGCCCACTGAAAGATGGCTCACCATTCTCCATTTCAGAAGGCACTCAGTACTTGATAGTGCAAGGCCAGTAAGCTTTTCCCCGCTGGCATGCAGGTATGAGTGCTGGTTCACAGGAAGATATTTAAAGATCATCTAGATGTGAGAGCTGGAAAGGAATTTGGAGTCAGCATTTTCTCAGTGTTTCTTAAAATACAGCTTTATGTATTTATTTTGTAATTTATTTATTTGAGAGAGAGAGAGGAGATAGCAAGAGAGAGCATGAGCTGGGGAGAGAGGGAGAAGCAGGCTCCCCACTGAGCAGGGAGCCCAATGTGGGGCTCGATCCCAGGACCCTGGGATCATGACCTGAGCCAAAGGCAGACGCTTAACTGACTGAGCCACCCAGGTACCCCAAAATACAGGTTTAAATTCAAGTTGTCTGAGGGTTTCCTAAGTCCACTTCAGTCCTCAACCCAAATTTGATTCAGTTGGTTTGGAGTGGACCCTGGTTACTATGTTTTAAAAAGAATTTTTTTTAATTCAAATACAATGAACATACAGTGTTATATTAATTTGAAGTGTACAATACAGTGATTCCACAATTCTGTACATTACTCAGTGCTCATCACAATGAAAGTAGTCTCAATCCCCTTCACCGGTTCACCCATCCCCCCCCACCTCCCCTCTGGTAACTACCAATTTGTTCTCTATAGTTAGAGTCTGTTTTTGGTTTTTCATCTCTTTTGTTTTCTTTTCTCCTTTGTTTGATTTCTTAAATTCCACATATGAGTGAAGTCATATGGAATTTGTCTTTCTCTGACTGACTTAATTCATTTAGCATTATACTCTCCAGCTACATTCATGTTGTTGGAAAAAGCAAGATTTCATTCTTTTCTTATAGTTGAATAATATTCTATTGTATAGGGACGCCTGGGTGGCTCAGTCGGTTAAGCATCTGCCTTCGGCTCAGGTCATGATCCCAGGGTCCTGGGATCAAGTCCCGCATCAGGCTCCCCTCTCCACGGGGAGCCTGCTTCTCCCTCTGCCTCTGTCTCTCTCTCTCTCTGTCTCTCATGAATAAATAAATAAAATCTTTAAAAAAATATATTCTATTGTATATATGTACCACATCTTCTTTATCCATATATAAGTCGATGGACACTTGGGCTGCTTTCATATCATGGCTATTGCAGATAATGCTGTAGTAAACACAGGGGCATGTATCTTTTTGAATTAGCATTTCATTAGCATTAGCATTTTCACTATTTATTCATTATTTCATTATTTCTAACAGGTTTGTTAGGTGGGGAGCCGGGTGGCTCAGTCGGTTAAGCGTCCGACTCTTGATTTCAGCTCAGGTCATGATCTCAGGATCATGAGATTAAGCCCCACATCAGGCTCCACACTCCCTGCTCGTACTCTCCCTCCCTCTCTCTCTCTCTCAAAAAAAAAAAAAAAAGCTTTGTTAGGTGATTTTGTTTTATTGTATGGTCTTAGTTCCAAACCACATAATAGTTAAAAATTTCTCACTCTGCTGATAAAGAAACTGGATACCTAAGAATGAAACAGCTTTGCTGAAGTCACACTAGCTGATACAATGAAAGGTTGCTTGCAAGAGGCCCCTGAGGTGGGGACAGTCTGTCTGGCTCTCAGTCCCATCTCCAGCAGTGTCCAGCTCACAGCAGGTGCTGAGTAACTGAGAGGAGCTTGGGGGTCACACAGCTAATATGTGGCTGAGCATGGCTGAGCCTCGCTGAGAATGTTGGGACAGGTAACACCTAGTGGCAAAGCACCTGTTTTCAGAGATCCCTGCCTCAGAACCTAGCTTTGCCAGATACTGTCTGTGTAATCTTAAGCAAGGAGCTTAACCTTAGAGGTTCATATTCTTTGTTTATAGCAACAGAGCTCTTGAGACGATGAAATGACACTTAATATGTTTAGGGCACAGCCAGATACATTGTATACACTTAACATCAGCTGTTTTTATTTTTGTTACAATCCCTTGCTCTTTTTGCTACTATATTTTGCCTGAATTTTTTTTTTTCATCTTTATGTGCTAAGCGTTTGAAGACTCTATTGAGATAACACGAAGGCAATGTGAATCCTCTCACCGATGTCTGGAATTTCTTATTATTTAGGACACAGACTGATGCTTTTCAATTCATGAGCCAATTTCTCATCCCATCTAATTTTAGTTCCCTTCATTACTTCAAAAAATTTCCCCTAGAATTGCCAAAGTGAGGATCAGACCCATTTATTTTTCCATTTTCTGTCTGCAGAGCGCATTGCACTTCAATTTTCTCCACCTTTACGGTTCTGACCATTTTTCCTACCATCTTAATCACCATCTTGCTCTGTCAACATACATTTGACAGTTACAGATGCACATGTATCCAGATTCGGAAATGCTGACTTTTCAACATCGTGACTCGTTTGCAAGATTTCTAAAGACTTTAACTCTCTTAGGAATTAAAATACAGCATTGCGGAATGGTACTATTGGACCCAGTTCAAGATTTGTTGTCTGAATGACAGCAATGGAATGGTGTTGATCCCAGTGAGTTAGGAGCTTCCCTCTCTTTGGCCAAGTCCTCCCTGAATCCTGAGCTTAATCACAGAGGAGAGTCTGGCTTGGCCTGCAGTATCACTAGAGTTTTATTGACCTTGTGGTACCTTCAATATCAGGAAAGCAGACTGTACCTATTGAAAATCTGATTTGGAGGGATGTCTGGGTGGCTCAGTCAGTGAAGCGTCTGCCTTTGGCTCAGGTCATGATCTCAGGGCCCTGGGATCGAGTCCCGCGTCGGGTTCCTTGCTCAGCGGGGAGTCTGCTTCTCCCTCTGCCTTGTGCTCTCTCTGTCTCTTTCTCTCTCTGTCACACATACACAAATAAATAGATAAAATCTTAAAAAAAAAAAAAGAAAATCTGATTTGGAGAAGGTGATCCATGTGCATGATTTGCTAAGTGAGCTATTGCCCATTTATTAAAATAGCTTCTCCGACCTCCTCTCCTATCTGCCCCCTTTCTGCTCAGATAAAAACCTAAGTCCTCATATGTGAGTTTGGTTATTGCTGCCTTCTTTGTGGCGACTCACGATAAACCATGATATCACACCCTAACACGCCTATATTTGCCCTCCGGAATTTTAATACTATACATTTTCAAAAGACCAGAATTCTGAAAACACATTCTTTAGATTCTCCTTTTCTCTGGCTCTCATGGGAATAAATGCTGCTCAGTCACTATCATGGGACCCACGTTGGAGATCCTGGGTGAATGTGACAAGTGTCTGCTCCATTTTCACTCGGCCTCCTAATATAGTGGGGATGGTGTTGTCCAGGGTCCGGTGACACTTTCCCACATCTGTCACCCTGCCACCAGCTCTCCATGACTGGAATTCCTAAAATCAAGAACCAAATCTCTCCATCGTGATTAAACAATAACAAGATGAAATCAACAGTAAATAGATCATTAAAGCAATGGGAGCGTAAAGGGAAATGACAATGAAAACAAGCGGGACTCCAGAGAGAGAGGAGGTGGAGAGAGAAATGAAACCATACACAAAGGGTCAAACTCTTTCATTTCAGAGATGAGAGCTCACGGCCAAAATATCAGAGCCATAAGATAAAGGCAAAATAGAAAAGCCATGAACTTGTCGAGAAACCAAAAACTGCTTCAAACACTTCACTCTAAACAAAATAAAACGCTAACACCAGAAGCTTACAGAGCAGACCAGGTGAAATAAGAAAATTGAATTACAACTTTGCAAAAGGAAAAGACAGAGGTGAAGCAGTCCACCCTGGCTGTGCCCCTTCCCAGGGCCGAGCTCTGTAAAGACTTTGGGGGTCCCCTTTGTGCCAAGGTGTCAGCACAGTAACCACCCCAAAACAACCTTACAGATAGGACTTGGAGGTGACCTGTTTTTTTTTTTTTAATTTTATTTATTTATTAGAGAGAGCAAGCGAGCACAAGCAGAGAGAGGGACAGAGGCAGAGGGAGAAGCAGGCTCCCGGCTGAGCAGGGAGCCTGATGCAGGACTCGATCCCAGAACCCTGGGATGGTGACCTGAGCTGAAGTCAGATGCTTAGCCGACTGAGCCACCCAGGTGCCCCTGGCCTGCTTTTTAAAAAAAAAAATCATAGAGTTGTCAAAACTGTGTGTCCATCGGACAGACAATTCCCCAAACACTGTTTAAAATTTAAAAATGCATCCATAAGGGATAACACCAGAGATGTGCAAAGAGGTGCCCAGGCCCATGGTGGTATTAGCCCATCTGGAAATGAATCTGACAGTGGGAAGGTCAGGACTCCAGTGGGCACTTAGGGAAAGCAGTGTGAGAAACAGAAGTCCCCGATGGGGACAGTCCCCTTACTGCAGTGGGAAAGTGAAATGATGGTCCTTTTCCTGTCATCACTACTAACCCACCACTGGAGAGTTTCCCACCTACAGCTCCCATTTCATGCAAAGTCAGACTTGAGGTCATGGTTTGTGGGACCAAGCTCTTCTCTAACGGACTCTCCACACCCATTCTCCCTGCCCCCCAAATTTCCCAGGCAGCCAGGCCCTAGCTCTGCTATGTTGTGACTCTTGCCCTGTGACCATGAGAGGCAAAGGCTGGTGAAGCCCTAATGCCTTGCACTTGGCCTAAGTGATGGGTTGATCTTGGGCAGGTTTGGCATCCTGGCTCCTCTCCAATGGCACAGAGGTGGCTTGGTGAACAAACGGCCCAGGAAAGACGCCCAGCTCCTTACCCTCAGACACCATACAGAATTCACTTGGGACTCTCCCGCCCTTCCCCAGAGGAACTATAGGGTGGAGATGCTACGGTCCTCCTGGAAGGACCACCTCCCACTCCCTCTCTACTCTTGGATAGAAGTGGAGAGAAGGTGATGGGGAGGCTGAAGAATTACCCCCTCTCCCTCCCCCATTGGTCGGGACACTTCCTCTCTGCACCCCCGCACCACTCTCCAGAGCCGTGCCCACCGCGATGGGGGAGGGGGCTCCACAGGCAGAGAGAAGGAGAGAGGCCAGCCTCTCACCACACAGTCGCCAAAGTAACGTCATGTCATGAGCCATTTTGTTGGACTTCTCCTGGCAACACCCGTGAACCAACCCAGTTCAACACTGCCTAATGTCTTCAGGGTTTGCATGTTGAGGAACACAGAGAAGCAAGCCATGTGCCAACACCTCTCCACAGCCTCTCAGAACTCACTCCCTTGTTCATGGACCGGGCTGCATCTTCCCACAAGCTAAGCCCATTGGTGCACGTGGTTCCTTGGTACCATTTCCCCTCCCTTTTCCCAGGCCCTGTGGAAGTGGCTGTTTCTGGTCATTGTCACTGCAGTGCACCTGTCCCTCCCCCACGAGCATCTCCTCTGAGCATCTTACCTGAGGCGCATCACCTGTGTCACCCCTGCCAAATGTCCTCTGTGGTGATCATCGTGTCACCACTGAGCTTTTCCTCACTCGTTTAATCACGATTACCTGCCTTCTCTGGCCAGAATGCAAGCTCCACAAGCAGAGACCTCCAGAGTCCTAGTCTCTGCATCTCCAGTGCCTGAAACATTGCCTGGTACATGGGGGCTGCCACTGGGTATTTGCTAACTGCAGGAATGATTTTGAACTCTTTGAGGACCAGGGCTCAAAACCAGATGAGATCATGATTTCACGGCGGGCAGGCACGGACAAGAAGAGAAGCTTTGTGGGATGTGCGCACCTGTGTGAGCAAAGCGAGGGGCAGCTTCTTCCCACCTTCTGCTCGCTGAGCCCTCTATGCTCCTGGAGTCTGGGCTGTAGTAGCTGCAGGGGCTCAAAGAAGGACATGGGGTGACATAGGGGCTCAAACCCAGGCCCAGGGTTGTTGGACACATTGTGATGGAAAGGCTCCAACAGGAATGGTACAGCGATGCTGTTACTGATTTGGAGAATATTTGCAATCTTCTTTAAGGATGCACTGGAGTCATCATGAATACATTGATATAAGGACTTTAAAAAAATCATGATAAATCCTGGGATTAGGATATATTCATGTAACTCTCCCTAATTCTCCCTGGCCTGGCTGTGTGATGAAAGATGTGTATTTAGCGGCAAACCACAAGCACGAGTCATTGCAAGACCTAATTCCTCAACAATAAAGGGCTCTGGAGGAGCTGTGTTGGGGGGAAAAAGCAGGGATGATTTCTTTGTCAACCTGAGTGAAAACAAAAGATTTTTCTATGAACTCTCAGTTGGGCAGAAACATATCTTAACTTCATACGTTTACTTCTTGAGTTTTCCCATTAAGCAAGATTTTAGTATATGAGAGATATGTTCCCAAATGAAAAAAAAAAAGTCCAGTTTTTTATTTCAGTAAGACAGGACATTGCATAACATTTTTCTTAGGACCAGAATGAGGATTTGGCATCACTGCTCAACGTTTAGGACTGCTCAGGAATTATAAGCTGCTGGAACCTGCTTTTCCATTCCCAGGTGAGGTGTGCGAGGGGCTCACTGCCCAAGCCCCTGGCCACACCTCTCCATCCCAACCTGAAGGCTGAGGACCAACCTTCTGTTAGTGTTTAAAATCCTTCTGAAGGTCAAATACGTGTAAGTCGATACATTTCCAGGCCTCCACTCTTCACTCTGTGATTTGGCTTCAGTGGCCCAAATACTTCCCAAAAACCTGTCCATGGGGCCCTCGATCTTTGATTGACAGGGATGCCAGGGAAGGAGACTTGGTTTTGAAACGATGATATTCTGAGATTTCTGCAGTGGTGAGCACCCCCTGTGCGGCCATCTGTTCAGTCTGAACTCCTGCTCTTTTTTTCTCCTAGACAAGGTGAACTGCAAGTGCAAAGAGGAGTTCTTAAAATATCTTTCAATGGACATGTGATCTCCAGGGCATCTGTGGCCATGGTTATTCCGGTGCCCCGGGAGCAGGTGGGCGTACAACATGGGGATATAGTGAGGTGTGCTTTTTTTAACTAATGCATGTTTGCCAGAGAATATCTGGCGAATAAAATAACATGACTCATAATAATCACATTAACCAGAGAAGGTCTTCACATACTTTTTTTTTTTTTTTTTTTTTAAAGATTTTATTTATTTATTTGAGACAGAGAGAATGAGAGAGACAGAGAGCACATGAGAGGGGGGAGGGTCAGAGGGAGAAGCAGGCTCCCTGCCGAGCAGGGAGCCCGATGCGGGACTCGATCCCGGGACTCCAGGATCATGACCTGAGCCGAAGGCAGTCGCTTAACCAACTGAGCCACCCAGGCGCCCGGTCTTCACATACTTTGACGCGGTGTTGTCCAGAGCACGTATGTTTGCCCTTTCCAGCATGGAACGCCCTTCTCCGCCCCCCATGATTGGCCTGGTTCTCAAGTCAACTTCATCGGAAATGAATATAGCTACCCCAGCTTTCATCTGATGAGTGTTCATAGAGTATGGCTTTTCTCCTCCATCCCTTTACTTTTAACCTGAGTTTTAATATTTAAAGCAGGTATCTTGTAGACGGCCTGGAGTCAAGTCTACTTTTATCATCCTGTCTGACTTTATTGCTATATTTAGACCATTCACATTCCAAGTGATTATTGATACAGTGAGATCCCTATCTGCCATGTGGGTAGCTGTTTTCTACTTGCTGGTTTTCTGTCTTTCTCTCCTTTTTGTCTCCTCTCCTGACCTTGGGCTTCCCTGAGCACTCCTCCTCAGCCAGAGAATGTGTCCCGAAGCTCTGTCCAGTCATCCACTGTTCTTCCCGGGGCGCTGTGCGTGTGGGGAGGGAGGCATTCTGTGATTCTAGGATTAAATCTCAATCTCTGGGTGGGCCTTTGACCTTCCCAAGTGCCACTCCCCTGGAGACCCCACCCCCGCCCTCCACCCCCTTCCTTGGCTGGAGTATCTGCAGTCTATGTCCCTGAAACCGGGAGCCCTCCTGCCTATGTTGTCTCTGCCCCTCAGACCTGAGACAAGAAAGTTAAGAGCACTTTTGTGACAGAGATCCATTTCCCCCACCTGGGATGTTCCAGAAGCTCTGACAAGGTCTTTTCCCTGCAGAGTAGACCTCTGCTGTGCAGAAGGGTCTGGGCATATTTTATAATGATTACTCTTCCCTTCTGCCTGCAAGAGCCAAGAAAGGTTCTTTCTCAGATCTTCACTGTAAGAACCTGGTGAGGCCCCCACAGATAAAACCCACCGACCGTGTGCGAGCCCCGAAGACCACAGCTTCCAGAGGCTTCTCGCTCAGGGTAGGACACACTCAGCCTCCAGCAATCCGTCATAATTCCCACCGAAGTGTCCTGCCAGTTGATGACTCTCCTGCTCTAGGAGAGCTGATTTGGGGCTTGTCCCCCCAGATTCTCATGTTTCTCCAGATTTGGGGGTGGCATTTTTCCTGCACCCTCGGTTCTCAGGAGGGTCTAAGAACAGTCATCCCTTCTCCGTTTGTCCAGCTTTTCCTGGCTCTAAAGACAGGAATGATGATTTATTTCTAAGCCCTCGTCAAGAACTGACTCCCCAAGTCCCCAGATAAGCCATGTTTACTTTTTGTCAAACCTCTTTCCCCTTTGACATGTTTATCTCTGGACGAGATGTATAGATGTTAGGAAGAACTTAGTGACTGAGGATGGGAGCCAGGTGCTGCCCCAAGGGCTTTATGTATATGTTCTTTTTTACATTGTTCCTCTGTCCCATACCATTCCCCTTTTACAACTGAAGACACACACCTTTTAGCTTATAAGACTTGTGTCCGAAGTCATGGGTTAGTAAGGAGCAGAACTTAGAAGGGAATGAGCAATGGCTTAATAAGACCCAAGAGCCAGACTTCAGATTCTGCCTTCTTTCCTGCACAGTTATGAATGGGCAGATGGATGGACAGATGGATGCAGAATTGGAGACATAGACGGATAAATATATCTCAACAGAAGAGAGATTATATTCAGCTCTATGGATAGATTTATAAATTAATATTATATTTTATGCATTTTCATAAATTAAAACAAATCCTTGATCAAGGGTAATTCTTAAGTTGTTAAAAATTGTAATTCTCATAAACGTAAAGAGCAACCACATGGGAGAGTTGTTTTTAACTCATGGATGAAGGAGCAGGAATAAGGGACCTGCTTCAAAGGGTCTATGTGGGCATGAGACACAGAGTCCGTAAAGAAAGGAATGCAGGATCAGACGTGGTGATTTAGGTACGAGACTGGTTAACCTTCCTGCAGGGCAATTAATCTGTAACTTCCAGGGCAACCTCGTCTCACGGGTCTGTCTTTCTATCTGCAGGCACCCCAGCCTTGATCAATTGCTATTCAGACCAGCAGATTCAGATTCAGATGACCTTCAGACACGCTCATTAGAAAATCATTTAGCCTAAAACTCAAAGGTAATGAGATAATCTTTTCTGACTTATTTCTGAGTGTTGAAAACTTGTCATGAGTATCTGTGACTATGATTTTAATGGCCTTTGTAGTGATGCATAATAGGGGCATTAACCACGACAGAACCATTTTGAAGACTGCTCGCACAGTGCAGGGTCTCGGGGTGAATCGCAGACCCCCTGGAGCCTGGCGTACGCCCTCTTCCTGCTGTGGGGAGGAGAGGGTGTGGCCCTTGTCTTCATACTGCAAGGGGCTCTCGTTAGGGGACTTTCTTGGATGGGGGCTCTCTCTGCTTCCTATTGGAATTCAGCAGGGAGGGACTAAACCTGAAATTGCCCGTCCATCATGTACAGGCTGCAGGCTTCCAGAAGCCCCTCTGGACTGTGGAGAGCACAGGGCATCCTGGATCCTCCGCCTTCAGCTGCTGGGGATTCCTGTGGCGGATACACTGCTTTCCCTTCTGAGTCTTTTTTAGCACCCATAAACAGGACCTTTCCCCCCAGCCCCTGGCTCTGAAGATCTGCAGTGGTCTTCAGTCTTCCCCCAACCCCCTCAGAGGCAGATGTGTTAATCTGATGGTTCATTTTACTCTGGGGTGTGTCCAATGAGAGACCAGCTCCTCTTGTAGGTTCTTGTGCTTTAAGTTCTGGCTGGGGCCTTCTCTTCGGTGAGCAGACCTCCAAGGCCTGCCCCAGGGAGATCCCAGCCTCTGTTCCCTGGGTTCTTCCTGGGACCTAGGTGGGACGGCAGGGCCTGGCTCGGGGGCCACAGTTCAAGGGCCAGGAGTCAGACCCTCCATCCTGGACCTGGACAAAGGGTTTATAAGAGAGCTGGCTGGCATTTGCCCCATTTCAGGCTCTACTCAGCAGCTATAAAGCTATGCTTGGATCCCAGCTGGTTCCCGATGTCTGCTCTCAGTTGGCTGACAGTTGGAGAAGGAGGGTGGTAAAGAAACAGTGCCCCAAACATCCCGAAAGTTTCCATGATTTTTCCGAAGCCAGGGCCCCAAAGAGCAAGTCTGTCTGAGGGGAAGTAAAATGGTGATTCTTGAGTCATTTGCACAGCAAATCATCCACAGCTTAAGGCTGGGCCCCCATCATCACATCTTCTCTTACTCTTGGAGGGAAGATGGGACTTATGGAGCATAAACAACCGAATGTGCATGAAGTAAACTCATGCGTCTGTGGAATCAGGTAGAATCAGAAAAGGCAGTGGGGCTGGGATGACCTCTAAGGTGATGTAGCCCATGTTCAGTGCAGCATATACCCCCGGCTGTGGGCCTCCATGGCAGACGTGGGTGCAGACCGAGGTCCTGTCCTCCTGAGGCCACACGCAGCTCCCCGCTCTTGATTCAAGCAGCTCCCACCCACTGTCCAGAGCTGATGCAGGAATCGAAACCTCTTTGCCATCCCTATGCAGTATAGTCAATTCTTTCACAGAAGATAAACGTGGAGGTCCTTTTTTTTTTTTTTTAAAGAATTCCTTTTTTCTTTTTTGATGTTTTATTTATTTATTTTTTAAGATTTTACTTATTTATTTTTGAGAGAGAGAGAGCACGAGCAGGGAGGAGGGGCAGAGGGAGAAGCAGACCCACTGCTAAACAGGGAACACAATGTGGGACTCGATCCCAGGACCCTGAGCCGAAGGCAGATGCTTAACTGACTGAGCCACCCAGGCGCCCTAAACTTGGAGGTCTTATGCACAACACACAGCCAGGGTCCTCTGTCCCAGTGCAGAGACTGACTTCCTAACACTCTTGCATATACTTTTATCATGACCAGGGAATTCATGAGAATGATCAGTGTGTCTCTAGGAAAGGACATTGTAGTATCTTTCTCTCTTTCATGAAAATTGCTCTTTATCAAATATGACCTTTGTCTCGACTTTCTCAAAAGAACTTGCCTCTAAAATGGACAGAGCCCTGGAGTCGCTGGGAGGGAGGAAGTCAAGGAGATAATCTCGCTGGAATTTGGATGTGACTCAAGATGGAGTTTCCTCCAAGGTACACGCAGACTCCACAAGCCTTTTCTCCCTTGGAATGAAGTTGGTGCTGCCTAAAGGTCTGGGCTGGTGGCAAGGGGATGTCTAGAAAGAGCTACAGGTTCTATGTTCTTCTGCAAACAGGAGATGAACTGCTTTCCTTTCCCAGAATCAATGCATTGGCTACGTGGCTAAGCCTTAGCCTGAGAGGACAGGTCTAGGCTTGATAGTTGTACAGAGTAACTTTGAAATGGATTCCTTCACAGCCAGGAAGAGCTGGGAGAATAGGAAGTCTTCTTGTGGTTGTTTCTAGAAATCTCACCAGCATTAAACCACTCCTCTGAAGTTCCCAATGAAAAATAAATCTCAGAAGTGGCAGGAACGAAAGGAAATTCCTTCTAGGAAATCCTCCAACCACAGGATCATCATCAGCTCCTCCTCTGTCAGCTTTCTTCTCCTCTATGAGGCCCCAGCGGGCTCCCTTTGCAGGGCAGGAGGGACGGGCATTGTGAGCCCTGGGCTCTCAATCTCTCTTAGTTTTGCACATTGGGTCTTTCTGACTTTGATTGGCTGCCTGTGGTCACATGCCCTTTCTCCACCAGTCACTGAGGCCAGGAAAATGGGCTGCTGATTGGTCAGGCCTGGGTCATGTCACCTTTGTGATGGATAAGAACGGCATCAACGTCATGATTCCTAAGGCATGGGCTCCCCACAGTGGGCTTCTTTTACCAATGGAATGGGGAGGGGTGCTGGACCACCCTTTCTGAAAAAAGGCGTTTCCAAATGTTAATGCCAGTAAGTGCAAACAGATGTGACTTACCAGTTTCTTCTGAGCACAGGCCTTCCTTAATCCCTTGTTCCTTATAAAGATGAACTCAATCCACTGACCCCATGGAAACTAGGGCAAAATGTAACCCAGCTCAAGATTGGCTTCAAACGCTTTGACATTTTTGTGGTTGTTACATTACATAGATGCCTTGGAGCTCCTCAGAATCCAAGGTATGTAAGAAGATGTAGGGATAGATATTTTAATTTAAGGAAATCAAGTCAAAAGCCCCTGAGGGCCCAGGGCACACGGCTGCTTGGTGGCAGTGAGGACGTTGATGGAAGGGCTGCTGGCATCCATTCTGGGGTCCCGTCCTGGCCCTCTTTTAAGACAAGAGCCTCACAGCTCACTCCCCTGATGTGATGGATGGTGCAGTGACAAACTGAGTTTGAACCCGCCATCGAGACAGCTTGGGATTCATTAGCAGAATTTGGAGTTGAATTGGAAATGCTAATTTCAGGACATCTAAGCAATTTGTTCTGGCTGGCATTTTTCGTGTTGCCCTGGATGCTGTTGAGAAATGAGGGGCCGGAACGCGGAATGGTAAAGGACAAGAGTGGAGTTTGTGTGACCCCCTGACAGACAACATCAGCATTTCCTTCCCAGTATCTTTTCTTCCCTGGGGCTAAACACTCCCATTAACTGGAGGTTCCATTTTTAGGGTTAAATTGAATTGTACAACTACGATATTATAATTTATAATAAGAAATATGTATTTGATCTTTGTCCCTGTCCCTGGCACTGAGCTCCTAAAATCTTTGGAATTTCCTAAGGGAGGAGAGGGATCAAAGTGCCTTTTGTTATGTTAATGAGGTGGCTGGGGAGGCACCTCAGGCTGGGAACCAGTTGCCAGGAGAACCCAACCTCTGGGGGAGCAGGGAGGGGCTAGAGCTTGAGTTCAATCACCAATGGGCAATGATTTAATCAATCACGCTTGTGTGATGAAGTCTCCATAGAAACCCCAAAGGAAGGGGTTCTGCGAGCTTCCAGGTGGGCGGACACGTGTAGGTGCAGGAGAAGGGAGCCCAGGGAGGGAGTGTGGGGGCTCCCCGCCCTTTCCTGTACCTTGTCCTGTGCATTTTTCCCTTTTACAATAAACCAGTAATCTAGTAGGTAAAATGTTTCTCCAAGTTCTGACCTGCTCCAGCAAATGAATCACTCCCAAGGAAGGGGGCATGGGAATCTCCAATCTCTAGCCAGTAGGTCAGGGGCAAGGGTGACAACTGGGCTTGGGATGGGCAAATCAGCAGTCCTGTGGGCCTGAGCCCTCACCCTGTGGGGTCTGACGCTGTCTGGGGGTAGTGTAGGCATGGAGTTGAGGCAAAGACTCCTGGCTGGTGCAGGAGCAGGTGCTTGGTGATGATAATGTGGGAGAACCACACACACCTTGGAATTGGGGGTCCGAACGCTTAAAAACTTAGTTCTTGCCAAACATCCACTTCTGGGAAACTGGAGTATGTGTACCGTTCTTCCTGCATGTAGAAAACAGACATACAGAGACTCTGAAAGGTAGAGAAAGCGGACCAGAGTGAATTTCCTGGGCTCCCTTTCTGCTTCATATATCCCAGATTTGGACTGAAAAGCCAGTAACTTGGAAAGGTGCAGACAAACAAAAACCCCAACAAAAGCTTGCTTTCTCTGGCAAAGACCAAGAAAGAGCAATCTATTAAGATAGAAAAGTAGAGGGGCGCCTGGGTGGCTCAGTCGGTCACGCAGCTGGCTCTTGATTTCAGCTTCGGTCATGATCTCAGGGTCGTGGGATTGAGCCCCACATTGGGTCCTGCGCTTGGCAGGGAGTCTGCTTGAGATTCTCTCCCTCTCCCTCTCCCCCTGCCCCCCCAATGCACCTGTGCTCTCTCTCTGTCTAAAGTAAATAAATAAATCTTTAAAAAAAAGAAAAAAGAAAAATAGACAATCACTGCTCTATTCCAGCCAAACACCAAAGAAAATACTACAGCCCCCCACCACTTACCCTACTAGCAAAGGCAGAGTGGGATGACCTAGACTCCCCCCAGCCAGGCTAGGAGACTCTCCAACACCCTGTCAGGGAGGTTTCAGAGGAGGCAGAGTGAGAAGTCAGGGCTTTCATCCCCACCCAGCAGAAATGAGATGCCCAACCTCCTCCCCAGGGGGAGAGTCAAAGCGGGTCTGTCGGAGAGTCAGGACTTTCTCTTCCCTCCAGTGGAGGTGAGGCCACCCCTGCTTGGTGTCAGTGGAGACTACATGGGGACAATACAGAGCATCGCTCTCTGTCCCAGTCAAGGAGGTATGACGGGAGCCGACACCCTGTGGGCGCCTGAGCTCCCGCTCCTGCTCAGCAGTAGCAAGGAGCCCCCCTCCTTGGGTATCCATGGCAAGGTGGCACCCCTGCTCCCCTCCTCGGGCGTGATGTCAGAGGAAGCCAGCCAGAACAGGTTTAAATGAGACCCGGTATCTCAGAACAGACCACCCAGAAGGTCCAGGTTTCCGTGGAAAATCACGCATCATATCAAGAACCAGGAAGGACTCAAACTGAATGAAAAGAGTCAATCAGCAGATGCCAGAATTGAGATGACAACACGCTTGAATCGTCTGACATCCGAGTAGGGACACCAGCAGTGGGGACGCCAGGTTGTCACACGCCGCTGGTGGAATGTAAAATGGTCCATCCAACTCTAGAAAAGAGCCAGACAGTTTCTTTAAAAATGAGACATGCAGCTACCTTAGGATCCAGCCACTGCACGCTGGGCCGTTTATCCAAGAGAAATGAAAACCAGGACACAAATATTCACAGCCTCTTGATCTGTAAAAGCTCTGCTCAATCAATTGGGGCCAGAACAGCTCACCAGAGCCTGGGTGGCTTGTAAACCCCAGAAAGTTATTGATTATGTTCTGGAGGCTAAAAATTTGAGATCGGGCTGCCAGCATGGTTGGGTTCTGGTGAGACCCCTTCCTGGTTGCAGGTGGTTATTTTCTCGGTGCTTCTTCACATGGTGGAGAAGGAGAGAGTTCTTTGGGGACTCTTTAATGAAGGAACTAATCCCATTCATGAGGGTTCCATCCTCGTCTAATCCCCTCCCGAAGGCTCTCCCTCCCAACACCATCACGTTCGGAGGTAGGACTTCAACATGGAATTTCAGGGGGGCACAGACTTTCGGTCCATAACAAGACCCCCAGATATTCTTTAACATTGAGTGATTGCACAAACTACGGTACATCTATGCGGTGGAAGTAAAGCAAGAAAAAGAACTCTTGGTAGACAAACAACCCAGATGAATCTCCAGATAATTGCACTGAGTGAACAAAGCCCATCCCAAAAGGTTCCATGCTATATGACTCAATTCCTTTAACATTCTTGAAATGACACAATTATAGAAGTGGAGGAGAGATGAGTGGTTGCTGGGCGTCAAGGAGTCCAGGGTTAAGGAGGGAAGTCAGTGGGGTACAGAAGGACAGCTTGAGAGCTCAGGTGACAGAAATGTTCTGTATATTGTCTCCATCGATGTTACTATATTGATGTTGTATTATGGTCTTGCAAGATGACATCACGGGGGGAAATTTGGTAACAAGTACACAGGATTACTCTGTACCATTTCTTACAAGTACACAGGAAGCCACAGCGATCTCAAAATTAAAAGTTTAATAGTAAAACAAACCCACCCACCTCATTCTTCTGCTTTCAGCTGGAAAGGTGAAGTAGTTTTGATGTCTCTAGAACCTAGCATGGTCCTTCTTAATACATTTAATAAGTGTCTGTTGAATCCAAATGCTTGGTACAAAATGGATCATAGGTTGTCTACAGGTCCCATGTCCTGTCCCATTCACTCAAGCCACCCTGGGGACAGGTTGGGGGGGGGGCATGCTATGAGATAAAACCTCCTACTGGTTTTTATTTCTTGGGCAAGTTACTTGAACGAGTGTGTGCGTGTGTGTGTGTGTGTGTGTGTGTATCTTAAATGTCCTAAATCTGTGGATAAATTTGTTAAGGTTTCAAATTTAAATAAAGGGTCTAAACTAATTCATCAATCACACAATGTGAAGGAGGAAAAGAAGGTGATCACGCTAAGAGACCATGTTCTTTTAAATATTACAAGCATATTGCCTGTTATATACAGATTTGGTTTTAACTTCTTAAACCTTTTCATATTTAATTCTAAACCTTTCCGGAGTTGGCAATGTATGACATGAAGGAAACATGGTTCACTGCACATCCCAATTCACTGAGATAATTTAGAGCCAGAGAGTTTGCCTGTGTAAGAGATCTCCAGCTGTCGACACCCACTTACTGAGCCAAAAGAGTGTCTTTTTAGAGTCACTGGCTCATGAGCTACAAGGCTATAAAGGGGTTGGTCTCACAGCTCATGGAGCCCCTGGTCCAGGAATCGAGGTACACTCGTTACTTTTTTCTCATCCAAATGTCAGAGGTCAGCAGCTCCCACCTAGGATGATTACTTGTTTGGAGTTTGTGTTTCTTTTTAGTTTTTTAGGTATTTAAATATGTTTTCAATCAAGCTGTACAGATCTATGAAGTTTACAGTAATCTAAATGATGTATATGTGTGTTTTCACTAGAATTTAAAGATATCTGAGTTTGATGTGATCTTACATTTAAAACTACTTCTTAGAATGTTTCAATTCTTGCGACTATTTTAAAAGCTAACCAACTGGTTTGAGGCATCCCACACAGCATCCTTTGAGTCGTGGGTCCCAGCATTCGAGGCCTTTCTGACCCCGTCCTCCTCATACAAGTCCTTCCTCCCTTGGACTTTGGATGGCTTCTTCTTGGGAGCCTCCTGTGACCATGGAGGGTCAGAGGAACCATGGAGGGGAGGGGGACAATCGGGGGCAGAACCTGGGGCTGCCTTTCACCTCCAGGAAAGGGGCGATTGGACATTTTCTTATAACTTGTCCCACACTGTTCCTTAGTTGTGGGAAAGGAGCCAGGATTCAGGCAGGAACCCCCTCTCCAGGAATAAAGGGCGTGCATTTTCAGTGAACCACTCACAATGGGAGATAGAGTATCCAAGAGAGAGGAGCTCTCCCAGTGATGTCACGCTTATGGTCTGTTGTGCTGATGCTCTTGTTCTACAACCTTTACGTGGCATGGCTGTTGAAGAGATGAGCTTGAAAAGGAGAGTATCTTGTGAAGACAACACTGAATTCAGAGCCAAGAGACTGAGCGGTTGCTCCCATCACCTAGCAACTCCGCCCTCTTGGGCAGGTCACTTAACTTCTGCGATTACTCTCTAAAGTTGGTTAAATTAAAAATCTCACAGAACGATTGTGAGACACAAACGAGAGAGAAATATGAGGACTGCCATGCCCAAATGCTGAGCTCATTCATCCTTAGACTCTCCCAGTACACTCACGGAATCCACAGATTTCGATATGGCAGACGTTGACTTGCAGATGACCCTCCTGTGCACATAATTGTTTTTCCCCACGATTGCTCTGGCAGTCCCTGCTCTGAGCCCTCCCCACCAACAGGGGAAGCTTAATGGAGTCTGGCCTATTATGTGTTCCATGCTTAATGTTTACCCTCAAGTTAGGAGTGAGGAGAGAAGGGTCTTTATTCTTCAGTGGTGTCCCAAAGCGATTAACATCTGTGTTTGGGACCATGCTCCATCAAGGGTACCATCTCCACTTTGCCTCATCATACTTGTCTCCTGTATTAAATACACGTGTCCCTGTCTCTGCCATGGCCCAGTACCAGCTGTCACCAGAAGCTCTAAACCTCTTCCTCTCCTCTCCTGCTCAATGTCCTGTGAAAGTGGTCTAGTTTACCTATGACACCTTTTTCAGCATTTAGCCTTGGCCTTGGCCTCTACCACTTAGCTAAGATGACTTCTCAAGACTCCCTAGTGATGTCTTAGTGACAAACCTCAGGATCTTTTCTTAATTTTGTATGGTCCCCCTGCAGCCTTAGAGACCGTAAGCAGCCTTACCTTCCAGAAGGAAGCCCTCTCTCCCCTCTGCGTGTATGGTTTCCTGTAGCTGAACCCCCAGCCCCCTCTGTTACAGCTCCACTCCCCACCTAGTGCCCGCATTCTCCAAGGGTCGCCTCCGCATCCTCTGTTTGCTCAAGGGTTTTCTACACTTTCCTCCTCAGGCCGTCAGATCTTCCCATGGCTTCAACCACCACCTCTATTCCAGTGACTGAGAGGTGACCTCTCCATTGTTTTAATTGCCAGATGTGTATAAAGTATGTTGCATAGAGCTGCAAAATAAAAGAAATGTGACTTAATTCTTTAAGAAAGGTGGGAGATGATGGTGCTGTAAGGAAGGCATTAAAAAGAACGTAGGACCAAAAGAAATTCAGCATACTTATGTTTGACACCCCTTTAAAAATTCTTAAGCTGGGGCGCCTGGGTGGCTCAGTGGGTTGAGCATCCAACTCTTGGTCTCAGCTCAGATCTCAGTCTCAGGGTTGTGAGTTCAAGCCCCCACACTGGGCTCCACGCTGGGCGTGGAGGCTACTTAAAACAAAACAAAACAAAACAAAAACAAACAAATAAAAATTCTTAAACTGATTGAAAAACAAAATCCATTTATATATATGTATATATTTAAGAGGTTCTATTAGTCAGCTCAGGCTGCCATGACCAAATACCACAGCCTGGGGGGCTTCAACCACAGAAATTTATTTCCCACTTATAGAGGCTGGAAGTCTCAGATCAAAGTGCCAGCAGATTCTATTTCTGGTGAGGCCCCTCTTCCCGGCTTGTAGACGGCTGTCTTCTTGCTGTGTGCCCACATGACCTCTTCTCTATGAGTTTGGGGGGGGGGGGGGGGGAAGCGAGAAAGACCTGGTATCTCTGCCTCTTCTTATAAAGACATCAGTCCTCGTGGCGCCCTTATCCCCATTTAACCTTAATGACCTCCCTAAAGACCCCTTTCCCAAATACGGTCACCCTGGGGTTGAGGGCTTCAAAATAAGAATTTGCAAGAGACACAATTCAGTCCATAACAGAAGCCCACTGCATGTTTGGAAGCTGGAGCCGGTGTAGGGGATGAAAAATACATAGATCGTGACCTGCTGAATGAGGGGACACCAGCCAAGTACACGGGGTGAGCAGACATCTCCCTCAGCATCCGAGCTCCCACTTTGGGGAAGTGAGACCCACCAGGTCATTTGGACTGAAGGTGAAATTTCAATACACCCACACAAAGGGAGTGGAGTCACCAGATTCATTACGTCTAGATCCCAGAATCGGGGTGGGAGGCAGTGCGCTGGGGAAGGGCAGTCCTCGTCCCAGGTCATGAGCAGGCAGGGGACAGACAGCAGGGTGGTAAGCACCTATTACTTATAAGGTGGTTGGAAAGGAGGTCACTCACTTTTCTCAGACTTAACTCTAAGTGGTTATTTTAAGAGGTGCCCCTGGAAAAGGGCAGTGGGAATTTATGGCAGGAATCCTGAATTCAAGTCCCTGTCTAAATGTCCAGATCCTGGGTGTGAGCGGGGTTATCAAACTAAAATGCCTACCTAGCTTCTCAGAAAAAGAAAAGCTGTTTTCTTCAAAAGTTGCTTTTCCTATCGCACACTGAGAACAAAAGTGGCATATCTGAAATGCCAAATGTAAAAAGTAATAATTGAAAGTAATGCAAGAAAGTATAAATAAAAGAACGAACAAAGGTGTAGCAACTGCATACGAACAAAGAGAAAGAAGAAAAAAATACATGAAATAAAAATACATGGAGATAAAGGAATAATTAATGGGACAAAGGACCATTTTTAATTGCTAACAGATCTCATTCACAGTGATATACAACTGCTATGACTCCTTTTTCTCTGAATAATATTATATCAAAATTAAAAGGTCAAACTGTTAAAAATTGAGAAGCATCAGCTAGAAACGAAATGGCAGGGGGAGAGGATTTTTATACAGCCATGGGGTAGAATTTCAGGAATGACGGTGTTCCGTGCACATATTGTGAAGATAATGTGCCCAAAAAGGAATAAGATGATACTAGCTTTTCATTACGGGAAAGATTGATCAAAATCAATCAGACATTAAAGGGATTTTTCTGCAGGTCGGCCATGAATAATTCGCTCAGATCCTGCTTGTCTCCCCCACCCAGGCTCCACGGGGGAACCATCGGGGCTGGAACCGAAGTGGGTGAAGGAAAGGGAGGACTCTTTTGCTGCTGAGGGACAATCTGATGTGTGGGCCACTTGGCTTCCCCAAGTTTTGAGCTGTTGATTTTTTACTTTTAGAAATTTTTAGAGTATTTTTAGAAATTCCAAATCTAAGTGCTTGTGAAATAAAAGGAACATAGGCAATAATATCGACTTGGAACTTCACAAGAATGTTTGAAAAGATCCCTAGGAGAACACTTTAATTCAACAGTAAGTGTATTTTTGAGGGGATGGGGCAGGATTCTCAGTTCCAGATTCACCTGTGGGGAGAGGTCACCTCATGGGCTTCAGGTTTTAGGGACCACAGGCAGAACCATGATAGAAAAAAGAAGGTAACATCCTCCCTCCCTCAATGGAAGGAGGTTTGGGAGTCGCCAGCAGTAGCCCCAGGGAAATATTTAAACGGAGGTGTCATTAATGTGAGAGAGGTAAATAGTCCTCAAGGATGAAGACAAGGCAAACAGGTTTCCTTTGTTTTGCTTCACCTTGTTTGCATGTTCTTATCCTTGGGGGAAAAATGTTTTTCTTCCTTTAGTTTCTGTGTAAATGAGAATTGGATGTGTGTGTCTGCGGAGGGAGCTAGGGAGCAGGGTCCAGTTTCTAACACTTCCCATCTACCCTGGGGCCTGGGAGGCCTATCCCCGAGGGACACTAGCCCGCTGGACCTAAAAGGCCATTCTGTTAGGGGCCAGGCCCGTAGTGGGGCAGCGGGTCTGTGCAGCCTTCTCTGGTTAGACCGGAATGCAGAATTCAGCTCGGGACCATGGGCTTCAGCTGAGTTTTTCACTACCCCCAGAGTCTAAATCTGGAGACAAGTACGCTGTGCCTCTAGAGAGGGGATGAGAAAAATGCAACATTTGCCTCCTTATAAAGAGGTCCTCAATTCAGTTGCCCTAAAACCGATGATTTTTATCTGAAGTGAGCAGGCAGGGCCGAGTGATACATACTAGCCCAACTCACAGAGACTGATGTACAAAACCAGAATGATTCTTTCTGAATTTATAAGGAGGAAGTTGCACGGAACAGGACTGATTTTTCACCAGCCCCCACCTCTTCTCACTCCAACTAATCCCAATCTTTGTCTCCTTAAGAGCTGGCACCAGCAGCAGCAGTGACCCTTGGACAGAAGCACGGGCTTTGGAGGTGATTGGGTACTTGATGGGAGAGGACACACAGCCCCCGTGGATGCTGACGTGTCAATGAAGAGGCTGGGTCAGAGTTTCAAGCAGCAGCAGGATGTGAACTGCTACCTGAGAAAGACACACAGAGTTGGTGCAAGGAGGCTAAGGAAATTCTAAGAAAGTAAATACGTCTGCAGAATGTTCAACAGTGGTCAGTTCTGTACACAGAAAAGCTTTATAACTGGTGGGAAGAGCATAAGCCCTGAATTATGTACACATGGGCAATTATGAAGGCAGGATAAGCCAGGACTCCTCTTACAGCTTTATTTTTATTTTTATTTTTTTTAAAGATTTTATTTATTTATTTGACAGAGAGAGACAGCGAGAGCAGGAACACAAGCAGGGGGAGTGGGAGAGGGAGAAGCAGGCTCCCCGCCGAGCAGGGAGCCCGATGCGGGGCTCCATCCCAGGACCCCGGGATCATCACCTGAGCCGAAGGCAGTCGCTTAACCGACTGAGCCACCCAGGCGCCCCTCCTCTTACAGCTTTAAAGGTACAGAACCAGAGTCCCCTCCAGTAATGAGAAGAAGCCACAGGGGCCACGGATTAACGAAGCAGGTGGCTTTTAGGATGGCTGTGTGGGTAAGGACACGGCAGGGTTTGGAAGTATTCTCTGGTTTATGAGGTTGTCTCCCCTCTACAGACATATCTGTGGTTAACTTCACTGCATTCACAGACCTGCAGGCTCATCTGAGAGTCTCGTGGATCATTTGTGAGGAGCCCCGAGGGAATGTCCATCTGTGACCTTACTTCTCTCCTGGGGATGATTGGGGAGGCTTGGATTTTTCTCACAAGGTGCTGGCTACATGTCTGAACATTCCCAAGACTTTCAAGGATCCCCATGTACTCTCCTGGCGACTTCTGCTCATTCACCCAGAGGATGCTCTACATCCTGAGGACCGATGGACCCCGGTGAGCCTCTTCCCTGCTGTTGGTGTGGGAACCATGCTGCTCCCCTGGGCCTACAACCCATTAAACAAAATCCTTCTTTCCACTTGACACAGATCTTCATTGTGGAGAACCTCAGGTTGTCCGGTGAAACCAGCCACTTCTGTTAACTGTTCTGGGGAGAACTACCTATGTGGGTGGAAGTGAGGCTGCTGTGTGCGTTTTAACATCGATAATCAACTGTTCTTGGCTGCCATTCTTGGTGGTGGAGGTCTCCAAGCTGTGCATCCTGAGCCGAGGCGTTCCGCTTGTGGACCTGCCTGGAGAAGGGTGATAGAGAGCTGGGGGGTGGGGGGGCAGTGGGCTCTGGCCCCTCCCCACTTTGTCACCGAGCAGCAAGGCTTGTGTCTGTTTTATATATCGCATCACTGCAAAAACTTCTGTTTAAGAAAGTTTCAGAGGCTGGGGCGCCTGCCTGGCTCACTTGGAAGGGCACATGACTCTCAATCTCTGGGTTGTAAGCTCGAACCCCACATTGGGTGTAGAAATTATTTAAACCAAAATCTTTAAAAAATAAATAAATCTTTATAAAATAAAAATAAAAAGGTTTCGGGGGCTAAAAATTGATTGCCAACCTGGGCTTTGAGTAGCTGATGGTGCAAAAACAGACAGCCCCATTTCCCAGGCATTAACTGCCCCATTGGATGAATTCCTGGTCACTCTGCCCCTGCTGACTAGCAGCCTTGGACAGACCATTGGGAAGAGCTGGGGCTCGAAGCTGCCAGCTGGCATGCTGGTCAGTCAGCTACTAGACACCAGGACCCCTCCCCGAAACTGTTGAGCTGCAGGAAGTTCCATGTCAGGGCATGGAGATCTGATCTCAGAACGTGCACTTGCCCCTAAGTCATAACCCTTGTGTTCTGGTTGCAGATCAGTGGTATGCTAGTAAATGTTTAACAAGTGGATCTTCGTGGGGGGGGGGGAGTGGGGGAGGACAGGGGGGAGAAAAGCCTCTGTTTGCAGGATTTACTGATTACCGTGCTGTAAACACTCCCTATGAGGTTGATTTCAACCTACCCACCTGCTATCCCTAAAGCTGAGCTGGGATTCCATAACATATTGTTACAGAGTCTAGTTGCATCTCATAGATACAAGGGGCATAAATAACCTCAAAGCCGAGAAAATTAATCTGGAGTCAAATATTGGGAAAGGGATCAGTTTCGAACACTTGTTACCTTTGTCCTTAATATGATCTATTTAATGGCATGTTTGCATCATTTAATTTATAAAATGGCTATCTTTAGAGAGCTGGCCAAATTCTGGAGAGCCCCATAGCCCAGGCACTTGGTGGCACGTGTTCCAGGGACACACTGCTGGGAAGTAACAAGCCATTTGGTCAAGCCTCAAGACACTTGGGTTCCCTGGTCTGGAAAGTGGGGGAGACCTCTGGGTTCTGCCATGGACAGTCTGAGAGCCTCAGCATGAGGATGAATCCAAGGTGACCTGTTCCTGCTTCTGAAGAAAGTCGTAGCAGACACTTTTTCTCAAATTGTGAAATGAATGATTTTCTTTTGAGGTAAAAAATCACCATGATAAATAAGTTCTACAACTCTACCGGTCATCTCTAATTCTAAATTTGGAGGTTTTGGGGAGACTTGTAGCACCTTCTGTTTACCCATGGGAGAACACCGTGGAAGCAACTGCCGATGAACAAAAGCAGGTATCCCAGGGGCTCAGAAAGGCAGTCAGCACAGATGTTCTTCCCCACAGCGAGGGGAGGAGAAGAAGTCCAGGAACCTTCGTAGAATCCCAGAGCTGGAAGCCAGTGGAAACTTTGGGGAACTTTCCTGCCCCGGCCCCACAGACCCAGGGAGCCTGCTGGCCATGGGTCCTGTAACGTGAAACCAGTGATGGGAATGACAGTGGAGCCTGGAAAATCTGTATTTCTTATGATTTTGTCCCATTAATTACTTTACCACCTACTAATTGTTTTGCTTCTCTGTGGGATTTTATGGTAGACTTGCTTCTAAGGCCAAGAAAGGACAGCTTTTCCAGCTCCCAGCTGAAAGATGCTGCATGTCGACATGATTTGTTTTTTCTTAATCTGCTGAGGGAAGGATCAGGGAGTGGCTGGCTCCAAATTGGATCTCCAGCCCGAGGGGTTTTGCATTAGACCCATTGTTTATTCATGAGCTGTTGTTTTTTTTTTTTTTAACTATAAAGTACATCGATTGCCTGAGGGTGGCTGCATCATAGAAATTTACTAAGAAGCGCATCATGGGTCTCTTAAATTCTTAGATAATAAGAGAACAACTCTTGTGGGCCAGACTGGCTGTCTGTGGTGTGACCTTGACTTCACCACCCATGGAAAGGACTGCAGGGGTCCCCAGCCACACTCTTGCAAATGCCCTTTGATTTCATAAAGAGAATGTGCACCGTGCTGGTTATGAACATTTTCTTTTGTTGGGCTTCCCCCCACCATGATGCAATTCATTTTGAAATATTTCGATTGACTTTCAAATCCTGCATCCCCATCTGGAGTCCTCTGCCCCTCTAGAAAATCTGGTGGTTAGGCAGCCCTGAATTATACATGAATACAAATAATGATTCAAAACCAAAAATACCTCCTTTCCTAATGCAAAGGTGAACTGTGCCTTTGGACAATGACAGTACGTTCCAGAGTCCAACGCACGAAGGCTTTTGTGTGCACGTTTGTCAACTATTGAAACGTGCCCACCCATGCTGAACTGAAGAATTTTTCAAAAAGGAAATCATCAAAAAGAGCACTGGAGTTAACGGGAATGAAGAGAAGCCCTTCAAAGGGAAGATTTTTAGTGAATGCTTATAAATACAGGCATAGTGAAGATGACTGTGATTTTAATTAAAAAAAGAATTTATGTCTCTTTGACCTTCCTTTGAAAATAATGTTCATCTCTAGCAAACCCCAACCATAACTTCTTTTCTTAGATTTCTTTAATGGGATTTATGTAACTGAATTAAAATCCAGGCTCCTCTTACACAGAAACATTGTTTATAAGAGGCCTTGTGTATTTAATTTGTCTTGACATTGATCTGTTATGTGTGGGGCCCAGAGGACAGGTCTGAGATTGTCAATAGAGTGAGAATTGGATCCAGAATCTTAGAATTGGAAAGTATCTTTAAGCTCATTTATGAAAGCCTCCTGCAGCCGTACCCACAGCGAGCCTCTGCCCGGACACTTGACAGACAGGGAATTATTTGGTGAATCTCAAATGTCTGTAGGTGATGGAAAGCACCTCTCAGAAAAAAAGTAATTCTGTCAGTGCACAGGATAAGGGTGTTTGGTGACTGCTGGTGAATTTTAGTATCGTGTTTCTGGGGCTAGCTGTATGTTAGATTACATTTACCTAAGTAGGTATGTTCTCTCATTTATTCTTTTCCTCATACATCTCTTCTTTTATTGTAACAAAATTAAAACATGTTCACAAGTTCACACAATACAGAGGTTTAAAGACTAAGAACCACCCTTTACCATTCCTTCCCACCATTTTTTAATGTTCTCACAGATCGTTTTCGTGAATAATTTACATTTAATGGCCTTCTTGTACAGTTGGTCTGTTTTGCTGTAATCTGTTGCAGGTTTCTCAAGAAAACTTACAGAGAGGTTTGCCCTACATGTACTGAGATGGAACGTGTCCATGAGAGATTTGCATAATTTTTAAAAAATTTTTATAATTTAAAATAATTTACAAGTGTAGATATTTAAAATGCAAATGTCTGACATCATACTACAGATATTTTTTTCCCACAACTTTCTTTTTCAGGAAACTAAAATGTACGTGAAAAAAAATCAGAAAAGTTTTGCAAGGAGAAGAGAAACAAATATTCCAGAAACAGACCATCAGTTAATCCAATTGAAAGCTAAATTTAGCCTCTCGACAGCCACGGAAATAAGGAAACCAAGACAAGTTTTACATTTCTCATTACGTGATAAGGCAAAGCCAACATGGTTTTTGAAAAGAAACATTTTCCTGACGCCAAAATCCACGTGGAATTCATTAAATTGATCCTCATACACCGTTAGGAATATAAGACAATCAGACGATGTCTGTGATTTTGCACAAGCGGAGGAATATTCTGCGTATAACTCCTCCACAACAACAGCAAAACATCAAAAAACTCAAGATTTAATTAAGAAGTTGCTTCGGGTAACGGTAGCCAAGTGGCAACTAAGGGGCAGGATGTGGAGTCCGGAAGATAAGGGAAAGGGGCTCGTTGCGCATCCAGCCTCTGCTGAGGATGTAGACAGATACAAAAAGTATCTTCACAACAACAAGAACAAAACAGCAGATAATCGGCAAAATCATAATTTGTCTTAACCCTACCGGAAAGCCGGGGTGGCGGGACAACCAAACTAACCAAAAGGCGAGGGAACAATCCAGATGCAAAAAAGTCACATAATTTAGGAATCCATTTCTAGGAAATAGCCAGAAGAGGCCAATCCCCAGAGACAGAGAGCAGACTATTGTTTGCCAGAAGCTGGGGCAGGAGGCGTGAAGGGTGACCTGCCGTGGGTTCAGGTCTCCTTTTGGATTAGTGGCGATGTTCTGGGACTAGATAGAGGTCATTGTTGAACGATACCAGCAGCATATTCAATGCCACTGGATTGTATACTTTACAGTAGTTAATTTTACCTCCATTTTTTAAAATGAGAAAAAAAGAAATCAACAGAGAAAGATCATCCAAGGAGAGACAGGATGCAAGCCCTTGCCTACCTGGGGCAGAAGAATTGGATGCCTGAGAAGCCAAGCCAAGAAGAATGAAGCCCAAATGTTTACAAGGTGCTGAAGGCCACGTGTGGACCAGCGTGGGAGCGCAGAGCCCCCGAGAGAGCCCGACACAGAGGCTCTTCTGAGCACAGACCTCGCTGGGTGCTCACCAGCAAGCTCAGAGCAGGTCAAGGCATGAGAAAGCCGCCCTCCCGCCCTCCCGGTGCAGCTGGGGTAAAGGCATGATGCCCACCTCCTCCTCCCCGACCTTCTCCCCTGACTCCATTATGAAGCCTAGCAGAATCCAACGAGAAAAGAAGGAGCAAATGAAACCCAAAGCAAGCAGAAGACAAGAAATCCTAACATTTAAAAGCAGAAATCAATGAAATTGAGAAGAGAACTATAATTGAGAAACATCATTGAAAGCAAGAGCCTGTTATCTGAAATATCAATACGTTTGTCAGCCTGACCAGGACAAAAGGGAAGCAAGTATTATCCATTTTAGGAAGTTTAAAAGAGAATATCACACACACACACACACACACACACACACACGCATGCACAAAAAGAGGCTATTCAAACTTCAGGTTATGGATACCCAATGTGGGAGAAGCCCAATCATTCAAACAAAACTCAGGCATTGAACCTCATTGGCCCCCATAAGCTTATTCTGGGGCGTGTGTTCATCATGGAGCTCGTCACTGACAGCGGGGATGGGGGGGTTGGGGGGGGAAGCGCTAACCAGCTTCCTCTGGGCCCCCATGTTCCAGTCCGAGAGTCCGGGACAGAGTCAGCCTCATCTCAAACCTGTGGCCCCAGAACAGAGAAGCGGATGCAGGCTGCCAACAAAGAAGCAGCTCATATATATGGAAATATGAACTCTCTGCAGAAGGGCAGGTGATGGGCAGAGAGCCTCTCAGAGCTGTCAGGAAGAAGAGTGGAACGTTCTGGGCGGCCTTCTGGTTCCGGGGAAGCTTGGCTCGTCCCTACCAGTCAGGGCAATGTCAGGACAGGGAGTGGTAATCTTGCTTCATCCCGACGCCCACGCCCCAATCCCAGAGCTGACTGATGCCATGCTTGTTCAGTGTAGGACTGCCAAGGGTCCACTTAGGGCTCCCTTAGCCCTCTGGGCGCCATGCTACCCCAGCGATGGAGGCTCCTGACTTTGCCCTCGCTGGGCGAGTACTGGCGACCCTGGGCCTTGGCAGCCGGAGGAAGAAGCAGGCTGGAAGAGAGTCAAGATACTCAGGTACACAGCCTCTTCCAAGGCTCCCTGCATTGGTCCCAGCCACCAGCACAGCCGGGTCTATCAACAGAAACTTTTTAAAGTCCAGGTGACACCAAAAATGAGATGTCAAGGTTGCCTTTTCCAATCTCTTCCCTGTAATGAAGACAAAGGAGAACATACAAGAGGCTCAGGGGCATTCTTCTCAGCTTCATTTACCAAGCAGTTGCCTTGTGGTCTCATTTGTATATTAGCATTTCCTTCCCTCCTTTTTGGGGATAGAACTGGGTTTCAGATGGCATACATCATCTTTTTGGTTTCATTAAAAAGAGCAGCTGTTCGCATATTAAATGGCACACTGTGCATGGAATTTGAGTGTTAGAACAGGCTGGTTTCATTAGAAGCAGTGTTTCTAATAAGTATATGGAAAGCCAGAACCTGGTTCTTTCCTCAAATTCCAATTCTTTTCATATTCATTTCATAAAGATAGCAGGAAACACTCAGGTGACATCCACATTACGAATAACTTAGCTCATATCTGGGTGGGCCTCTGCGTACTTGGGAATTATTGCTGTCAAGACGTCAATAAATACCTATTTAAGGATAAACTCATTAGGAACTAAGATGGTAAATGAGAAGAGGGGGCATAATTTATAGTGGTGGGTAAATCAATGGTGCATTGCTTAATTATATCAAATGCTGAATTAATTTTTCTACCTCCAAAATAAACCTTTGAAGTAACATTTCAATATAGAGAAATAACACAGGACGGCAGCTGGAAAGAAGTTACATGTAAACAGAAAGAATGACGGGTTGGCAATCTTATAATTAAGGGGAACGCTGAAGACGTCCAAGTGATAAACAGGCCATGTCAAGCAGGGTGGGCTCCAGATGCGCACCCTCCCTTGGCAGAGGTCCTGGTAATGGCTCCAGCTTCAAGGGCTGACAGTTAAGGTTCTTGCCTCAGGGCTAAGTCCGAAGGGCCTCAGCCTCCTCCAGCCACATTCCAAGTGGATGATCCGTTCTGGAATCTGAGAGGTCAGGAGGAAGGCAGGGATGGCCATGTGACGGAGGCCAGGGATGGGAGATCCAGCAGGTGCTCTGCTGACTCCTGCTGGTCTTCTGCTTCATATGGAGCGAAGGCCCAAGGATATTGGGGCCCTGGGACAGAGCTGAAGTTCAAAAGCAGGGCTTTAGGAAGAGGCTGTGGCAGGCAGAGTACGTTGCGTCTGTGGGGATCTGGACTCAGTGGAGAAGTGGATTTCCATCCAGCCTGACCCCCGGTATCTGCAGGGCTTGCCATTCTTTTGTGGCCTTTCATGTGTTATACCCAAATGAAACCTCCTCCAAGTGTCTGGTTCTTTAAGACACATCAGCCAACACGCTCACCCCCATGATGTCACTGAGGACTAGACCTCTGCTCCCAGTGACATGGGTTTGGCAACGTGTGTTTCCAGTCCCAAGGTCGGGGCTGAGCCGGTGGATAGCTGCCATCGGATCCTGACATCAGTCACAAATGGAGCTCAGGTCCTCAAGGGGGAAGGTTGGCCTCTCTTAAGGCTTCTGAGTCCTGGGCCACCTGGGTGGCTCAGTCGGTGAAGTGTCTGCCTTTGGCTCAGGTCATGATCCCGGGGTCCTGGGATCGAGCCCCTCATCGGACTCCCTGCTCCGTGGGGAGCCTGCTTCTCCCTCTCTCCCCAGCTCATGCTCTCTCTTGCTATCTCCTCTCTCTCTCTCAAATAAGTAAATTACAAAATAAATACATAAAGCTGTATTTTAAGAAACACTGAGATATAGTGCATCTGGACACAGGACAGGAGATGTCTCCTGTGGAAGCTGCCACATTTGGTGGCATGCTGATGACCTGGCCACGGTCCCCCACGGCGCAGCTGAGAGATGGGCTCTTTTTGGTATCTACTCATGGTCTGTGGCTCCTGGACCGCGCACCGCCCACGTGTGCCTCAGCTCTGTGATGTTTCTCTACTACCTCCCGGCATCTAATGGAACCAGGGAGAAATTTTCCGCCAGCCTACGTGACACTCATTTCTTGGAGGGTAAGTTCAAAGGGGTTCTTTTGTCGTTTTTGAAATTGTAAAAAATTGCCAGCACTGTCTTGGTGCTGTTAATGTTGCCTAGAAACGGAGTCCTCCCTCCTCCCTTCCTCGGGCAGGCAAGTCCATTTCCAGGTCAGGAAAGTTTTCTCTAATACCTTTTATTATCACCTCCTCCCCATTTCTAGGGTGTTCTTTGTCGGGAGCAGCTTTGATTCGTGGGCTGGGTCTCCTTGGTTAGCTTCCGCCTCCGTATTCTTATTTTTTCATCATTTTAATCTGTTTATTCATTTCCTCTGTGATCTTAGAAGGTTGTTCAAGTTCATCTTCAGCTTTGCTGATTTGATTTCCTCCAATAATGAGTTTGATTTTTTCCTCCCGGTGTGAATTTAATATCTGCCTCCGCTCTTTGTGTCTATAAGCTTGTTTCTAGGACTGCTCCCTTCTTATTTCACCACAAGAAGGAGAATTAAGCAAGACACCAGACTTCCTGAGTTGCACAGAGAATACAGAGCAGGTGTTTTCCAAAAATCCCCTCTGTTTAGTACAGTGTGTCCGCTTCCCCAGGAGATCTTTTCCGCCAAGGGCCGGGAGCTGGGCTCACGGGCCAGGAACCCAAATGCCTTTCAGGCCAGGGAGGCACATGGAGCGAGTGGAGCTGGTGGGTGAGACACGCAATGCTGCTCATCGAATTTGTCAGCAGAGGTGGAAAATCCCTGTCTCTGGGTGAAATGTCTGGACTTTCCAATGATAGGCCAATGCAATGAGAGCCAAATGCAACACACTCCCTCCCAGTGTTTTGCCCCCAGGGCTCCCATTTTCTGCAAAGACTTAGCAGAAAGGCCTTACCGCGTGGGGCAGAACTTTCCATGAGGTTGTTTGGTCACTACTGACTTGATCTAGAGCGGAGAAGGCTATCCCAGCCCTTTGATGGAGGACAGGATGCCCAGGTCGGTCCATGTTCCCCATCCATCTGTCTGGGAGTGAAGGAGTTGTTCCTCGTGCTTTGATAAGATGTCATCTGTAAAATAGTCATGGTGATGGTGATGAGCATGACTGCAGGCATCATGCGTAGAACAGGTCTGTGTGCTAAGTGCTTTGTGTCTAGTGCATCCGTTATCACCAAGCACTCAGCAAGGTGTTTGGAACATAGTAAGCTCTCAGTAAAGTAAATGTTCATGATTTTGTCATTGTTACGAATGCTGTTCTTATTTGTGTGGCTCTGAGATGTGATGAGCACGATTTGTGGGACACGCACCAGGCCAGCATCAGTGCTGGTTTCTGCTTCTTGCTTTTTGCAGAGAAGAACAGCATTTTCCAGGGCGCTGAGACCAGAGCCCACAGACAGACAAGTGGGGGGACAGGCTTTTGGGCAGCAATAACAGCATGCACCGCTCCAGGTGCTGGGCACCAACACCTCCTAATTTCTGGAACAAACTTGTAGAGTTGATGGCATTGTCTCATATGCACAGATAAAATAAAAACAGGCTTGGAGAGGTTAAAGAAGGATGTATCATTGGGTTGAGCAAGATAAGAACAGAAAATTCTTTATGAAATTTGGTAACGTGGAGCCCCGAGCAGAATGACAAAAGTGGGAACCAGGTTAAGGTGGGTTGATGGGAAATGAAAATGTTATAGATGAAAAAACAATCATTAAGAAAATAAAAAAAGCATACTATAGCTAAGAAATCAATTTGTAAGGTAGGATACACATAAGATTAATCTCACTAATCTAAAAAAAAAAAGTCTTCTATAAAATGAGGAACAAAAAATTACAACCAAATATAAAAAATGGTCAGTGAATATGAATATAAACCGGCAATATAAAGAAGAAGAAATCCAAACTGTCTATAAACAACTTCCTTGGAGTCTGAAATTTTCAAATTAAGTCTGGAAGTCTATTTTTACTTGATGATAAAAGCCAGTACTAGGGAGGATGAAGGGGAAGGTACAGTTTCCTTTTTGCTGGTGGGAGTGTGAAACACTACAACCTTTTAAAAAATGTGATTTAAAGCATCTTTTTAAAATTTAAAATATTTATACCTTTGACTCCCCAATTCCGCACTTCTGTGAGTATCATGAACTCACACTCACAGGATGTGTTGGCTCTACCATTTCCTAGCTGTCTCATTCTAGGGCAAATTAACCTCCACATGCTTCCGTTTCCTCATCAGTAAAATGGGGATAACTAAGGGGCTCATCTTATAGGATTGCTGTGCAAATCCCATAAATCAACACAGCGACAACCACCCCCTGCTGCAAGCATCATCATCTCTATTCCATATTCTTCTGCAATCCCCTTTTCTGATCAGACAATACTTACTCATAATGAGAGATACAGCTGGGTCTCCTGCATTTTAATTTGGTATGAGTGAACATCTTCATTGCTGTCTTATTATTCTTATAATCTGTAATTTATTACTAACTCCATAATAAATTTTTTGCTTTTGAAATACCATACATTCCTGGAATAAACCTGCCTTATGTTTTTTAATACAGTATGGAGTTTGATTTGCCAAAATTTTGTTAAAATGATTGCAGATGAGCCTGTTTATCTTCTCCTTTCCTTCTACTCCCTGGGTCCAGTTTGTTGAAAACGATGCATGCTAGATTTTTCCAACGAGTATGGAAGCTTTCCTTCTTTTTTGAGTCTCCTAAGAGACAGGTATTTTTTGAAGGTGTGGCAAAATGTACCATAAAATCATCTCATCCTGCTATCTTTTCAAGCAGGAATCGTTGGATTAGCAACCAATTCATTGGTTTCAAAGTGTTTTATTTCCGTAAGAATTCCTATTTCTTTGTGCCTCCGTGTGGGTAAGAGAAGAGAGCCAAGCAGGGCTGCCTGAAAAGCTCAGGTTGCAGCCCCTCAGACGCCGCCATTCGCGGCTCTGCCCTCCGGGTGGGCGGGGCTCTGCCTGGGAGCGGGGCGTGGCTGCCCGTCAGACTTGCCCCAAGTCACCACCGGGTGCATTGCCCCAAACCCCTGCCGGGCTGCTGTGCATCCCCCCAGCAGCCTGGCACCCAAGTCCTCCCTGTTCATAGCGCACGAGCCTGGGGACAAAGGCAGCGACCCGTCCCCAGCGTGCACTCTGTGAGATGAGGAGACCCGGAACCACGTGCCTTCCTCTGTGTTCTGCTTTTTCTAGATTGGTACTTTGCAGTATGACACCTTGGAATGGGTCCTGGGTCCTACACTTTAATTATATTCGTCTAGAAATGTTTCCATTTTTACTCTTTTCAAATCTGTTAGCACAAAGGCACACAGAGCTGTCTTTTATGGTTTTGTAATGACTCCGCTCCCCCTGTCCTTAGAGCCCCATGCTTTGTCCTTGTCTCACTTTTATGGCTCTTTTCTCCTTTTTTTAATGATCAGTGTTATTTTTGCTGCCTTTTTAATGGATTGGCTTTTGATTTAGTTGATTTTCTTTATCGTTTCTTTATTTCTCATTTTATTAATATCTGCTTTTATGTTTGTCATTTTCTTCTTGTTACTTGGCTTAGGCTTGAGTGCTTTTCTTTTTTTAGTTTGAAACAAAACTTTGTTTAAGAATGCTATTTTTAATGAATGTATTAAGGCTATAATTTAAACCCCAAGTACCAATTTAGCTATATGCCTCAAGTTTTGACGTATATAATATTTTCATGCTGTTCAGTTTTAGATACTCTGTAATTTTCATTGTGAATTCCTCCTTCATCCATGAGTTATTCATAAATGTATAAGTGTCCCCATATCTAGAGAGGAAAAAGCATTATCTACAAAGTTACCTTTATTGTTCATTTCCAGCTGAATTGCCATATGCCTAGCAAACATAATCTGTCTTTCATTGATTGTCTCAAATTTATTGAAAATTTCTGTGTGATTTAACGCATGAAAGATTTCATATAATCTTACATGTATTCTTGAAAAGAATGTCTATTCTATATTTTGGAGTGATGAGGGATGTTATATAAATTCTGTTTATTAATTCTATTGGTTATAATTTTTGTCTTGCATATTTGATAAGTCAATTCCTAGTACAGAATGTTGAAATCTCTCTCAATGCTTTAAAATTCAATATATTTTGAGGCACTGTGGCTAAGGCATACAAATATGTGATTCTCCTGATTGGGTTGTTCGTTTAGTAATATATGGTGTCCTTCTTTATCCCCACTAATGCTAATTACCTTCTCTTTTGTCTGATATTAATAGTGCTATCCTAACCATTTTTTGGTCAACATTTATGAGGCGTACCTTTTCTTGTCTTTTAAGTTAAACCTTTTTATGCAGTATTGTTTTTCTGTATTTCTTTTAAGAAACATTAGCTAGATTTTTAAAGATTTTACCTGATAACCTCTGTCTTATAACTGGAAAGCCTAATCCATTTACATTTATTGAAATTATATTTGGACTCATTTCTCCCACCTTATGGTGATTTTCTCTTATCATCCTCTTTTCTTTTTTTGACCTTTCCTTCCTTTTACTGGATTAATGAAGTTTTCTACATTCAATTATCTCCCCACCTTTTTTCTCTGTTGATGAGCCAAAGGATAGATTTTCATTAATTTAGTGGTTGCCATGACAGTGTCAACTGTCACAAATTCTACAGGAATTTACTATCTCCCTCAGTTTGTTTCCTATAGTTCGGAGTCTCTCATGGTTTGTCTCCCTCTCTGATTTCTTCCCATTCAGTTTTCCGTCCTGTCCCCCATGATCCTCTGCACTGTTTCTTATATTGCACATATGAGTGAAACCGTATGATAATTGTCTTTCTCTGATTGACTTATTTCGCTCAGCATAATACCCTCCAGTTCTATCCACGTTGATGTAAATGGTAAGATTTCATCCTTTTTTGATGTTTGAGTAATATTCCATTGTGTATATATATATATATATATATATATATATATATATATATACACCACATCTTCTTTATCCATTCATCTGTCAATGGACATATCTTTTTAATAATGGAAAAATGGAAATAATCTAAACATCCAACACTAGAGGAATGACTATGCATCTTATGTTCATCTCCTGCAGAAAGCTTGCTGTATTCCCACCTCCCAAATCTCTACGGTTCTCAACCATAGTGCACCATGACTACCTGTCTCCCTGAGTCTGGGACTTCTTTGAAGTCGAGATGCTTTTTATTTATCTTTCATCCTCACTACCAGCTCAGGGCATGGCTAGATATGCAATAAAAGTTTATCAAATGAATAAGAACAAATACATACAGAATATCCTATGAATGTTATAATATTTAAGTGTGTCATATAACAAAACGTTTATGTGAGAATGTCAAGTGGAAAGTGTCGGTATTTTTGTAGTCAGAATCACAAAGGAGCTCACATTGATCAAGTGTGTTCTGTGTTATGTGCAATATCTACATAATTATGTATTACTATATAATATATATATTTAATCCTTACAATGATCTTTTGAGTTTCCATCTTTTTAAAGAGATTTTAAAGTAGATAGCATTTTTACCCTCACTCCACTGATTAAGAGCCAACCCTTGGTAAATTAAGATACACAGTCAAGGTAACACCAGCAGGTGCATAACTGGGGCACATACCCAGGCTCTGTGATCCTATCTCTAGAATATGGGCAAAACAAAGATTCCCAAAACCTGTACTGAAAACGTATTGTACAAAACTCCCCAAACTATTAACCGTGATTGTCTCTGCTCAGTAGGACTGTAAGGGGTTAATTTATATATATGTATATATATATAAATATATATATATATATATAAATATATATATTTAAATATATATATATAAATATATATATATATATATATATATATATACATATATATACTTCTTTTTTTTAAGATTTTTTTTAATTTATTTTTTGACAGAGAGAGAGAGAGAGACAGCGAGAGAGGGAACACAAGCAGGGGGAGTGGGAGAGGGAGAAGCAGGCTTCCCTGCCGAGCAAGGAACCCGATGCGGGACTCAATCCCAGGACCCTGGGATCATGACCTGGGCCAAAGGCAGACGCTAAATGGCTGAGCCACCCAGGCGCCCCTATATATATACATTTTTAATATTGATCTTCCATGATATTTACATTGGGAAAAATAATAGATATTTTAAAAAAAAGAAGAGGGGCAGTTATGTGGACTTATAGTCACTGTAAAATGAAAACCTGGCTTAGAACCCACCAGAGGGCCCTGTTTGCTGAAGTATTGAAAAAGGCCTTGTCACCTGCCATGTCACCTGCCAGAGCTTGATTTACCTGGCAGGCAGGTGGCCCCTGCATTTGGGGCACCAGGGGAACTGTGGCAGCAGAACCAAGAGAAAATTTCAGCTTGAGTAACTTACCCAGGAGTCAGCAAGTCTAGGAAGGAGCTCTTTGAATGTCAGAACGCAGGCCAATGTTGCTGTGTGTTTGGCACTGTCTTCAATGACAGTAAGCCCGCAGGGACCGTCCTCCCAGTCCTTGGGATTTCCACGCGTCTTTACGTGGCAGGTGACAGGTGAGCATTCTGCAAGGTGAGGTCACAGGTAGGCTTTGAGGCCAATTGAGAGTTCCAGTATATTCAGACATGGAGGGTGTATAAGACCACAGAGGGGATGGGACGAAGGGAGGTTTCCTGCCAAGTGTTCGAGATGCTCTGGGCATGGTCCCTTTGGATTTTTCTCTGGTGCTGTTAGCTGGGGGAGCTGAGACTTGCCTTTAGAAACGCATCAGCCAAACTGTGGACTTGAACGTCACGTCAGTAGATGCAGCTGCATAAGCTCTGGGGTGGCCGAGGAGCTACTGAACATGACATAAACATTCCTGCCGGTATTTCAATGCAATTTAGCATTAATTTCAAGCTGATGCCAATGAACTAGGACACTGTGCCAGGCTAATGGCTTCCTGCCCCCTGCTGATGGCAGCTGAAATGTTTATTTTTCTAGCCCGAGACATTGATCTCATGGCCAGGGGTCAATTACAAAGACTACCACGTGAATTATGACTCATTTAAACATGTTTTGCCAAAACATATTTGGGTTTTTAAAAACTGTGATAAATGTTCACTGGGTCTTTGTTAAATGCTGACAATTCCCAGTAGGACAGCAAGAATAAATGCTGTGTATTTCAGGCAAACAGAGGAAAAAAAATGAACGCTTTTCTAGAGCTTAACCCATGCTTCAGTAAGACACTGGGATTTGGTCGGAGGGAGACCCTCTCTCACTTACTTTGTTACCTTGGAGTACAGAGAGACAGAGAACCACCAGACGAAAGGAGAGCTATTAGAAGACTCAATTCTCAAATATGTAGGCCTTTCCTAATGAGATCCTTAGCCAGTGGTGGATGTGAGGGAAGAAGAGCTTGAACAACCATTAATCTCTTTCACAGCCGATCTAAAAACGTTATATGAATAAACATCTCACCCCCTTTCTCACTAAGATGACTATTTCAAACCTCTCCCAGCCAACATCTACACCGTTTTCCCCATGACCCTATCACCATGCTCCTGTCCCTGTCCCCTTCAAGCTCTACATAGCTGCACAAAATCACAGGACACGCTTTTTGCTGAACATCTAGAATGCTGGTAAATGCTCCCAACACATCATTTACAACCCACAGAAGTCCAGCAAAGCATCCTTTTGTTTGACCACATAATAGAATTTCCTGGCTTGTGATCTCCCCATCTTTTTCTAGCATGTGATTCCAGCAAACTGACTCATACTTTAAGTCACAAATATTTATACGCCCAGAGCCAATTCCCTCTCATTGCATCTTCTGTCCCACTGCTACCTTTTAAAAGACATTATAAAAAGTTCTTGCAATTTTTTTTTCCTTCCCTTTCAAAAGCTGTGGCCAGGATATCTGCACAGCCAAAGGACTGCGTTTGTTGGATATCATTTCTAATCAACTTAGAGATATCAGCATCTCTCCAGAAAGTCAGGGTTTCTCACAGGAGTTCAAAGAGATATCTGCACCCCCATGTTCATCGCAGCGTTATTCACAATAGCCAGGACAGGGAAACAAACTAAGTGTCTGTCAAGAGATGAATGGATAAAGAAGATGTGGTGTGCGTGCACACGCACTCACGTACACACACTGGAACACTGTTCAGCCACGAGAAAGGAAATCCTGCCATTTGCAGCAACAAGAATGGACCTTGAGGGCATTATGCTACTGGGTTTTGCCAGGGAGGTCAGGACAGACAGAGGCTAGGCAGTCTTGGATGCATCTGTGCCTCGCTATGGTGACGCTGAGTGTCCTTGAGGGAGCCAGGTAGGTAAATAGGTGGATCTTGGCACAATGTCAGTGCCCTCCAGCCAAACCACCGGCGGCACACTTATAGTCGAACATGGTTGGGTTTATTGACGCACATTGCCATAAAGGGGAACTATGGGGCACCTCAGGAAGAAGTGTTAGAAAAGGACTAATTTTGGAATCTGGGCTTGATTGGGAAGCGGGACTTTGATCCAGGTTGGATGCTCCCAGGAAACAGGGTAATCCCATGAGTGCAGAAGGAGGCAGGAATGAAACCAGGCTCAAGCTGACAAAGGGGCAGTGGTCAGCCGTATCAGCCATCACCGGGATGTTTGGTCATTTTTGTGGTTTAGACAACGGCCATGTTTTGTCTGTGTTCAGACATGATTATGGAGTGGGCTTGTCTGCTGGTCACAGAGTGACTCTTATATAATGTTGATGCCCAGGGAAATCACGTTCAACAGAACACTCAGGCCCAGCTGTGACCATCAGGCCTGCTCCTAACAACACCCTTTCTCAGCTGTGTGTACTTCAGTCCTCGAGGATATGCCTGCAGGAGCCGATGGCCAGAATCTAGACAGCCCTGTCCTCCATCCCCACCAGAACGCTCGGTAATACGTAATTCCCCAGTGATGTACATTCTATATGGGGTAAAGGTCGGAGGCCTAAGTAGACAAGTAGACATTGCTTTCTTCACTCCAGTGGAACTGAGGGTCAAAACAGAAATTGCTGTGGAGCGAGAGAATAAAGTAAGCCATATTTCCTATACATCCGAGTTGGGACCAGAGCCTGCTAACAGCCAGGCATTCCATGTCCATACTCTGGGGTAGTTACCGAACCCCAGATCGGAGCCATGCCATTTGGAAGCAAAGGCTCTGGACTTTGAGAGGTCATTGCTGATTTCAGAAATGCCAGTGCAGGGAGATGAAATGTTGTTTCAATGATTCCTACAGAATATCCTACATTCTCCAGACATATCAAGGACGGTTGGCCGAAGAAATGAAGAAAGGGCCAATGGAGCTTTTTTAAAAGCTTTTTTTGGTGACTTTAATTGTTTGATTTCCAGGAAAATTCCTAGAAGGGATTTGGGGCACAGAGAGTTTTCTGTAAGTCCCCTGAAAACAAAGTTGGGAAATCTCAAACAACAAAGGCTGGAACCCTTGTTCTCAGAGAGGGGAAGGCAGCTCCTGGGACACCAGCTTTGGGTGTCAGGACAAAGGCACCCAGACACCTCATCAAGCCGATAGTTCCTTTAACATGTCCATGCATTCATCCACTCAGGATGAAAGTAGTCAGAGGACGGAGTGAGGAGCAAATCAAGGAAAATCTCCTGAGCAGAAAACTTTCCGAGGCAGTCCCATTTAGATGGGTGCAACGTTCCACCTGCTTGCTTGGCCTGTAGCCAAGCTGACCGTTTCCTGCAAACTGTACCCATACGGAGAACCAGCGGTGCTGATGCCAACTCAGAGGGCTCCAGGTATCTGGGGTTCGAGAGAAGACATTGACTCTGGACCTTCGTCACCACCAGCAAGTCAAGGTTTGGAGACCCCACAATGAAGAGGGGACAGAGGGGATTGCTGGACACTCTGGTGGGAACCCAAGCCCACGGCTGCAGCCGGAGACTAAAGACAGCTGCTTCCCAGGACCTTGCTCGAACATAAGGCTCAGGGCATGCCTGGGACAAGGGAAGTTTGTGCTTCATGCTGGAAGGAAGAACGGTCCTCTCAGAGATGGATGGTGGCACCAACTCCTTCCAGGATGGGAGCTGAGGCTTCCCCGAGACCACCAGGATCCAGGTGACCTACCCGACCCTGGAGAGCTGAGGGTCACCACCCCCACACTGCACAGGCCACTTCTCAGAAGCAGGTGCCATCCTGGGAGACCAGTGTGGGACAGAGACCCACACAGGGATGGAGGACGGCCACCTTAGCGCAGCTCAGGAGGGCTGAGCGATTAAGAGGAGGCCAGTGTTGGTGGGACGGCTGGTCCTGTCATGAGGCACCCTGCACGTGGTGAGGGTCCCAGGCAATGCAGACTTGCAGGCTGGACTCAGACACTGACGGGACTTGCATCCTGGTTACCAAGGAGCGGGCGTGGCTGGAAGCAGGACTCAGGACCGGGAGGGTGAAGGACAAGGAGAGAAGGCAACAGGCCACCAAGCCAGAGGGGGCTCCAGGTTCTTGTAGGAGAGGGTCCCTGGGGGGGGCCCCGAGGTGAGGAGGTGGGAACAGTAAAGGAAATTGTCCCCCCTGACCCTGGTCTCCAAGTGTGTTCAAGTTGACTTCTCATAAGCAGAGTTCCTGCTAACAACAGATTTGGCTGCCCAAACTTCTGGAATCGCTGAAGCTTATTACATACACATACACACCACACACACACACACACACCACAATATACACACCCAACATACACACACCACACAAAACATATAGACACACCGCACCACACAAGCCTAACACATGTCCTCATCACACACACCCTCCATACACATCTACCGGGCACACAACACACACATCCCCCCCACATGCAAACCTACAGACAGACCATACCACACACATTCAAAACACACTCACTACACACACACACTCAGGATACACAGAGACCACACACACAACATAAATACACAACACACACACATATTTGCTCAATTTTCTGTGGGTCTCTCTGAAATTTCTATACCTAAGACCAACCTCCATTTTTCAGAAAGCTGGAGAGAAAGACGGGCAGCCATGTTGTGTCTGGGACATTGTTCTGCCTTTCCCACATCATTGGTCTTTCATTGTAAAAGCTCATGGAATAGTGTCCTATGGAAAGAAATAATTGATATTGGTGTGGGAAGCAAAGAAGAACGCTGCCAGCCCTATTTGCCTTGGGGGAATAGTTTGTAATTGAGAGAGGAAAGTGCTTTGTGTTTTTCTCTTTAGACCAGCCAACCTAGGACATGTCCTACCTTTTAAGCACTCGCATGGCCCCCTCCATTTCCAGAGCTGAGCTTTTGTCGTCAGCAGCTCAAGAGCTGGGGTTCCTCGGACGCAGGTCAAGCCCTGCTCCTGACTGCAACCGTAGAGAACACGTTTTTGCCTTTCTGACCTCTGCACTGGGAGGCAGGGCCAGACCCCAGTGCCATGCTCACCGACGTGAACACCTTTCCTGCCAGCCGGACGGATGTCTCTCTTTCCCCCCCGACGTTGTCATGCATATCAACCCCTTCCTCTGAAAAAAGTAGCTAACAAAAAAATAAATACTAATAAATAAGGAGGGCAGCTCATACAATTGTTCTCCCTAACCGATCCTGAGTCTCTATCTGCTTCCCCGCTTCGTTCGGTGTTAGGAGAGGACATCCCTCTAAAATGCATGGTGTCTGGCTAAGGATGCCTTCTCCTGGGTCTCCAAGTGTTCATGATTCTCAAACTTTTATGGACTGCTCCTTTGGAAAAAAGGCCAGTTGTCTAAGCAAGACCCCAGAGGTGGAGATGACAGAGCCTCCCACTGTCCTTCCCTCAGGAGCAGTCCCAAGAGCAGGATTCATTTCATATGGCAGCCCCAGGTTTGTGAGAGATGCCAGATTCACCTGCCAGAGTAGACATAGGCTGAGGAGGTTCTGAAGGTCAGAGTGGACCCAATTCAGAGTTAGGTGAAGGAGCAGAAAAGGAGTACGGGTAAGCTGTTAGATCGGTAGATTTTATCCTAAGAATATCTCCTAGTGGGATCTTTCATTTCATGATGAAGTAGTGGGGAAATGGCTATTTCTAAAGAGGTGAAGGCCAGGGACTTAGATGAAAAATATTTTATGTAGGTCTAAAATTTCCTCTTTTCTTTTTTTTTTTTTAAGATTTTATTAATTTATTTATTTGTCAGAGAGAGAGAGAGCATAAGCACACACACAGTGGGAGTGGCAGGCAGAGGGAGAAACAGACCCCGCGCTGAGCAAGGAGCCTGATGCCAGACTCGATCCCAGGACCCTGAGATCATGATCTGAGCCAAACGAAGGCAGACACTTAACCAACTGAGCCACCCAGGCAACCCAAACTTTTCTCTTTTCTTAAAAATGTCTTATACTGTAGCGTACTTACATGTAAGCCGCTATTTGGGGGATTTTCCACACCCCATTGGCCATGTAAAGCTCCTCTTGTGTTCTGAGTGAGAATCACAACCTGAAAGACAATGGGCGGAGCTTGCACTTGCTGCGTTGAGTCAGGCTGCCCCAAGCTCCTCGCTCACAGTGTCCTCTCCTGGGCGCGTGTGCCAGGAGGGAGAGCAGTGGGTCAGACAAAAGCAGCTGTGTGTGTCCCCAGAAGGGGCGCCGTGGAGAGCAGCATGTGGGTCTGCTTCCCAGTCCCTTTCAGGCACTGTGATTGTACATCTTCTACTTTATATCTGTCTGGCTTTTTCCAGGAAGATGGGATTCTGAGTCAGCTTCCCTGTCCTCTACCCTAAGAAAAGAAACCATTGCCCTCTGTCCCTTAGGATCTCCCGTTGGTGTCTCATTCTGTGTCAGCAGGTAGCAGTTGGCAGCTAATGTCTTAGTTTAGGATCTCCCGAGGGTCAACCCAGACTTGAGTTCAGATTTCTCAGGGGGCACCCGGCTGGCTCAGTCGGTGGAACAGGTGACTCTTGATCTCGGGGTTGTGAGTTCGAGCCCCACGTTGGGCGTACAGATTACTTTAAAATAAATAAATAAACTTTTTTTTTTTTTTTTAAAGAAAGTTACCCGGGGGGTGAGGGGGTCATGCTGCAAAGCCTGACGGAGAGAGAGGGGAAGGTGAGACAGGGAAGGTAGGAAGCCCAATAAAGGGCACATTGATGTAGGTGTCCCTCCATGGGCAGCTGTGGATGAGCCCGGCATCACCCTATGGAATGTCCTTCAGGGTTGCTCCTCCCATGGAAAGGAAAGCTGGATATTTATCTCAAGCTGTCTAGGGTTTGTTGTAGGGGCTTTAGATCCCCAGAACTTCTGGGCTTCCTGAGCTGGGACTCGCAACCTCACGGGCAGAGAAGCAGTGAGATGCAGGCCGGAAGCCATCAGCAGGCAGGTTCTGTCGGCTGAAGCTCAGGGACCCTCAGCCGTGTGCTCAGGGCAAGGTGCCAGGCAGACCATCAGTGGCTAATTACCATATGTTCCTACAGGTCCTTGGTTACCATGTTTATATGGAACTCATAGGTTAAGAGTCACAGAGAGCAGGTCTCTTGAGTGGATCAGGAAAATAAAACTTCCCATACTGAAAACGAAGAAAAGCAGAGCTATTTTCATTCACCCTTCCTTTTAATATGAACTTAGTGTCTTGCTCCCACGTTGGGATGTTTTGGGTGGAAGGCCTTCACCCTGACCTTGCAGTTGACCCTCCCCACTACAGGGACAAAACGATGAGCTCAATGGCAGAAGGAGCTTGACCACCATGTCGTGTCCCTGAGCACGACACCCTGGGGCCAGGCTTTCAGAGAGGCACAGGTAGGGTTGGAATTAACAAGAAAACAGAGGAAATCCAAAGAAAAGAAAGTAATTTCAGCTCATGAACTTCAAAAGAGGCTCTCTCAGGGCTAGAGCTCTCCCCACAGCCAAGCATGATTGAGAGAAAGGATTAGCACCCCTTTCTGGGGCCAGGTGGGGCCAGGCCACGGACTGTCGGGTAAGGAGAGCCCCCCATTTTCCTGCTGGGCACCTTGGGAAGGCACAGCTGGGAGCGGTTTATGTTTAGATGCAGTTCTGATTTTTCTTTCCCAGACTTGACTGGGAGGGGAGTGTGTGCTAGATAAGGTTAGGAAGGCATCAAGGGCAGAAGGGTCCTGGTTCTGATCCCTCTGTGGGTACCCTGGGGAACCAGTGACAACAAGGGTCGTTCAACATACTTCAGAAGGCTGAAAAGGCCTTATCAGAAAGAGCTCACTAGGTTTGCACATTCAAGCCTCTCTGTTACCAGGGACACAGAGCCGAGGCCAGCAAGTCTGCTGCAGGGCCCACCATGTGGCCTGAACGAGATTCCACCAGCATCCTCGGACTGGGGACAAGGCAGAGACTCGGAGGTGCCAACAGCTCTTCAAGAGCCAGGGGGAGACACGTGGACAAAACAGGGCCCTGACAAGCAGACAGAACACAAGCACATCCACTCCAGAAGTCAGCAAAACACCAAGGCAGGGGCAAAAACAAGCGTTATCCCAAGGGACTCCAGACCCACCACACCTTGGGTGGGAGCCTAGAACCTTTTCCCACCAGCAGGGGGCGCCCTGAAACCTTAGCCGGGAGCCAGCAGGGGCGGGGCTCCAGGAACAAGAAAAACAGGGCATTTATCCCAAAAGACTCCGTGCCTCCCAGAGCGATTCTTTAAGAGCTCGAAGTAAACTAAGTTAAAAGCTGGATAGACATTTAGTTTAGTTTAATCTAAATTTCTCCCGCTACCTTCTCTGAACTGAGTGTCGTCAGGAAGTGGGGACATTTCTGTGATTGGCTGTTAGAATAAATGTGTGTGGATGCTCAACGCAGTACAGTGAGGCTAACGCAGTGAGTGTTAAGAGAGACCGCAGTCCCTCCTGTTAGCAGGATAGGAGGGCGTTCGCCATTTTTGTGGTTTGGACGATGTTCTTCTTGTCTGTGTTCCTACAGGACGGTGGAGTGGTCCTGGTCTCTCTCCATCATGGTCTGCGTGGCCCGGTCTGAGGTCGATGTTCCCCCAGAAAGAACCCCAAGGCCTGGCTGTGTGGGCCCCACCAGCTCCCCTTGACACACACAAGCAAATAAATACAGTACACTAGAGAGCTCACAAGCCAAATGTACTACATTAGAACATGTAATCTCTTGGGAAAAAAGGAACTATGAATCAGGCAGATGTGGAATCCTCATTCATCCAAAGGCTAGTAATAACTTGTGAAAAGAGCAACTCAGTACTTTTTTTGTGGTGTCCTCAGATGGCAGAAGGGGCAGGGGACTCTGTAGACCTAACAACATACTGAAAAATAAATTCCCGTTATGTTAAAGAAATACATGCTTAAAAAGTCCACATGCGAACAGTTTAGAAATACACATTAAATATATTTCTCAAACCCATGACTGTCACAGAATTTTCAAGTTTGAACACTAGCATTTATTTCAAAGACAGTGATAAATATAGGGAATCCATCAAAATTTAAATAATATGTGTCAGAGCTTACCAGAAAGGACTGTAAGTCAGACATCTGATTTCAAAAAGTATTTCAAATAAATATGAAAAATGGAGATATCATTAATATTTAAATTTCTCATACATGTGAATAGAAGGGCACTCAAACTTCATTTAATGGGCTAATGAAAGGTCAGATATACACAGATTATGATATATGAGTGACTAATAAATATTTGGACAAAAGCCTAGTTTTATTAATAACCAAGTGGTTAAATAATAATGATGTGTAATTATAAGCAATCATATCAATGGCAGTAAAGTACAATTCTATGTACTCAACCATGAGTAATTTTTAAAAATTGAAAATGCCAATCATGAGATTGTGTTCAAATGAACACTGTCTAACACTGTTGGTCGGGTCCTAAACCATTCCGACATTGCTTGAATCTACTTCGGCATTAGACATGCCCGTGCCCTTGGAATTTCTAATTCTATTCCTAGAAATCTAACCAGAGAAATGATTTCAAAACTCGAAGATTTGTGCACAAGACAGGCATGCCCGTAATACTTATCATGAGAGAAAAAACTGGAAATAACTTGAAGAGTTAGGGTAGAACAGATTATGGCTTTCTATAAAATATAATACTTTGAATCATATTTTACGGAGAGTTCATAATCCCCTGGGGAAATCTCTCTCTTTAATATTTATTCAAAAAAAAAAAAAAGGTGCACCATTGCATACTTGTGTTGACCATTAAGTTATGAAGGGTTTTTAGAAGATAGTTATTTTTTGTCTTCATGCAATATGAGCAAATTGTAATTTCTTATCTAATAGGGTGAAAACAAACTGCTGATTTAAAGAACATTAAGATTTTTGAGGATTTTTTTTTCTCAGCATCTGAGGCAAATGACTGAGCCCTTCCCATCTTAAGCAACGAGATTCTAACTCTAGATCGAAGCACATATTCAGAGCGGTTTAAAAATAATTACCACTGAGTCGCTGTGTAAAGCAGCTCGTATTTTTTTTTTTTCACTCTGACATGTGTGGGAATCCTGCTTTTTTTTCCTGAGGAAAAGCAATTTGGTCTTTATTATTTCAACAGACAGTGGGCGTCTGTCACGAATGAAAGTGTCAGTGTATTTTAATAACAGAATATACCATTGGTATCAGCAAAATTAATTATTCATTGCACCCAGCTGCAATAAGAAGAGGCTCTCACCCTGTGTAACATTTGTGGGGTCTCAGCCTTGCATTATTAATGTTCTCTACTCACAGGTATACAATGCAGAAAGCGATTTCCCAGAAAATTGCTGAGTGTTTTGCCTTGTCCATTTGGGAAGATTTGGGAAATGGTCACTGCACTGGATTATTATGGTAATGTTACAACTTTATGTGGCATTTTAGAAACAATCATGTAAAATTTTGTGACATGGTGAGTCATCAAAGCAGGTCTTTAAAAATTATCGCTGACTCCCGCAAACCAAAGATGGACAATTCCGAGGGCCACGGGCAGCTCCTGGGTGTTCCTTGAAGGGCTAAAGACGTCTGCTGCTTTTATTTTTTTAATTTCATGTCGTACAGAATGTGTCCACTGTGGTGCTGCTGGGGCTGCCCCAGGTACCCTGTGCCTCCTTCATCCCCAGCCCCGCACCCCGCCACCCAGGCTGATCAGACCAGGAGAGAAGCACTCCCTCAGTGGGCCAGTTAGAAGCTCTGGCCAAGGAATTTGGAATTTGTGGCTTGGAAACAAGTTGGCACACAGTGACAAGCCCAGGAGACACCTCAAGACACCCTGGAGACAAATTCATTTAGATCCTCAGTGGGTCACACAAAGGATGACCATATGGCCAGCAATTCCACTCTTGGGAATAAGCCCAGAAGAACCGAAACACAAACCCAAGTAAGTACAGGCTCATAGCAGAATTATTCACAATGGTCAGAAAGAGGAAACTGCTCAAGTTTTCACCTTGGGGTAGCCATACAATGGAGCATTATTCAGCCATAAAAGGAAGGAAGGACTATACACACTCCCACATAGATGAAGCTCAAAATGCTACGCTAAGAAAAGAACTCAATCACAGAGAGCATACATTATATGATTCCATTTATGTGAAATTCCCATTAGAGGTAAATCCAGAGGCAAAAACAGATTGGTGATTGCCAGGGGCTGGAGGAGGGGGAATAGGGAGTGTGCTTAATGGGTTTCTCAGTCTGTTCAGGCTGCTATAACAAAAACACCATTCACTGGGGGGCTTATAGGCAACAGAAATCTGTTTCTCACAGTTCTGGAGGCTGGGAAGTCCAAGATCAAGGTGCTGGCAGATTCAATACCCAGTTGAGGACCTTCTTCCGCATAGAAAGCTGTATTTTTTTGTGGTGTCCTCAGATGGCAGAAGGGGCAGGGGACTCTGTAGCGTCTCTCTTACAATCCCACTCATGAGGGCTCTACCCCATGACCCAATCCCCTCCCGGAGGCCACACCTCTTGAGACCATCCCAGTGGGCATTAGATTTCAATACACGAATTGCTTCAGGGGTTGGGGGGGCATAAATATTTAGTCTATGGCAAAGAGTATGGGGTGTTCTTTTGAGGTGATGAAACTGTTCCGGAATTAGAAGGGGGTGGTGTTGCACACATTGTGAATGTAGCAAATGCCACTGAATTGGGCCCTTTAAAGTGGTTAATTTTATGTTGTAAGAATCTCACTTCAATGACACACGCAGTTCATACAGAGTTGGGTGGAGAGCTGGCCCCGGCATTGCTAGCTAAGCGTGGTTCTAGACGAAGCCACACAGGGGCCTAAGTCAGGAAGCCGGTAGAGGAAGTCACTGGACGGAGGGCAGTAGGACAGGCCCGCAGAGCGGAACAGAGCTGGAGCCAGCAGCGGCTGGTGACACCCGAGCCCTGGACGTTCAAGTTCTCTAGGCGTCCTCTGCAGACCTATGGCATGTGCTCTTCTCTCCCAGGGGCATGGACTCTGCCTCTCACAACTCAGCGGTTTCAGGCTATGACAGCCTCTTTCCAACAAAATTGTGGAGCGATGCATCCTGATCAATAGACCGGGCCACGGTCAAACCCGGGACTCATCAGCTCATCCTACAGCATTGGGACTTACAAGCTGCTAGGATCCGGAGGGAGGCGGGATACAGCTCAGCCCTGCTGCTGCTGGAAGGCTCTCTCTGGCTTTCTGCTGTCCATATGACAGGGCCATGGTTGCACCGTCGGTGGTGGAGGAAGACCAGAGGTCTCCTTGGGTAGGAGCAGGAGGACCTCACCAGCCCAGGAGCTTACGGACGTCCACCTGCCCCCGCTCCGGGGGGAAGCCCGAGGAAGAGCCCTGCACTTGGGCACCAAACTGACCAGAGCAAGCACTCCAGCCCCCCTTGCTTCGCCAGTGCTCAAATCACGTTTGCAGGTGGAGACATTCTGCTGGAAGGACCGCAGAGCAGCTCTGAGGGAGTTTTTCCTCGCTAACTTAATGCCTGTGAATTGATTGAGTCAGTTCTGTGCTGGAGCATTTTTATAAACATGGCCTTCATTTTCAGGCTTGCCACTTTTATATTTGCATTAGTAATTGTTTGTTATTTTTTTAAATTTTATTATGTTAGTCACCATACAGTACATCATTAGTTTTTGATGTAGTGATCCACGATCCATTGTTTTCATATAACACCCAGTGCTCCATGCAGTACGTGCCCTCCTTAATACCCATCATCGGGCTAACCCATCCCCCCACCCCCTCTCCTCTAGAACCCTCAGTTTGTTTCTCAGAGTCCATAGTCTCTCAGGGTTCATCTCTCCCTCCGATTCCCCCCCCGCCAATTTTGCCTTCCTTCTCCTAATGTCCTCCATGCTATTCCTTATGTTCCACAAATAAGTGAAACCATATGATAATTGACTTTCTCTGCTTGACTTATTTCACTTAGCATAATCGCCTCCAGTCCCATCCATGTTGATGTAAAAGTTGGGTATTCATCCTTTCTGATGGCTGAGTAATATTCCGTTGTATCTATGGACCACATCTTCTTTATCCATTCATCTGTTGAAGGGCATCTTGGCTCTTTCCAGAGTTTGGCTATTGTGGACATTACTGCTATGAACATTGGGGTGCATATGGTCCTTCTTTTCACTACATCTGTGTCTTTGGGGTAAGTACCCAGGAGTGCAATTGCTGGGTCATAGGGTAGCTCTATTTTTAATTTTTTGAGGCACCTCCACAATGTTTTCCAAAGTGGCTGTACCAACTTGCATTCCCACCAACAGTGTAAGAGGGTTCCCCTTTCTCCACAACCTCTCCAACATTTGTGGTTTCTTGCCTTGTTAATTTTTGCCACTCTAACTGGTGTAAGGTGCTATCTCAGTGTGGTTTTGATTTGGATTTCCCTGATGGCTAATGATGATGAACATTTTTTCATGTGTCTGTTGGCCATTTGTATGTCTTCTTGGGAGAAGTGTCTGTTCATGTCTTCTGCCCATTTTTTTAATGTGGTTGGAGCCTTGGAGTGCACCTAAAGCCTTCACTCTCAAGGTGTTCTGCATACTTGACGCTGTGCCCAGGAGGAATCTTAAGCTGTGTTTGTCCGGTCTGGCACCGTACACAGAGTTGATGGCCACCTTTTCACTGTTTGTGATGCAAGGTCTATCGAGCACCTAACATGTGGAATCCTGGTGCCTCTTCTCTAAACACCTTGGAGCTCAGCCACCTGTTTGCATGGTTCTCCTCCCTCCTTTCTGAGACCCTAGCAAGGTGACCCCAACTACTTTATTGCAGATTCTGCTCCAAATGTCCCCACACCCCGTGGCCCCACAGGAAGGTCATAGAAGCTAGTGGAAGGTGCCTTCTTCTCATGCACAGCTTCCCTCCGTAGACATCAGTCTAGGGAGATCTTTTCTTCGAAGGTCAAAATGAAAGTAACCATTAAAATACACTGGAGACCCTCCTGTCTCTTCAAACATTCAGCTGGTCTGGAATTATTGTCTAAAGCACCTCTCACCACCAGATATTAACCCATTGGGGGAATTTGGTAGCTTTTACTTTTGAAATGATAATTTAAAAAATAAAACAGTGTTTAACTAACGGTGGTTGCAACTTTGGCTGACATTTTAAATGATCTGTACGTCCTTCCATGGTTTCCATTCATTTATCAAAGTAATGTTGCAAAGCCACTTGCAAAGCTCTCCAAAATTTTGTAGGGCATCATGAAATTAGAAAATTCGTCCTGTTTAAAAAGTGATCTTGATACATTTTTATAAATGAAAATCAGACCATGCCAGCTCACCCCTTTGATGGCTCCTGCTTCTGTATGGACTGAATGTTTGTGTCCTCCCCCCACCCCCAATTCATTTGTTACAGCCTAAGCCCCAGTGTGATGGTATTTGAAGGTGGGGCCTTTGGGATGCAGTGGGGTTGAGATGAGGTCCTGAGGGTGGAGCCCTTGTGATGGGATTAGTGCCCTTATAAGAAGAGATGAGAGAGCTTGCTTCCTCCCTCTGCTCTCCCCCAGCTGAAAATACAAGATGGGCATCTGCAAAACAGGAAGAGAGCCTTTATCAAGAACCTGTTGACATCCAAATCCTGGACTTAAGGCTCCAGAACTGCGAGATAGACATTCCTCTTGTCTAGCCCCCCACCCCCACCCCCCAGTCTGTGGTGTTCTGTTACAGCAGAATGAGCTGAGAAAGGCAGACTCAGACTGAGACTCAGACTCAGACCAACCCGAGCCATGGCCTGCGAGGCCCCAGGTGGCCCGGCTGGCCACGCCTGGCTTCTCCTGTGCTCTTGGCTCCTTCACTGGGCTCTTGTCCTGCAAGCCTGGTGTCAATGTGGCATGGGCTGGTTCTTCCCCAACACACTTCTCCTCTCCTCCCGATAGCTCTCATGTGGCCAGAATGTCACGCCATGCATTCCCTGGCTCTGGATATGCCATCCCTCAGAACCCAGTTCTTTCCCAGCTTAGCGAGGATCACAAGATGTAACCATTCGTGTGCTCATTTGTTTAACGTGTGTCTCCCATGGCACCTGCCTCGCATGCGCCATGCCCATTTTGTGCTCCCTCTGTGCCCAGAGTCTAACAGATCAGGCGCTCAGCAGCTATGTGCTGAGGGATGCATGGGGTGGGCATTGAGATAGTGACAGCTAGGAACTTTACCAAGGGCCCCAGCAGGGCGGTCCACTCCACAGTGTAAGGCCAGAGACACAGGGATTACACAGTGGGAAGCAGCTCAGAGCCACCAAGTACTTGAGGCAGCCACAGCTGGAAGGGCTACGGGACCTGCCCTAGGCACATGGCTGCTTTGGTGGCATCAGATCCTGGAGGCAAAGCCGGCCAAGCCGATGGGAGCATCTCCTATGGTTCTTGCTTAGAGGTGATGCCATCTTATGGCAAACCCATTCGGGACAGAGGAAGAGCTCCTCATGGGTGACCTGCTCTGGTTCCTCCTGTGTCACAGGCACTGCGGGAGGAGAATCCAACATCCTGCTGGCCACTTTAAGTTAGAGGCACACTGGACCCAGACCTGGAAACATGGCCTTCTTGAAGGTCTCTCCTTGGGTTAAGTCCAAGCAGCTTTATCTCAGGCCCTCCTTCTCTCCCTCCTCCTCCACGCCCGAATCACCAGTACTCACCCGAGACCTGAATGAGCCTGGCAACTTCCTCTGCTCCTCGCCTTTCACGAATAGCTATAGCAGATGGTAGTTAAATATCACTCTGGCCCAGAACTGGTAGCTAAACTCCAAATGCACAGAGTCAAGTAGGTACCAGGTCACCTGGACACTGGCGTGCTCCAGACCACACACCTTCGCTCCTCCCCAAACCTGCTCCTCACCTTGTTTTCTCAACTTGCTGATGAGACGTGCAGCCCTTGTCCCCTCCTTCTCCTTTGCCAACCTCCCCATACCCAAGTGATGAGCACAGATAGATTAGCCTCCTGAGTATTTCTGGAATGCTGTCCCATCCTAACCCTTGCCCTCTGCTGCAACCTTAGCTGAAGCGCCTCCTCATACTTTTTCCTCCTGGCATAGTACCTGCAAAGTAATATCTTAAAACCGCAAATTTAACTCCTTCTTGAAATGATCCAGTATTTCAATACAAGTCCAAACCCCCTGGTCTGGTATATTTGCAGCCCTCCTCGTTCTAGCTTCATTCTTCCTCCTTGGGTTTCCTCTGGGGAAGTCTTGCCTGAGGCCCCTCATGCCCTAGAAGCTGTGAAGGACAGCTTGCCCTCCTCAGACTCATCAAGCTCAATGCCCCTGGGCCTTTGCACATGCTGCTCTCCAAATCCAGAGCTTCATCCCTTCCTTGTATATCTGATAAACACTTACTCTTTTCCCAAGAGGACTGTGTCAGCACTGGCCTGGTGGAGCTGCCTCTTTTCGAGGAGAAGAGAGACAAGGGACTTGCAATTTGCTGAGTGCTGCCAAAGGAAGTGTCAGAAGAACCATGATGACCAACATTCCAGTTGGCCCAGACCATTCTCATTTTGGCAGCAAAAGTCTCATGTCCCAGGAAATGGTTGGTTACCTTTAACCTTGCAGGAACTGAGAGAAGGAAGACCCAGAAGGTAAGTGTTCAGTACATGAGATGGCAGGAGGAGGGGAGAGATTTCCAGCAGATGGAACTGTCTACATGGAGGCTAGCTGGGCTAGGCCAGGACTTTCTGGAATAATACCTCTGCCCTCAGCCACCACATCAAGCTCCAAGAAACAACCCTTCTCTCCTCTAAGGTCCTAGAACCATACGCCTCCATCAAACATAGCACACATACCTTTCTTGCCAGTTTTCAACGTATTACTTCATTGGCTTTCTTTACCAATTTTCCTGTCGGTGACTTCAGGCCAGAGACGGCTGTGTCATCCCCTGTGTCTGGTGGGTAGCAGGAGCATAGTCAACATTTCCGGAGACGGTGCTTTGATGACGCTTGCTTGTTCCCAGAACACCTTTTAAGCACCCGCTAAATTAAAACCATATCAAACAGAGCTATTTTTACATGACAACCAAGGAAGCATTAATCCCAGCCATGTCAGTTTCCAAGGCTCCCTGAGAGTCCAGGAGAATGGAACAGCAGGAGATACCTAGGGCCACGAGACAATGCAAGGAAAAAGAAAATTTATGAGTGCAGGTTTAGAGGAAGATTTTAGATCAAATTGAGTTGCCATGGGGCTTTATTCTTTCCTTTACTGTCACCGGACTCGAAGTCCCGTGAAGACAGAGACCGTCTTGATCCTGTTCACCACTGTGCCCTGAACTTGCTGAAGTGCCAGGGACTTAGTGGGTTTGCGCAGGTGTCCCTCTCTGAAGCCATTTCAGTATAGCCTCTCTGCTCACATGTGGCTCCTGACTGCATGGGCGGTGCCTTCTGGACCCCACCCCAGACCCACTTAATCAGAATCTCGACTTTTTTTTTTTAAAGATTTTATTTATTTATTTATTTGACAGAGAGAGAGAGAGAGAACAAGTAGGCAGAGAGGTAGGCAGAGGGAGAGGGAGCAGCAGGCTCCCCGCCGAGCAGGGAGCCCAATGTGGGGCTCGATCCCAGGACCCTGGGATCATGACCTGAGCCGAAGGCAGCTGCTTAACCAACTGAGCCACACAGGCGCCCCAGAATCTCGACGTTTTAACAGTGTTTCTGCGCAATGCATATTAACTTCTGAGAAGAACTGTTTTAACAGATTTCATCAAGCAAGTGACCTAGGTTGGCTCTAAAAATTGATTAGAACTGAGACCCCCTTGCGCACCTGGAAAATGCTTATTTATAACACCCAGCTCATTCTTCTTATGAGAAACTTCCCAGACATCATCCTTTTTGCCATCAGGGATGATCACTCCATCTGCCAACTTGCTCCATGTTATGTTCTCCCTTCTGTTGAGACGTTTATCACACTGCATACAACATAATTTGGTTTATGTGCCCATTTCGACCACCAGATGGGTCAACCAGACTGGAGTCCTTGAGATAAGAGAAGAAATCTTACTTATCTTTCCATCCCAAGTCTGTTCATACTGAACTAACTGATAAGTAATTGGTCTGGTGTGTGCCTGGCCTGTGGGCTCTCCCTTTGAGTCCCTCATTCTAGAACCCAAACCTCATCCAGGGTAGTCTCTCCTCCCTCCCCACCTTCCTTCCGTCCTTCCTTCCTTCCTTCCTTTCTTCCAATGGGAATGTGGAAACCCAAGAAATATTCCTTTATGTTACCTAGGTATGAAAATTACCTTGGTATCATGAGTAGGTAGAAAATATATTCAAAGGGAATAAGGAAATTCTCAAGGTGATTCATGAAGGCATGACAGGGGTAAATACCATGGCCTTTTCATGGGCTAGAGGACTACATCATCCCTCCCAGATGACAAGAAAGCTGGCCACTCTGATGTAGTAATGATGTTGCCTCATCCATGTGGATTTCTGAGAGGGTGGTGACAAAGTCAGGCATTCAAACAGAACACACCATATGTGACATACGACTCTGTGTTCACACCATGGTAGATCCTAAAGTAGATCGACACCATCTGCTTGGACTATGAGCTCTTGGAAGACACAAAATCTACCTTAGACACCTGTGTATTCTTGGCACTTGACATAACACCCAGCTCAACAGATGCTTAGGTAACCAGGGAAATCTACAAGATGGTCACAAAGATGCCCGTCTGCCCGTAAAGACAGGTGGACACATGACTTCGGGCCAACCACACTACACACAGGTTTGTCATTGGTGACACAGAAGGATGCAGCTAAATCAGCCTCATCGTTGCCTCTGAGAGTTCACATACCACGGACAGTGCTAGAAGTAAGGTCAGAATTCTAAATAGCTTCAATGTGCTTGCTTCTGCCTAAAGTGCTGGTGAAATTGCTGAAAATTCATATGGATTGGCTGGAAATTAGAGCTTCATTAACTGATGTAGGAGGATGATCACTGAATAACTATTGTTTTTACTATTAGATGTTTTCACAATTGTTCCATAGGCTCAAAAAGAAAGCCTCTAGGAAAAGTAAAATAGAAAAACAGAATCCCATTAAACAGATCATGCAACAATGCAGGGAGGTGTAATTTTTAACCTCTTAAGAATGTTCCCCAAAACACCTTTTCTAACTAAACAAATTAATTTGACCACTGCATTAAAGTCCAAAAGATGCCCAAACCTTGTTATGTGTCAAAATTAAAGGGGATTTAAAAAAAAAATAATTTTGTGTGAGGTGTCAGTTAACACCATAGAATCTATGTGTGACAGATAGCCCAAAATGTCCCTTCTTCTTGTTGACTCGGCCCTGAGTCAAGGCACATGGTGGATAAGTTAAGTGTGACCTGGATATCAGCCCCCATTAGTCTCCCTGGCCAGGTGTCTTTGCATAGTGTGCAAACTTCACAACTGTACATGACACCCCTGTTCTTGACTTCTCCTACAGATTCTGATTTGGAAGGGTGGATGAAGTTTGGGATAGATAATTTTAGCAAGTTCCCTAGGCAAGTGTAATGCACAAGTGTATTTGAGAACCCCAGGCTTTATTATACATCTATGCAGCAATCATGTTTACAATGTATCTTTGCACTTATTTACTGATACTTTATTGTAACTCTTTGGTAGTTCCTACACGTGAAGGAGACAAGTGTGGCTTTTGGTTGAAAACACGATTTGGAGATTCATTTGTGTGTTGTACAAACACCTCTCAAGTCATTTTTGTGGCCGCAGAGCTCCAATGTGGGTCTCACTGGAGCTGACCTTGATATGAACTGACCAGGCTCAATGAGGGAGCCTGGCCTCAGCATGCACCCCCCGAGCCGGGCACGTGTCCCTCCCTGGCAGGAGCCCTTCTCAGCCCCGGTCAGCACAACTCCTGCAACGCCCTGCTTTGCACCTGTCTCTCTTTACCAGTGCTCGGCTGCTAATAGGTAAAATGCAGGCTCGTGAGCAGAAATCCTCCCTAAACAAACAAGTACAGTATGTGCTTCTCTGCCTTTTTAGATGTTGTCCTTGAAAGAAAGTTCCATGAAAAACTGTAGCTTGCTCTGGAAGTGGGAATGTCTGCAGCTGAGCCCTTGCCCCTCAGCCTCCACCGCTGTGAGAAGCAGCAGCTGCTGTGTGGACGATAAACCCGGCAGAACTCTGGTGGTAGTCAGCGGGAGTGTGGACCTGGGGGGCCTCTGTCAGCAGACAGTGAGGGCATAATTAAAATGGCAGGGGTGAGGCTGGGGCTGGTTTTGCTGCCCATATGTTGCCAGAAGCTCTGCTCTTCTAAGGAGAGGGCAGATGCTGTGCCCCTTATCATGCCAAGGAATGGAGCGACTCACAACCCCCAGGCTGCCTCCCCGGTAGGTGAAGCAAGGACAGATCACAGCTCAGGCATGGTACTCATCCCTGAATAAGCTTATTTGTTGTTTTTTTTAAAAAGATTTTATTTATTTATTTGACAGAGAGAGAGAGCTCACAAGTAGGCAGACAGGCAGGCAGAGGGAGAGGGAGAAGCAGGCTCCCTGCTGAGCACAGAGCCCGATGTGGGACTCAATCCCAGGACCCCGGGATCATGACCTGAGCTGAAAGCAGATGTTTAACCATCTGAGCCACCCAGGCGTCCCCCTGAATAAGCTTATTATCCCTATTAAATTTCATCTAGAAAGGTAGTCTGGAAGTCACTGTGATAAACATTTTCAGTTTTGTTTTGTTTTTTTTTTCCTATCCTAAGGGTCTCACATCACTTTCCTACAAAAGATGCTTCAAACACTCTTTGGAAAAGAATCTTTCCTTGGTAAATAGTTTTTGATGCCATTTAAATTTCATTCCTCAAAACATGAAGCAAGAGTCACAAAATCAACAAAGTGGAGAGATACTGAATGCAAGGGAACCATGTACACAGCTGGACCAAACTTAGCCTCCTAAAGCCCGCTCCTCGGCCATGGGGCTGCAGAAGCAGCTGGCTGGCATCCGTCCTGTCTTCTTGTTTTGGGGTTGTACCCACAGATGGGGGGACTGGAGAGCAGCACTTCCTCCAGACCTGGGGGACCCTTCCCCCCACAAGGCACAGACTCCTGGCTCTACTGATCAGACTTTCATACCCAGAGTTAAATTGGAAGGGTATTTTTAAAAATATGAGCCTTCCTCAATAAGTGAAACAGAGAATTACCATAGGACCCATATCTCCTTTCTTAGGTGCATATCCAAGAGACATGAAGACATATGTCCACAGAAAATGGATACATACATGTTCAGAGCAGCTCTATTCATGATCATCAAAAGGTAGAAATAACCCAAATGCCCATCAACTGAGGAATGGATATACAAAATGTGGTCTGTCCATATGATGGAATATTCCCCAGCCATAAAAAGGAATGAAGTCTGACACACTCTCACCATGGGTGTGGCTTGAAAACATGATGCTCAGCGAAAGAAAGAAGCTAGTCACAGAAGACCTCATATTGTACGAGTCCATTTATATGGAATGTCCAGACTAGGTTGATCCATAAAGACAGAAAGTAGGTTGGTGGCTACTACTTTAAATTTCATTCCTCAAAACATGAAGCAAGAGTCACAAAATCAACAAAGTGGAGAGATACTGAATGCAAGGGAACCATGTACACAGTTGGACCAAACTTAGCCTCCTAAAGCCCGCTCCTTTAGGAGGTAAGGGCTGGGGGGACTGGGGTTGGGAGAGACTGCTAATGGGGAAGGGGTTTCCTTTTGGGGTGACGAACATGTTTTGGAGCTAGGTAGTGGTGTTGGTGTACAACATTATAAATGTACTAAATGCTACATAATTGTACACTTTAAATTTGTTAAACGGTGGATTTTATGTAAGTGAATTTTACTACCAAAAAAAAAAAAAAAAAAGGCACAACTCCGTTCTCCTCTCTAAAGGAGTGATCATGATCCTAACCAGCCTGGTTACAATGTCATGGCACACCTTCCTGCAAGTCCTCGGTCATAGATCTCATTGTTGCAATTACTTGTTGGATCATCTGTCTTTCCTGATAGGCCCGAGATGCTATCTGAGTAGAGCCCAAGCCTATCTCAGTTCTGAATGATGACTGGACCATCCCCGTGGGCACCAAGGTGTGCCACACCTGCTCAGTGGTACACACACTGCCGACCCATGTCGTTGACCTCTCCCTTCTGTGCCTCCTACCGAACAAACACCCCTCTTCTGTCTTCACGGCCTTCTTCCAGACAAAACTAAATTTCAGTTACTAAATGACAACACCACTCACAGAATTTACATTCAGGTTGATATCACCTTGATTAGAGTGTTGGATGCAGAAACAACAGATGTTGATGAGGATGCAGAGAAAGGGGAACCCTCTTACACTGTTGGTGGGAATGCAAGCTGGTGCAGCCACTCTGGAAAACAGTATGGAGGTTCCTCAAAGAGTTAAAAATAGAACTACAGTATGACCCAGCAATTGCACTGCTAGGTATTTATCCAAAGGATACAAACATCACAATTTGAAGGGGCACATGCACCCCAATGTTCATAGCAGCAATGTCCACAATAGCCAAACTGTGGAAGGAGCCCAGATGTCCATTGACAGATGAATGGATAAAGAAGATGTGGTGTATATATACACAACAGAATATTACTCAGCCATCAAAAAGAATGAATTTTTGTCATTTGCAATGATGTGGATGGAACTAGAGGGTATTATGCTAAGCGAAATAAGTCAGTCAGAGAAAGACAATTATCATATGATTTCACTCGTATGTGGAATTTAAGAAACAAAACAGTTGAGCACAGGGGAAGGAAAGGAAAAATAAAATAAGAGGAAAACAAAGAGGGAGACAAACCATAAGAGCCTCTTAACCATAGGAAACAAACTGAGGTTTGCTGGAGGGGAGGTGGGTGGAGGGGGATGGGGTAACTGGATGATGGGTATTAAAGAGGGCACGTGATGTATAGAGCACTGGGTGTTATATGCAACTGATGAATCACTGAACTCTACCTCTGAAACTAATGATGGCTAATCATTAGTTAATTGATGGCTATTCCTTTGGCTAATTGAATTAAAATTTAAAAATCATTAAAAATAATTAAAAACTTAAAAAAAGAGACTATTAAACATCATTAAAATTAACATTTAGGGCATAAGTACTTTCTGTAATGTAGATTTTTCTTCTTGATGATTGTTTCCCCAAAGCGGAAATGATTGCTAGTCATTTGCCGAGGCCGTGTGTAAAGGGCTTGACAGCGCTTTGCACAGCGTCCAGTGAAAAAATGACTCTGAAAACAATCTCAGTGTTGTTTAATTTTGCATCTCTTTGATTACCCACCACCTTGTGACTTTCTTTCCATATGTGCTCATCATTTCTACTTCTCTTTTTGTAAGTTATCTATTAACGTCATTAGCATGCTTACCTCTGGGGTTTCCACTGTTCTTCTTACTGACATTTATGAACTCAGAGTGTATGAAAATATTAACTCTTTGTTTCTTACACTTACTGCATGTATTGTTCCCTAATTTGTTGTCTGCTTTTTAATTTTAACAATTCATGCTTTTCTGGAATGCATCAGCTTAAGGATGCAAGAGGATGATAGTAACATCAGTAACAGCATATATCTTGGACGCACCTCTCCCGCTAATCCAAGAACTTCTGTGTATTGGGTGCAGCCTTCTGTTCAGGCTGCTGTGTGGGTTCTGGGCTCTTCGGTCCTACAAATGGAGAAAAGATTCTATCCTCCCTGTGGGTGCTCTGTATGGTATTATGTGGCCTATTTAGTCTGAAGAGAGGACCAGACATCTGTATTTTGAGAAAGCTCTGCAGATGCTTCTGGCACTCATTGTTAACCAAGAACTTACTGGGCAAGAGCTTGAAGCTGAACAGAATATGAGAAAACTCAACACAGATAATGTCAGATCCTGTGTCGAACAAGAAACCCAACAGTACACAAAAGGTATGGTGTCCGTGACTTAGCTGCTGCTACATGTAAACACCGTTGGTGTTTTGGCTGAGAGGAAGCTCAGGAGGGGTCCGCCGAGTGATGTGGCTGCCAACACTGCTGATCTGGTGTCAGGCTAATGGACAAGGCTGATGGCTCTACATGACGGACTTATTAACTTAATTAATAGCAATAGGGAGAAGCCCCTGGGTGCCCAATTTTGGCCTAATAGAAGGGGGAAAAAAAGACATTTCTTTGCAATCTGAGCCAATAAAAGACGGAATGACCTACCTCAGGAGGTAATGAGTTCCCATCATTGAAGGTGCTCAATTGGAGGCTGCCGGACACTTGGAATGATGACATCACTTAGAATGATGACATCACTTGGAATGATGACACCATGGGACACACCAGGATGAATCTTGAGTCACTTCATCTACCTCTTAAAACCTTACTGACCCCAGGAGTTGGGGAAAGATGGCGGAGGAGTAGGGAACCCTATTTCAGCTGGTCCCCGGAATTGAGCTGGCTATCTACCAGACCACTCTGAGCACCCACGAAACCAGCCTGAGATGTAAGAAGATCTGGATCTCTACAAACAGAATATCGCGGGCGGTTGGTTTTGAGGTACGAAGCAGGGAGCCGTGATTCCGCGGGCAGATATTGGAGGATAAACGGCAGCAGGAGGGTGCCTGGACGTGGGGATCCTGCACCGCCAGTGAGCGACAACCTCGCGCGCTGGGGACAGGGCACAGACTCGCAGACCGGTAGTGGCGGGGAAAGGACTTTAGGGCAGCCCCCGGGGTGGAAAACCAGACCGGAGGTGTTGCGCGGGCAAACTGGGAGCAGCTGGCGGTTTTAGAAGCACAAAGGGCAGAGACGTGCCCCGACCTGGAGGCAGGACTGGGGGTGCTGCGGAGGGGCGCACAACCCAGGACTGCAGTTTATAGCAGCACGGACAGAAATGGAGACACTGTGGCCTGGAGAGCTCACTGAAGAACAGACTGTGGTCTCTCTGCTCTGAGGCAGAGGGTTGGAAACGGTCTCTTCTGCTCTGACTTGAGGAAGAGACACGGAAAGCCTCCAGGGAAAGGCACCGGAGAACAAAAGCCCCAAAGACTGATTCCCGCTGAGCCCATCCCCCTCCACAGGGGGGCAGGGCAACTCCGCCCAAACAGGGTTGCCTGAGTAACAGCGCGGCCGGCCCCTCCCACAGAAGACAGGCTGGGAAAACAAGAGGCCAGCAACCCCAAGGTCCCAAGAAAACAGGTGCATATTGCTTGGGTTCTGGTCAGTAATTAGGACTCTATACATTCCCTAGGAGGAGGAGCCCCCAAAATAGAAAAGACTCAGAGATTATGACTTATGCTGCAGATTTACAAATGGTTGCAGATATAACCAAGATGTCGGAGATGGAATTCAGGCTAGCAATTGTGAAGACAATGGCTAGAATGGAGAAATCAATTAATGCAACATAGAGTCTCTAAGGGCAGAAATAAAAGGGGAATTGGCAGAACTTAAAAATGCTATCAATGAGATCCAATCCAATCTAGATAATCTAACAGCTAGGGTAACTGAGGCAGAAGAGTGAATAAACGACCTGGAAGACAATATAATAGATAAAAAGGGAAAAGAGGAGGCCAGGGAAACACAACTCAGAATCCATGAAAATAGAATCAGAGAAATAAGTGACACCATGAAGCATTCCAATGTCAGAATAATTGGAATCCCAGAGGGAGTGGAGAGAGAGAGAGGACTAAAAGATGTATTTGAGCAAATCGTACCTGAGAACTTCCCTAATCTGGGGGATGAAACAAACATTCAAGTCCTAGAGGCAGAGAGGACCCCTCCTAAGATCAAGGAAGACAAGCCAACACCCGGCGTGTAATAGTAAAACTTGCAAATCTTAGAACCAAGGAAACCATCTTAAGGGCAGTTAGGGGGAAGAGATTCCTTACGTACAGAGGGAGGAAGATCAGAATAACGTCAGACCTATCCACAGAGACCTGGCAAGCCAGAAAGGTCTGGCAAGACATATTCAGGGTACTAAATGAAAAGAACATGCAGCCAAGAATACTTTATCCGGCAAGGCTTTCATTTAGAATGGATGGAGAGATGCAGTGCTTCCATGACCGGCAGAAACTGAAAGAATATGTGACCACGAAGCCAGCCCTGCAAGAAATATTAAGGGGGGTTCTATAAAAGGAGAAAGACCCCAAGAGTGATATACAACAGAAATTTACAGGGACAATCTATAAAAACAACGTCTTCACAGGCAACATGATGACAATTAATTCATATCTTTCAATAATCACTCTCAACGTGAATGGCCTAAATGTTCCCATAAAACGGCACAGGGTTGCAGGTTGGATAAAAAGACAGGACCCATCCATATGCTGTCTACAAGAGACTCATTTTGAACCTAAAGATACATCCAGACTGAAAGTGAAGGGATGGAGATCATCTTCCATGCCAGGGGACCTCAAAAGAAAGCTGGGGTAGCAATTCTTATATCAGACAAATTAGGTTTTAAACTAAAGTCTGTAATAAGAGACACAGAAGGACACTATATCATTCTTAAAGGGTCTATCCAACAAGAAGATCTAACAATTGTAAATATCTATGCCCCCAACATGGGAGCAGCCATCTACATAAGCCAACTGTTAACCAAAATAAAGAGTCATATTGATAAACAATACGTTAATTGTAGGAGACCTCAATACTCCACTCTCAGCAATGGACAGATCATCTAAGCAGAAAATCAACAAGGAAACAAGAGCTTTGAATGATACATTGGACCAGATGGACCTCATAGATATTTACAGAACATCCCACCCTAAAACAGCAGAATACTCATTCTTCTCGAGCGCACATGGAACTTTCTCCAGAATAGACCATATACTGGGTCACAAATCAGGTCTCAACTGATACCAAAAGATTGAGATTATTCCCTGCATATTCTCAGACCACAATGCTCTAAAACTGGAACTCAATCACAAGAAAAAATTTGGCAGAAATTCAAACACTTGTAAGCTAAAGACCAGTCTGCTCAAGAATGTTTGGGTCAACCAGGAAATCAAAGAAGAACTTAAACAATTCATGGAAATCAATGAGAACAAAAACACATCGTTCCAAAACCTATGGGATACTGCAAAGGCGGTCCTAAGGGGGAAATACATAGCTATCCAAGCCTCACTCAAAAAAATAGAAAAATCCCGAATTCACCAACTAACTCTACACCTTAAAGAACTAGAGAAAAAGCAACAAACGATGCCTAAGCCATGCATTAGAAGAGAAATCATTAAAATTAGAGCAGAAATCAATGAATTAGAAACCAGAAACACAGTAGATCAAATCAACGAAACTAGAAGTTGGTTCTTTGAAAGAATTAATAAGATCAATAAACCACTGGCCAGACTTATCCAAAAGAAAAGAGAAAGGACCCAAATTAATAAAATTTTGAATGAAAGGGGAGAGATCACGACTAACACCAAGGAAATAGAAACAATTATTAGAAATTATTATCAACAAGATATGCCAATAAACGGAGCAATCTGGATGAAATGGAGGACTTCCTGGAAACCTATAACCTGCCAAGACTGAAACAGGAAGAAATTGACAACCTGAATAGGCCAATAACCAGTAACGAGATTGAAGCAGTGATCAAAAACCTCCCGAAAAACAAGAGTCCAGGGCCTGATGGATTCCCTGGGGAATTCTACCAAACATTCAAAGAAGAAATAATACCTATTCTACTGAAGCTGTTTCAAAAAATAGAAACAGAAGGAAAACTTCCAAACTCATTCTATGAGTCCAGCATTACCTTAATCCCCAAACCAGGCAAAGACCCCATCAAAAAGGAGAATTTCAGACTGATATCCCTGATGAATATGGATTCCAAAATCCTCAACAAAATCCTAGCTAATAGGATCCAACAATACATTAAAAGGATCATCCACCACGACCAAGTGGGATTTATCCCCGGGATGCAAGAGTGGTTCAACATTCGCAAATCAATCAATGTGATAGAACACATTAATAAGAGGAGAGAGAAGAACCATATGGTCCTCTCAGTTGATGCAGAAAAAGCATTTGACAAAATACAACATCCTTTCCTGATTAAAACTCTTCAGAGTATAGGGATAGAGGGAACATTCCTCAAGTTCATAAAATCCATCTATGAAAAACCCACAGCGAATATCATCCTAATGGGGAAAAGCTGAGAGCCTTTCCGCTAAGATCAGGAACACGTCAAGGATGCCCACTCTTGCCACTATTGTTCAACATAGTACTAGAAGTCCTAGCAACAGCAATCAGACAACAAAAGGAAATAAAAGGTATTCAAATTGGCAAAGAAGAAGTCAAACTCTCTTTTTGCAGACAACATGATACTTTATGTAGAAAACCCAAAAGACTCCACCCCCGAATTACTAGAACTCAGACAGCAATTCAGTAACGTGGCAGGATACAAAATCAATGCACAGAAATCAGTTGCTTTCTTATACACTAACAACGCAACTGTAGAAAGAGAAATTAGAGAAACGATTCCATTTACAATAGCGCCAAAAACCATAAGATACCTCGGAATAAACCTAACCAAAGAGGTAAAGGATCTATACTCTAGGAACTACAAAACACTCATGAAAGAAATTGAAGAAGATGCAAAAAGATGGAAAAGTATTCCATGCTCATGGATCGGAAGAATAAACATTGTTAAAACGTCTATGCTACCCAGAGCAATCTATACCTTCAATGCCATCCCGATCAAAATTCCAAAGACATTTTTCAAAGTGCTGGAACAAACAATCCTAAAATTTGTATGGAATCAGAAAAGACCCTGAATCGCCAAGGAAATGTTGAAAAAGAAAAACAAAGCTGGGGGCATCACTTTGCCTGATTTCAAGCTATATTACAAAGCTGTGATCACCAAGACAACGTGGTCCTGGCACAAAAACAGACATATAGACCAATGGAACAGAATAGAGAGCCCAGATGTGGACCCTCAACTCTATGGTCAAATAATCTTTGACAAAGCAGGCAAAAACATGCAATGGAAAAAAGACAGTCTTTTCAATAAATGGTGCTGGGAAAATTGGACAGCCACATGCAGAAGAATGAAACTCGACCATTCTCTAACACTATTCACAAAGATAAACTCAAAGTGGATGAAAGACCTCAATGTGAGACAGGAATCCATCAAAATCCTAGAGGAGAACATAGGCGGTAACCTCTTTGACATCGCCCACAGCAACTTCTTTCAAGATACATCTCCAAAAGCTAGTGAAACAAAAGCAAAAATGAACTTTTGGGACTTCATCAAGATAAAAAGCTTCTGCACAGCAAAGGAAACAGTCAACAAAACAAAGAGGCAACCCACAGAATGGGAGAAGATATTTGCAAATGACATTACAGATAAAGGGCTGGTATCCAAGATCTATAAAGAACTTCTCAAACTCAACACCCAAAAAACAAATAATCAAGTCAAAAAGTGGGCAGAAGACATGAACAGACACTTCTCTGAAGAAGACATGCAAATGGCTAACAGACACATGAAAAAATGTTCATCATCATTAGCCATCAGGGAAATCCAAATCGAAACCACACTGAGATACCACCTTACACCAGTTAGAATGGCAAAAATGGACAGGGAAAGAAACAACAAATGTTGGAGAGGTTGTGGAGAAAGGGGAACCCTCTTACACTGTTGGTGGGAATGCAAGTTGGTACAGCCACTTTGGAAAACATTGTGGAGGTGCCTCAAAAAATTAAAAATAGAGCTACCCTATGACCCAGCAATTGCACTCCTGGTATTTACCCCAAAGACACAGGTGTAGTGAAAAGAAGGGCCATATGCACCCCAATGTTCATAGCAGCAATGTCCGCAATAGCCGAACTCTGGAAAGAGCCAAGACGCCCTTCAACAGATGAATGGATAAAGAAGATGTAGTCCATATATACAATAGAATATTACTCAGCCATCAGAAAGGATGAATACCCAACTTTTACATCAACATGGATGGGACTGGAGGAGATTATGCTAAGTGAAATAAGTCAAGCAGAGAAAGTCAATTATCATATGGTTTCACTTATTTGTGGAACATAAGGAATAGCATGGAGGACATTAGGAGCAGGAAGGGAAAAATGGGGGGTGGTATTGGAGGGAGAGATGAACCATGAGAGACTATGGACCTGAGAAACAAACAGGGTTTTAGAGGGGAGGGGGGAGGGGGGATAGGTTAGCCCGGTGATGGGTATTAAGGAGGGCACGTACTGCATGGAGCACTGGGTGTTATACGAAAACAATGGATCGTGGATCACCACATCAAAAACCAATGATGTATTGTATGGTGACTAACATAACATAATAAAATTAAAAAAACAAAACAAAACAAAAAAAAACCTTACTGACCCCACCGCAAAAGGAAATGAGTGTGCCTGAGGAAACTTTCCTTGTTTTCTTATTTAGAATTCATTAATCCTTCCATAATACATTCTAGTGTTGTATCTGGAATCAGTGTCAAGCTCATTGAGCTAGAGTTTGCAAAAACTTGTCTTATTCATCTTTTGGAAGAAACAAAATGACAGTTACTCATTGGCAGTTCCCTTTACCCCTGGTCTCTGCCATGGCTCCTACTCCACAGTCCATCCAAAGCCCTCCATCGATCCCATCGACCGCATGTGCAAACCTAGTCTTTCCCATCTTCATGACGTGCTTTCAAGGCCTGTAGAATCCAAAGGAAGCCACTTGACAATGTTATACAGGTTGCCATTAACTGTGGGCTAAATGTTTGTGAAATGTGGTATAGACCAATCAGAAGCTTGGAAGGCTCAAAGCACTTTAACTCTATGTTGGTGAATGGGTCCCAGAGTAATGGTCAAAGAACCCACCTCACTGACAGAAACTGAAAATTCTCTGGAAGTAGTGAGACAGGGAAACTGAAGGACTCCTTAAAAATCAGCTTTTTGCTCCTTTTCCTGCTTCTGTTCTTGCTAGGACCTGCACCCCCACTTTACACATGCCTTGTAATGCAATAGTGTATGTCCTCCTTGTAGAGGACAAGGAGTTGATGATTTCCCTAGAAGAGGAAACATCTAAGGAAGGGCCAGGTGAGAATGACTGGAGGCAGCCATCCTATGCATACCCGACCACTGGTGCTAGACATCTCAATGCCAGGAACCCCTGGCTTCAAGGAATAACACTGAGCCCTTGTCTTTTGTTCTAACAGGTTCCTGAATGCCTGAGAAGACAGGTACACCAGATCACACCCCTCAACAAAGGCCTCTAAACCCCAAGAAAAGGTGAGACTCCCTCCTTTCCTTTCTGAGTCTCCTGGACACCTGCATTCTTTCTCTACCTTCAGTAAATTCTGCTTTCACCTCCTCCTGGCTCGCATTTATTTTTATCCTGCACTCAGGCAGGGACCCCCTTGGCTGGTCCAGCAGGACCCCCCCTGCATCCTTGGACCCGGCCTGCTGACATCAGGGATGCTTCTCCAGGATGGAGTGACTCTGCATGGTCACCTGGTGCTGGGCAAATGGCCATGAACTTCCACAGCAATTGAAGCATGTCATGGGCAAGAGGGGCAGGGAATTTCTGAATGCCTCTGGAAAGCCCACAAAGATGATCTTCATGTGGGGCTAGGAGTCTGGTTTACTAAGCACTTGGACATTAGCAATTCCTAAAGGGATGACATTTCATTGAGGTAACGGGTAACTTGGGTGGATTTTTAATCAAGGAGATGTCAGGTCAGTTTCCAGTAGAATCAGGAAATTAGGGATAAAAGAAAGACAAAGATAGATGGCTAGCCTTGGAGACAGAGTGGACCCCTGGGAAACAGGAGCAGAGAGGATAGTGATGTGGATGATAAGGGGGAAGTTGAGAATTTGTATTTAATGATTTTTCCTCTCAGGAAGGAAATGCAAATAATCTGATGAGAGTATAGAGGTTAGATAATGATTTCTTTAAAAGAAAGCTAAGGGGGGGCGCCTGGGTGGTTCAGTCGTTAAGCGTCTGCCTTCGGCTCAGGTCGTGGTCCCAGGGTCCTGGGATCGAGCCCCGCATCGGGCTCCCTGCTCCGCGGGAAGCCTGCTTCTCCCTCTCCCACTCCCCCTGTTTGTGTTCTCTCTCTCACTTTGTCTCTCTGTCAAATAAATAAATAAAATCTTTAAAAAATAAATAAATAAATAAATAAATAAATAAAATAAAAGAAAGCTAAGGGGCGCCTGGGTGGCTCAGTCATTAAGCGTTTGCCTTCGGCTCAGGTCATGATCCCAGGGTCCTGGGATCGAGCCCCGCATCGGGCTCCCTGCTCCGCGGGAGGCCTGCTTCTTCCTCTCCCATTCCCCCTGCTTGTATTCCCTCTCTCGCTGTGTCTCTCTCTGTCAAATAAATAAATAAAATCTTTAAAAAAAAAAAAAAAAGAAAGCTAAAATTGGGACACCTGGGTGGCTTAGTCAGTTAAGTGTCTGCCTTCGTCTCAGGTCATGATCCCAGGGTCCTGGGATTGAGCGCCATGTCAGGCTCCCTGCTCAGCGGGGAGCCTGCTTCTCTCTCTCCCTCTACGCCCGCCCCCCCACACACCGCTCGTGCTCTCGCGCTCACTCTCAAACAAATAAATAAAATCTTTAAAAAAGAAAGCTAAAATTTATTAAGTGCTTCTAACTGGACATCTGTTGTAGTGGGTAGAATTGTACACCCCTCACCAAAAGGATATTTTTAAGCTTTAACTCCTGGTCCCTAAGAATGTCACCTTTTTGGAAACAGGGTCTTTGCAGATGTGATCAAGTTGAGTTGAGGTCTCACAGGATTAGGATGGGCCCTAACCCAATGAGTGTGTTCTTGTAAGAAGAGAGACGTTTGGGCTCATGCACAGAGAAGATAAAGGAAAGAAGTCCGTGTGAAGACAGAGGCAGAGATTGATGGGATGCTTCCACAAGCCAAGGAGCACGCAGAATGGCTGGCAACCCCAGAACCTAGGAGAGAGGCACGGGACAGGTTCTCCCTCAGAGTCTCCAGAAGGAACCAACCCTGCCAACACCCTCATTTTGTACTTCTGGTCTCCAGAGCTGGGAGAGAATGAGTTTCTATTGTTTTAAGCCACCTGGTATGTGGCCATTTGTCTGACAGCCCTGGGAAATGAATCCACCTGTGTGCATTTCACATGATGACTATCTGGAATATCTGTGGTGGAGAACAAAGAGACAGATGAAGGAAAAGAAGGAAAAAGTCTGCCAAACAACACTGAGGACCCAGCTGAGAAAGGAGAGTAGACATGGTCGCTGGCATGAGGGGCCTTGGGGAGGGGTTGCTTCTTCTCAAACTGGGAAGCCAGACGTGTGGAATGTTCTAGAGCTGGAGACTAGTGAGATGGATTGGAGAGAAGGAGAGGTGAAATGGGAGCTGGCTGTGTAGACATGAGTGCAATGCTGGGTTGTGGGGCCCAGTGAGTGGGGAGGTGTGGGGCCTGGGGCTTTCCTCAGGAGGGAGGTGGTGGTGGGCAGATCAGAGTGCCCTTCAGAAGTCCCGTGGCACGTCCAGCAGGGGAGGATACAGTGCAGGCGGTTTGTTTTGTGGCTCAGGGACGATCACCCCTCTGACTCCTCTACTCCTCCACTTAGTGTGGTCGCCCAAATCAGCAAAACATCCCCTCGGCCTCGATTCCAGAGTTTTGGGGGCTGCAGAGCTAGGGAAAGGGAGGCTGGGAGCAAGAAAACCTTCCTGCAACAGAGCGACCTGAATTTCCAATGAACATCTGGAAGGTATTTGTACCGTGTGGGTTTTGTCTTTGTCTAATGCCTTCTCCCTGGCATGAAGCTTTAGGGGATAAAAGAGCCCCCCAAAGACCTGTAACTCCATTGTCCAAAATGGGTTTCCTCTCCTCTGTGTGTCTGGCAATGAGATAGAGGATTACACTGGTGATGAGAATAAAGAAAGCTGTTTATACCAGACTTAAATCATTGTTTGCCACTAAACATTTGTATTCTTGTGTTTTATATCACTAGATATATAATTGGGAAGCATGCAAATTAGGCAAGATAATGAGTTGTAATTTCCTCGACTCTAAGGAGGGTAATGCGTAATGAAAAGGGATGGTTAAGTAGGATTTTAAGAGTTACTGGAGAACACAAAGGAATAAATTATATTTTTTAGGAAGAGAAACTTATCACTTGCTTCAACTAGCACCTGCAACCGTGGGTCTCGGCATTCCTGGGCGTTCCTTGCCCTTAGCCCCTTTAAGAGATGTAGAGACAAAGGTAGCAAGCTTCTTCCAGTGGGTAAAGAGAAAAGCATTTGGGCACATCATCAGTGCCATGCCTAGCCGTGGATGTCCTCATAGTTTTTTTCAAAGGAGGGAAGAGAAACTTCTCTTTTTATTAGCTTCCAATGCGCCAAGCATGGGTGTAGTAAATTATTGAGAGGATGGTCCACACTCAGAGCTCCCCTCCCTGAACTGCGGAGCCAAAATAGAGGGCGAGTTTCCGAAGTGTGCGCGCTATGCGCGCCACAGCCAGTAGGGGGTAGAGCCCCCGGGATGCGCAGGCCTGTCTGGGCCCTGGGTCCCTCACCCACAGGGGACAAAGCCGTGGCTCCTTCAGGAGGCTGAAGGCCTTGCGGGTCATCTGTGAGCATCTTCGGGGTTCCAGGGGCTTTATGGAGTGTGGCCTGCAGGGGCTGGATTAGACGCGAGGGGCCTGGGTTTGGCCCCACGAGAGGTAAGGCTTGGAGACGTCACACAGCTGGTCTGAGGAGCTGGCAGAACCTTGAGGGAGGGAAAAGGAAGGGAAAAAGAGAGCCCTGGTTGCCTGGAGGCAGGTCGGACAGGATAAAGGGGGAGAGGAGGAAGACCAGAAGGCCGGGCAGGGTTGACTGTTTTCAATCCCCACAGAACTCAACCTCAGGAGCCACCTGTCACGCGATTCTCCAGAACACAGGTCCTTGAAGGGTTGTCTGGGGGGGCGGGGGCTGCAGGAGAGAAATGGGCGGGTTTATAGAGCTGAGATGGGCCTGGACAGAGGCTCAGAAGCAAAGCAAGTTGGCAGGAGAGACTGGGGGAGCACGTGTCTTTGTGTCTCTCTACACAGCACACTTGCAGCTAGCAGTCATCCCCGGCTGGGGCCAGACATGGGCCCCCGCCTGCCACACAGCCGGCCCACCAGGTCCCTGTCACCTAGACTGGTTAGACCGGTCGCTGTTGCCCAAGTCCTAATGCCTGCCCCCATTGCCCCAGCCACAGGACTGGGTTCCTGACCCTCTGCCCCGCCCTGTCCATCTCTAGGCATCTCATCGGTTAGGACTGGCTCAGCAATGCTGCTCTAACAAACAGTCCACATGTGCAAGAAAACAGCATGGCAATGCTTCTCATCGGCAGGACACGCCCACTCTAGGCTCTGCTTGTTGTAGGGACTCAGGGACTCAGGCTAAGTCAGCCCCGTGGATGCTGCAGCTGCTTGTGCCAGAGGGGAAGCGAGTCCTGGAGAGTCTCACACCAGAAATTAAATGTATGTCCCAGAGGTGACACTCATCCCTTCTGTTCACAATTCAGTGGCCCGAAACCAGGGCTCCGACCCCACCCAACCCCAGGGCCAGGACGTCCCATCATTTATTAGAAGGTCCTGGGAGTAGGAGATGGACAGCACACAGCCGCTAATGAGCCGCCCATACTTGGCGCCACCTGTATGATTGTCCAAGTAGGTTCCAGTTAAACTGAACATGTTTGTCCATCCCCATCCTCTGCTCCCAACACTGCTGAGTCATGCTCGGGATAAGTAATAAGCAAGACAGACATGGTCCATCTCTCAGGGCAATTACAGGGCTGCAGGCAGACTCAGGGCTAGAGAGTGTTAAGGGCGGACCCACATCTTTGTGGGCCCGAAGTGGGGTCTACACTTACTCTTCTGTTTAAGGAAAGAAGCTTCTAGGACTTTCTCTTCACAAAGAGATAGAAAGTCACTGTGGGGCAGGTCCCCTTTGCTCTGTCAAGTATTAGGTCAGTGCTCTTGGTTATGTGAACGTCCCTTTGGCAGAGGGAATCAGGATGACTCTTACTTGGCAAAGCTTCCGTGGAAGGTTGGGGAGGAAACATTTCCATAAGAACCATGCGTGTGTGCGTGTGTGTGTGTGTATGCGCGCATGTGCGTGCATGAGCATGTGTGTGTGTGTGTGTGTGTGTGTTAGGGAAGAAGAGTCCTGGCTTAAAAAGTGGAGGAGGTGGAAACCTCAGACCTTTCTTCCAGAGAGGGCAATCGGTGGGGAAAATCAGTTGGAGCTCTAGTGGAGTGGCCCAGTCCACGGGCAGGCTCGCTGGCAGAGAAAGCCCACCACGAGGATCTCGAGAGGGGAGGAAGTCTGGGCTGATTATGAGGTTTCCCGCCAGGTCACAAGGCAAGGCTTTTCAACCTGTGGTCTGCAGAGCATCTTCATCTGCAGTCCTCGTGGCATGCTAGAAATGTTGTTCTGTCTTTATCCCTGAGGCACTGAATCAGAAAACGCTGGAGGAGACCCTGGGAGTCTGCATTTTTTAAATAACTAAGCCCCTCTTATGCTTCTCAGGGCCCTAAGGCCTGCACGCCTCTGGCCCCGAGTCTTGCAGCGTAGAGCTTCTCTAACTCAGCGCAAGGGGTGTAGTTGGGAAGCGCTGCCAAGGAATACGAAGGGAAAGCAAGAGCCGTGAAGGTGGAGGGTGAGCCTGGGTCCCGCAGCAGGGCTGGAGGGGATCTGGACCAGCCCAAAGGAGCATCCACCAGATGTCCCAGCACCGGTGCTCAACAGCGACCCCTCCTGGTCTGGACAGAAGTGACAGCACCATCGGTCCCACCGCAAGTTTCCTTTTACGTGGTCTTAACAATGGAAGTAAGGTTTTTGGAATAGAATGGCATCCCCAGGATGGAGAAAATTTGGATCATTTGGGTGGGACTTGGTTTGGTCTTGTGAATTCGACGGTAAAAGGCTTGATTTCCAGCTCATGAGGGCACGTCCTGCACCAATTTGGAAGAATAACGGAAGTGACAGTGTTTATATCTGAAGCAGGTAAAGCGGCTCACACCAGGTACATCTAAATAATCTCTGTGCTTGGTAGGAGGTCCTTCCACTGCTTGGCAATGACAAGTATCTGCTGAGCTAGCTTCCAAGCTCCCCTCAGGTATAAACCCTTCATGTGGCCTGAGGAGTCAAATTTTACCTGTGCCTGAAATCTATGAAACTCAGATCTAAATATGCTCCTTGCTCCCGGCGGTGAGATCAAGGTGCTTGGGGTGGGGTGAATTCCTGTAGGAAGACTGCTTAGGCAGAACTTCTGCTTACCTTCCGCTGATAGAACAATATTGCTTCAGGCAGAGGTTGCTCTCGATCCTGCACTGCGATTATTGGAACCGAGTAACTTTGGAATTGAGGACCTCCCACAGCTATTACCTCGAGCTATCTTTATTTTGTGCTCTGTGCTCACTAAAAGGGCAAATTGAATATAATATCCAGCGCTGCAGTATTTTTAGCATCCCTGGGTCAATATCTACTATTCACTGGCTGGTAACTCTCTTTTTTCCAGCTCTTTTCTTAACTATGAGAAAGATTATAATTAGAAGTTACATAACTCTTTTGCAAAGTGGATTTTCACATTAGACCAGCGCGTTTTCTTTTGGGGAACTGTGCTTACTGTTGGGGAGAAAGGGTCGGCTCTTTATGTTTCTTCAGTATCAGATCTCTGAAACCAACTGAAATCTTGGGAAATGTCATGAGCTGATTTTAAACAGTGTGATAGAGGTCAGATTTAAAAAGGGAAAGCTTCTAAGAACACTGCCCAGAATACCTTCAAAAAAAATTGACACCTCTCTCCAGAGGTTTAATAAAAGGATCAGGATGAATCATACCGATAAGAAGGTGGATGGTGAAACTTGGAGAGGATGGAAAAACAAGGTCATGTGTTAATTAGATATCAGAAGCAGAAAATTACAGAACACTAGAAATGGCTAGAAATTAGACAAATTAGTACGTGAATTTTGTCTTAGTAGGCTTGGTAATGTCTTCATTCCCTTGCCCCAAGACCCAGCTTCTCTCTAGGAAAGATAGTCTTCAACTGAGCTCAGGGTTCTTCTCAAAGAGCCAAGGGAAAGAGACATCTGCCCAGACAATCAAAAAATTGCTTCCAGTATGGAGCCCAGGGGGCTGCCTGGCTGCCTGGTCACCAAGTCACTCTCAAAGTCTGGCCATGTCACAAAGAGCCATTGGGGGGAAATCAAAATGGGTTTTTTTATAATGATGGTAATATATTTTTATATTTGGTAATATATTATCCTTGATTGACTTTAGGGACTATCCCCAAATTATCTTAGGTATAGTCAACTCACATCAACTCCACCTGGAAATAGATGAGAGCTATTATAAATCAAGGAGCATCAGCAAACTGCTAGTGGGACAACCGTGCTTCTCAGAATATAAGGTGGGATTTTGTTCAAATATAAGTCAAGTGATTCAACAGGTTCTGAGGAAGCCTGAGGTCTGTATTCCTAACAAGTTCCCACGTGATGCTGAGGCTAGGGGTTGACAGAACAGCCAGGAGGAGCCAGTTACTAGAGTTTGGCTAGTGTCAGTGGGTTCCTCTGCTGTGTGTGACAGGGGCTATGGCTCATGCAGTCTCAGGGCTTGTTTCTTCTGTGTGCACGTTAGTCAGCACCTGTGGGTGCCCACTGTAGGCTAGAGGAAGCAGAATGTGACTTTTACAATTGTTTCCAGTTGTAATGCAAGCTCTAATTTACTACCTGGTCCTCAGTTGTCCTTCAAAGACTGTCCCTCTCCCTCTGAATTTCCTGAGATCTTTTCCCTCCTGTGGCAAGTTTGTTGGGGGAGATGCCTTTGACAGCAGGAGGGATGGAGAACATGTCAAGAGAACCAGTTTGGGGTGGGAGTCCGTGATACTACCTATAATGAAATTGTTTCAGGATAACCCCTCAAAAATCTGTATTTTCTTTTTTTTTTTTTTTTTAAGATTTTATTTATTTATTTGAGAGCGAGAGAATGAGAGACAGAGAGCATGAGAGGGAGGAGGGTCAGAGGGAGAAGCAGACTCCCCGCCGAGCAGGGAGCCCGATGCGGGACTCGATCCCTGGACTCCAGGATCATGACCTGAGCCGAAGGCAGTCGCTTAACCAACTGAGCCACCCAGGCGCCCAAAAATCTGTATTTTCTAACTGGTCCCTTTCTGCTGGTGCCTCAACACCTAGTGGGTCTTCAGTCAGAGTGGGTTTTCCTGCCAGATAGAAAACATGTCTTTTTTATTGAAATTTTATTGAGATAGTTGCAGATTATGCAGCTTAAAAAAATAATCCAGAGAGATTCTATACAGACTTTATCTAGTCTGAAATTTCTTTTTCCCTGTGTTCCCTGTGAGTATATTGAAATGTGATTACTTTTTATGTGTTGATCTTGCATCCTGTGACCTTGCTGAATTCCATTATTGGTTTTACTATTTTTTTGTAGATTCCTTGAGATTTTCTACATAGACGATCATGTCATCTGCAAATAGAAGCAGGTTTATTACTTCCTTTCCAATCTGTATGCCTTTTATTTCTTTGTCTTGCCTTACTGCAGTGGCTAGAATTTCCAGTAGTATGTGGGGTAAGAGTGGTAAGAGCAGACATCCTTGCTTGGTTTTTGATCTTAGAAGGAAAGCATTCAGTATTTCACCATTAAGTATAACATTAGCTGTGGGGTTTTACAGATGCTCTTTGTCAAGATGAGGTAGTTCCTCTCTATTCCTACCTGACTGAGAGTAATTACCATGAATATGCTTTGGATTTTGTTAAATGCTTTTTCTGTTTCAGTTGACAGGATCATATCATTTTTCTTCTTTAACTTGTTGATATGGCAGATTGCACTGATTGATTTTCAAACCTTGAGCTGGCCTTGAATAACTGGAATGAATCCTACTTGGTCATGGTGTGTAATTCTTCTTATACATTATTGGATTTGGTTTGCTAGTGTTTTGTTGAGGATTTTTCCATCTAAATTCAAGAGAGAAATATATTATTGTTGTTGTCTTTGTCTACTTTTGGTGTTAGAGTAGCACTGACCTCATAAAATAAATTAGGAAATATTTTACCCTTTTCCTTTTTTGGAAGATATTATACAGAACTGGTGTTAATTACTCTTTAAGTGTTTCAAAGAATTCTTCAGTGAAACCAATGAGACCTGAAGATGTCCTTTTGGGAATGTTTAAATTACAAATTTGCCTTATTTAATGGTTATAGGGCAATTCAAATTATATATTCATCTTGGTTGAGTTTTGGTAACTTAGTGTTTTGACAAATTGGTCCATTCTTTCTCAATTATTGACTTCGCAGCATAAAGTTGATTGTCATATTTCATTATTGTCTTTTTAATGTCTACAGGTTACATATAATGAATTACCTGTTTCATTCCTGATAGTGGTGGTTTTTACATTTTTCTCTCTTTTAAGATTTTATTTATTTATTTTAGAGAGAGAGAGCAAGCACACACTCATGCACATGCATGGGGAAGAGAAGAGGTGGGGGGAGATGGAAAGGGAGAGAATCCCAAGAAGACTCTGCACTGAGCATGGAGCCCAAAGCAGGGCTCCATCTCATGAACCTGAGATCATGACCTGAGCTGAAACCAAGAGTCAGACGCTTAACTGGCTGAGCCACCCAGGTGCCCCCATCTTTCTCTCTTTTTATTTTTCTCAGTCTTGTTAGAGGTTTTCAATTTTATTGTTTTTTTAATAGAACCAACTTTGTGTTTTATTGATTTTCTCTATTGTTTTGCTCTTTTCAATTCTTTCAATATGTGCTCTTGTCTTTATCATCTCCATTCTTCTACTTGCTTTGGGTTTACTTTGCTTTTCTAATTTCTCAAAGAAGAGAGTTAGAGTTACTATTAATTAGAGACATTTCCTCATTTCTAATATAAGCATTTGGCGCTATAAATTTCCCTCTCAGCACTGCTTTAGCTGTATCCCACTAATTTTGATATGTTGTATTTTTGTTTTCATTAAAGAAGTATGTTGTTTAATTTCCAATGGATTATAGATCTCCCTGTTGCCCTTCTATTATTGATTTCTAGTTTGAGTCTATTATAATCATAGACCACATTCTATGATTTCAATTCTTGTTAAGAATTGTTTAATGGTCTAGAATATGGTCTATCTTGGTGAATGTTCCATGGGCTTTTGAATAAAAGGGTATTTTGTACTTGTTGACTTAAGTCAATTAGATTCTGTTGGTTGATTGTATTGCTCAGATTTTCTATATTCTTGCTGATTTTCTGCCTAGTAGTCCATTCTATCAGTTGCTGAGAGAGGGTGTTGAAGTCCCCAACTATTTCTCCTTATAGCACCAGTTTTTGCTTTATCTATTTTTAGGTTTCGTTGCTTGGCATGCACGTTGGGATCATTATGTCTTCCCAGTGGATTGATCTTTTATCATTATGTATTTGCCCCTAGTAATTTTCTGTGTTCTGAAGTCTACTTTCTATTGTATTAATATGACCACTCTTTTCTTTTGATTAATGTTTCCATGATATATCTTTTCCACCGTCTCAGTTTCAACCTGACTAAATCATCGTATTTGAAGTGAATTTCTTCTAACCATAATAGAGTCATGTTTTTGTAACCACTCTGTTAATTTCTGTCCTTTCGTTGGTGTATTCAGGTCATTTTCATTTAAGATAATTACTGGTATGTTAGTGTTTGAGTCTATTATTTTATTATTTGTTTTCTGTTTGTTTGGGTTTTTTTTTTTGGGGGGGGGGTTCTTACTTTGTTTCTCTTTTCTTGTCTTCCTGTGGATCACTTTGATATATTTTAGGATTTCATTCTGACTTACTTATAGTGTCTTTGAATGCATCTCCTTGTATAGTTTCATCTCTTCATCTCTACTCCCTTCTTTGAATCAGTTCCCTATTTGCAAACTAAAACCCAGGTTTACATTTGAGATAACTTTGTGTGTGTATATAGGGGAGGCCAAGAGAGTAAAAAATAAATACAATATAAACTCAAAAGCATTAATGTTTAGAAATTCAAAGATTTTCAATTTATCTTATTTGATCCTCACTTTGAGGAAGGAAAGGAAGAAGTGAAGTGACTTGTCCCAAGGCATAGATGAGAGGTACCAAGTTGCTTTCTTCGTGGGATAATACATTTTCCACTACACCTGTCTGTACATGGAGTTTTCAACCCAAAAATTATATAGAGAAGAAGAAAAAGGAGAAGAGGCTCCAATGAATGATGTGTAGTTCACTCGTGTGTCATGACAAGACAGTTGCAAAACATTAGCTTGGGCTCCTGACTCACATCACATTATAGGTCATTTACAAACCCTCCGTGTCATGCTAACTTTCTGCAGAATTAGAGGTTACAAACATGGCTGACAACCCAGAAAATTATACTGGGGATGACTTGGCATAACTTGCTGGTGTGGAAAAAATTCTAAGAAAGCTGAAAGCATAGAAGCTTTTGAATGTCTTTTATTTGTAAGGCAAATCCTCCTCCAGTATTTTGCTATGAAAACCCTAAATGGAGAGCATATTAATGAACATGTATATGTGGTTAGAGCAACAGGTTTCTGAGTGTTGATGGAAATCTTGCTATCTGAAGACTCTTAAAGATGGCATCCATCCAACATTTCCCCAGCCCAATGCTTTAATTATCACTATGTCTCTGACAGGTAGCCATCCAACCTGACCTTAAACACTTACAGTAATGGCAAACTCATTTCCCCTCAAATGTCTCATTCCTTTCCAGGTTGGCCTTTGGTTAGAAAGTGCTTCCTTCTCTAGAAGCAACTTCTGACTCCCTTCGGGTCTGCCCAGGAACTGACTGAATATAATACTTCTGGAGACAACACGCACGTCAGATACCTTTCCACAAATAAATGTTCAAGACTATCATCCCTACTTCCTACAGCTGTTCTCCATATGGCACAAACTTGATTTCTTCACCTTCTGAATATCTATTTCTGAACCCTCCTTGACACATCGAGGTGTCTCTCAGAGCATGATCCCACAGGTAGACAAGACAACTGAGAGCAGAGTGTCATTGTCCTAAACACTAGACTCACCTGCTCACAGAAGTCTTCTCTGGCTTCCCAGTTTGAGATGGGTGTTCTTCATTAGACCCCTTGCCTTCTCTCACTGCCCTTATCAAAGTGTTCTGCACTTGTCTGGTCTTCTGTTTCCTCCATTACGCTGTGAGTCCTTTGAGAAAAAGAACTATATCAACCTAACATATCAGATTGACTTCTCTTGGTTTTGGGAGGTATTGGGGTAAAAATTTGCATTCAACAAATCAAAGTGTTCTGTGGGAGTTGGCTTAGGAGAATGTTTATTTTAACCATTTGGCAGTTACCCAAGTTTTTATCTCTAGAAAATTATGAAATTTGCATTTAACAAATCAAAGTATATTGTGGGAGGTGGCTTAGCAGAATGTTTATTTTAACCATTTGGCAGTTACCCAAGATTTTATCTCTGGGACATTATGAACCTCATCATGAACTGTATAGACCTCTCTCTGGGAGAAGAAGATTTCCATCCAAGCAGTTCTGATCAGTTCCCATAACTCTCTTCTATTTTGTAAGCCTGAGAATTGCTCATTAGAAGACACTGTCTGGGTTTCAATAGTATTTGACCTACCATTAGTGCCCATGGATCTCTGTTTCCCTTGCTAAATATCCCTTTCCCTTTCCTCTGGTAAAGAAAAGCTCCTTCTTGTGGGAAATTCATTTCCTGTGGTTTGAGTGGGCTAGACATCATCCCATCCAGTCACAGGGATGGGACAAGACCCAAGCCTGACCAAGCAGAGTATCCCCATTGCTCTGGTTGCAGTGATTGGCTGAGAAACAGGCATCTCACCCACACTTGAATAGTGAAATTCTTCCTTGAGAACTTTCTGCCAGATCTATAATATAAATGTTTTCTATTAATCAGGTGGGGCCATTAAACTGATAGGGTGTGAGTTGAAGGCTTCCAGCAGCCATTAGCCTTCCATGTGAAGACAGATGTCAGAGAGACGGAACAAGAAACAGAAATGTGATGATTTAGTTTGGGGATATGACCAGATTTTTAATTACACAAACCAGTGAATTGTCTTTGTACTTAAGCTGGTTTGAGTTGGTTTCTGTGACCAGCAGAAATTGAAAGACTCCTGACGAATGGAGAACCAAATAGAAGCATGGAACCACTTACATGGAGAAGTGTAATAGACAGTTTCTGGGTTGCAACAGACTGAGATTAACAGAAGCAAGAAAGGGGGTGCAGTGGAAGGATACTAGAGAGCTTACAGGATGATGTAAGGGTCAAGTAGCCAGATATAAGAAGAACAAGAGACAAGGAAGCTCTAGAAACTCAGCAATAAAAATTCATGGACTTTCTTTCTACAAATGGGAATTTTAAGTTTTCTTGACCATGACCAACAAGAAATACCTTTTACATGGTGGACCCAGTGTATTAACAATATGCCTAATGAGCACTCAGTGACTGAGATTTACATATTGAGCTAGTTTAGAGAACATTGCCTTCTATATTCCCCTTTTCAGAGACTCACTCCTTACATTTGTGTGTCAAAGTCCCTGAGAGGTCCTGCACTAGGAAGCTTGTTTAAGGTAATATTTCTCAAACCTATTTGATTGAGCAGTTAGCTCATTATCTTAACAAGTACTTATTTATTTCTCATTATGTGCCAACCACTCAGCTTTCACAGGGGAAACAATAGAGAACAAAACAAACAAGGCCTGCCCTCCAAGAACATCCAATCTAAAAGAATAGCTATGAATTACCCATAAACTACGTCTTAGAAAGCATTGACTTGTGTTATTCCAACTCCCAACCCTGCTTGTAAAATCCAGCCAGCTTGAATATCAGTCTGATCCAGAACGCACTGTCTCTAGGAACAGGCCACTGTGGATTGTTCTTCAGGGTATAGGAGCATTAAAGTACTAAGGAACTTGATAGGATGAGGGAAGTCTTTGGGATGATGGAACAGTTGGGTGTCTTCATTGTAGTCATAGTTGCACGAGTTATGTGTGATAAAACTGTAGAACTAGACACACATACACAGATGTGTGTAAACTGGCACAGAATAAAGTCTGTCAATTGCACCAAGGTCAGTTTCCTGGTTTCGAAATCGTCCTAGAATGATGTGCACATATTTTGTGAGCGAGGAGAGAACTGGGTGACGGATATGCTGTTCTTCTCTGTACTGTTTTTGAATCTCCCTCTGAATCTATAATTGTTCCTAAATAAAAAGTTGAGAAATTAAGAAACTTTATATTTGAAAAGAAAACAGAACAAGATTTTTTCAAAGTCTACACAAAGACATCATTTGAGGTCCTTCCCACTCATCGTGCGGAAGGTAGGAATACTGCTGAATCCAGTAAGTCTGAATCAAATAACTCTGGTTTTAACCATGCTTGAACACCAAAGCACCCAACTCATCTCGACCTTGGATATTTTGAATCTTCACGTTTTTAACCAGCTGTTAAAATTATTTAGGTCGCCCTTCCCTAGCATGCATTTCTCTCCAGCGCTGTCATTGTTTTCTTCTCTGGTTGAGCAGGATGGAAGGGAAGGGGCTGACCACATCCTCTGACTTCTGTGCTCACCATCTTGAGTCCTTTCACTATGGATAATGGAATAAAAATGTGAGGAAATAAAGAGAAATAGAATGGAAAATGGAGAGGAAAAATAATATACTAGTTTGCGTGCTCGGTGTTTGGGAAAGTGAGGACACATGTTCTGTTGTTGGCAGCATTCAGTTATCGAGCAGCGGTCCAGTAAGTTAGGACTAGGAAAATATAATTTTCCTATAAAAATAACAATTATTTGCCACACCTAAAGCATCAAGGTAACATACATAAAGCTGCCTGGCCAATCCATAGACAGTAAGGACAGAACACTTATTTCTTGCTTGCCTCACAAAATGGGGATTTTTTAACAACACTTCTTCTCAACCCAGAAGAAGCACTAGACAGGTGGCTTCCTCTCTTCTCTCCAGCCTTCTGCAGGGACTTGCCTGCAGGTGTCAGAACTGGAGTGAGGAGAGCTCATCTTGCCTGCTCTGGGTGCTGGTTTGTGCTCCCATGTGGAGCTGCCTGTTTAGGAGCGAAGTCCACGGTCCTCCATTGCAAATACGGGGAAGATGTCTGCAGACCTCAAGTGCTCCACCATCAGCTGAGTAGGAAAGTTACATTTGGAGCACAGGGATAAAATACCATAACCACACATTGAGTCCAAATTGCACTCTCCAACCCAGCTTCCCGATAATGCTGTATTGAATCCTTACCTCTCTGGTGTTTATTTTTCCATAGCTTCAGAACTGAAGATAGATGAGGCTGTGCTTGATCAGCCTCTTAAAACTCAATAATGGTTTTTGCTATTAATAGCCTTGCTAACAAATGAGCGGGTGAGCAGGAAAGGGAGAGAGAAAAAGAAATTAAAGGCTCTTGACCAAGTCTTATCTTCCCAGGTGCTATTTCTTCAATTATCAGACTGTTTAAGTAAAAAGAGGACTAGACAATGAAATATTCAGAAACCCAGTTTGTTGGTCCTGGTCTTTGTATTGAAATTATTATTGAAATTATTCCATTTGCTTTTAGACTACTGGCTTATCGAAAAACACTTGTTCTTTGGTACCAGTGAGTCTTTCATGGGATAGTTATAAGTATGTGTGGCAGCAGATTTGTATCCGATAAGGCACCCTCTGAATCTTATAAGTGATGGAAATGGGGCTTATGAGTGATGGAAATGTTGTTTAAATTGTGAAGGTTCAGTCCGTTTTTCCTCTAATTGTTTCCTTGTATTTTTAGCCAAGCTTCTCTTTTTGTGTTTGGAACATCAGGAGAGCCCTCCTGTGGATAATTTAACAACTGTAATCTGCTATTCCTCTAAACCAGCGTTCAGGGTAGGTAATTATGTCAGCTTTGTGAGTTAGCTGGTAGATTCTGGTCTTGTGAGCTGGGGTCTTTAATTGAATGTTTATTGCCATATGCAAAACGAAAGTGATTATAGGCTAGATCTTGGCACTGTCAAAAGGAAAAAAAAAAAAAAAAAGCCACATCCCTGCAAAGCATTTCCAGGAGGAGACAACACAGAGAAAGGCAGTTTTGGTTTGCCATTGAGAGATACGTGTCATTAGAAGAATCATGTTGGGGAAAAAATGCCCCGATGCCATATATTTCTCTAAATTCAAAGTCTAAATTGAATCCACCTCTCCTGAACAAGGCAAGGAACCTAGCTTTTAAAAATATATAACATTTTTATTGCAAACTATAACATACATATAGAAGCTTGATTCATGATGAATTCACCACCCGGGTCAATACCAAGAACTTTTTAACTTCCCTTCAAATTCTCCGCTCAGTTATCATGTTACTGTGGTTTGCTCTCTGCTCATGTTGCCATCTTGACCAGTGTGTATGTCCAGGAATATTTATAAATAGCCATAACTCTTACAAGGTGCTTCAGTTGCGCATGGAATCCTATGTTGCTAGTGATTTTCCCTCAACACTTTGCTCCCTTGTCTTCTGGGCCTGATCTTCGGCTGTCTCTCTGATGGCCATTCCTTAATATAAAATGTCTTTTCTTGGGGCGCCTGGCTGTCTCAGTCGGTGGAGCATGCAACTCTTGGTCTCCAGGTCCTGAGTTCAAGCCCCACGTGGGGCATGGAGCCTACTAAAAATGAAATTTAAAAAATAAAATAAAATGTCGTTTCTCTTTAATAGTTTGGAAAATTTGTCATCCCTGATCTGTTGTTTTGCTGTGGATGCATCTAAAACATGGACTTTTGTTTGTACGTTTATCCCACTGGGTCTTTAGTGTGTTCTTTCGGTCTGGGGAGCTCATAATTTCCTTCCGGTCTGGTAGTCATGGTCTAATTTAACTTTGCCTCTCCCCCCTTCTGTGTGATACATAGGGAGCTTTTCAATAGCTTCTCTACATCTCTTTCATGTCTCTATCTCCTCTCTCTGTGCTACATTCCCACTGATTTTCTAAATTCTATCTTACAAATCTCTAATTCCTTCATCAGGTTTTTTTCCCAGCACACAGTTTATGTCATTTCATTGACCTTCATCTGGCTGGCCCACAGGAGTGTTGGAGACCGCTATCCCTGTACAGGAAGGCATTTGACAAAATCCCTGGAGGCACTGCTGTCCTTCTAGAAATCTGTGGTGCAGCAACACACTCCTCCAGGTGCACCCGAAGCTTCCTGGTGGATGCACCCATAGAAAGGCGTTTGAGGGATAAGCATCCACCAAAATGAGCATCAGGGGCCCTGGGTCTGGTGCTCATATCAAGGTCTCCCAGCAACTTAGACTGGGCAGGGGGAGGGAGCAGGTTAGAACATAAGTCTATCCAATTCGGGGTGATGTCTTGCACGCTCTATATTGGGACCTGCACACACTGGGGCCGGCAGAAGTGGGAGGAGCTACCGGGCAGCAGGTAACAGGTGGCACTCGTGGCCAAAGTGCCTGCCAATTCCACTTGATGCCAGAGTGTGGATTAACCGCAGCATGTGGGAAGAATGGGGGTTTTACTGAGTCCTAAGCTCAGTGTGGCTGCCCATGTGACCGTGGCCCCCGGAGAGTCCCGGTCCATCCTGAAGAATGCCGTTCCTTGAAGAACAGGCTCAGAGCGTGAAGGGGATGGCTGGCCTCCACTGTGAGTCAGATCAGGGGGCACAGCTGTTATTTGACACCGATGCACGTGAAGAGCGTTGCACAAACTGGCCCGTGAAGGTCCTGGGCAAACACACATGGGAAGTTCACCAGGTGCCAGGTGCTGTCCTGCCCTCTGATTCCCACTCTCCTTGGAACTTTAAAACAACCCTGGGAAGTAGGAACTGTCATTCTAATCCAGAAGAGGGGGAGATCTTTAAACTTTGGACATGCTGGTGACTGGACCAAGGTGGTCCCGGTGGGCGAATTCCAGGTTCAGGTTCAAATAGAGAGCCGCTGATGCCGAGGCTCATGCCCGTAACCCCTGGTGCTGCTCTGGAAACCAGAACGCTGGGGCTGGGGACACCATATGCCCTAATTAATGTCTGAAGGCTCTGGGGCTGCTCAGGTATTAGGACGGTTTTCTTTGAAAGGAGAGGTTTGAACATTCTTGGTAGTCCTAAGAATAGAATTCATTCCAGTAAACAGGTTTTCTCCTCAGTGTGGGGAAGAACTAACCACTCAGAGTCATCAGCAGAATATTCTACCTGTTTAGAAGCTGCCAGAAGCCTTCCTACAAGGGCTGACTGTGCTCCAGGATGGGAACACTATAAAGAGAAGACCCCCTGCTCCTGAAAGTTCTGTTGAGAAGTGTGTGTCAGATGGAGCATCTTAGCAAAGGGAGGCAGGTTGAGCAGATGTGCCCCCTGATCTGACTCACAGTGGAGGCCAGCCATCCCCTTCACGCTCTGAGCCTGTTCTTCAAGGAACGGCATTCTTCAGGATGGACCGGGACTCTCCAGGGGCCACGGTCACATGGGCAGCCACATGGAGCTTAGGACTCAGTAAAACCCCCATTCTTCCCACATGCTGCAGTTAATCCACACTGGGCCCCCACTCACACTGGCCCCTGGACCTACCCAACATGGGGGAGGGCCATATAAATTTTGACGGGGCCTAGGATCAATCTGAGACATTTCCAGTGACTTCCGGTGCTGACCGAGGACAACTCCGCCCCAGTTGATGCAAGAATTTGGCAAGTGAGTCACTTTGTTGTTCCTTTTTCAGTGCAATTTCATACCAACTCTATTAATATACGTGACAGTGCACACACACCCAGAACAGCTCCGCATCCTCCCAGGCCACGTTCTCGTACGTGTGAACTCAGGGTGAGGTTCAGGGTGAAGGCTGCCTGCTCCCTGGCTGGCCAAGCTGGAGAGCTGGGTGCTCGAGGCCACCTCTTCCCTGTTAGTGCGGCGCCCCTGACCTCCTGGGGATGACACGAATGTTCCTGCATGAGTCTGATCTGAGCCACTTTCCCGTTTCTTCTTCATCTGAAGCTGAGACACCAAGTAAATGTGGCAGGAAGGATTAGAATTGGTTGGTAAGGATTTTTAATGTCAAATAAATGGACTGTTTCCTAATGCTTCAACAAAAGGGGGGTTAGAAGACAAAATCAGGATCCCATTTGCTTATAACTTATTTTATATAAAATTGTGTTTATGTCATCTGTTAGGTATGCTCTGTTTTAGTTTGTTTAAAAATAGAATGCCATTTGTCCTGTGACACTCAGATGACACTGAGTTCCTGGTTTAACAAATATCTCAGGTATGCAGAGACACATGTTTGAATTTTATTTTATTTTTCTTAACACCTTCTTATTAGCATTCTCCCGTCAGCACAAACCTTTCATGAGAAATGTCTAAATGGTTCCATTTTGTTCCATTTGCTGATGGTCCTATGATTGCTTCCCTTCCTCCTTTGGGGGCATTTGGACAATCACCATTGCTCTGGCTACTCATTGCATTCACTTACTGCGCGAGTGCTGAAGGCCAGCTCTGCAGTACGGTTCAGTGGTGAGCAGCCCACGCACGCGCGCACACGCACACGCACACACGCTGGCCTCTCCCAGGACAGACACGTCAGCCACTCCATCAGCTCAGCAAACGGAACACAGAGTCGGAAACTACAATAGCTCCTGGGAGAAGAAGTCTAGCATGCTCTGGAAGCACATGATTGGAGGTCTGATGTAAATTGTGGAAGAAAGGTGGTCAGAGAAGCCTTCTCGGAGACAAACATTTCCGCTGAGATGGCAAGGAAGAGTTAGAGGTGGGTAGGTGCATGTCTGTGAGCGTGCGCATGTGCGTGAATATATGTGCACGTGTGACAGTGTGACTGTGAGTGTCTGCGAGGGTGTGTGTGACTGTGTGTGCGCATGAGTGTGTTTGTGCTAGTGCGTGCACATGGGTGAATTGTGCAAATGTGTGACTGTGTATACATGTGTGTGAATGTGCGCAAATGTGTGTGTTGGATATGTGCATGTGTGTGACTGTGCACGTATGTATGTGTGTGCATGTGTGTGAGCGTGCACATATGTATGTGTGTGCATGTGTGTGAGCGTGCACATATGTGTGTGAATGTGTGTGAGTGTGCACGTGCGTGTGAATGTATGTGAGTGTGCACATATGTGTGTGTGAATGTGTGTGAGGGGGTGTGCATGTGGAGTGTGTGCATGTGTGTGAGTGTGCATGTATGTATGTGTGTGCATGTGTGGCTGTGTGTGCGTGTGTGTGCAGATGTATATGGATGTGGTGAGGGGATGTGCATGTGGAGTGTGTGCATGTGTGTGAGGGGATGTGTATGAGTGTGCATGTGTGTGAGTGTGTGACTGTGTTGCACGTGTGTGCACGTGCACGTGTGAGGGTGTGTGCATGTGTGACTGTGTGCGTGTGTGTGCATGTGAGTGTGTGCATGAGTGTCTCAGCAGGGAGGGGTGAGGAGCTGTGCAAGCAGGGGAGCTGGTGTGAATGGCTGAGGAAGCATCTGCAGGCAGAGGCGCTTCCGAGGGGTCCTGGAGCAGGGACCGCAGAATGAGTCTGGAAGAAGATTCCATGTTGCAGATTTAGGAGATTATCTTGGGAGCGGTGAGGGGCTTTGAGCAAGAGGGAGTCAGAGGACCCCACGTCCATCCTAAGAGGACTTGGGCACCCCGTGGGGAATGGTTTAGGGGACCATGTAGGGGTGTTGGAGAGAGAGCAGGTTGAGAAGATGAAGCTGCACTGGCTGGAGCTAGATCAGAGGGACTGGAACTCCATTTTGTCAGTGGATCAGCAGGTGAAGGAGGCAAGAGAAGGCGCTCAGGGTGGGTTCCAGGTTTCTGATTTCCAGTTCAATTTTCATACCATTTGCTTCCCATCCTGGCCACCGCCCCAGGCTCAGCCTCCACTCACTTCCTACCTCCCAGCAGCCTCTCTGCCTCCTGACCTCCACCTCCCTCACATTTTCCCCCAGCCACTCCTCCTCACACTGAGTATGTGGTAGAAACCTAAACCAAATCATGTCCTATCACTGCCTAAAATACTCCAATATTTTCCTATCACTTTAGAATAAAACTCTAAATCTTCACCTGCATGCAGTGGTTGGTAGGGCTGTCTGCAAGCCATCTGCTCTCCCCTGCCCCGAGCACATTATGGTCCCTAACACTGGCTGAGCCGCAGGACTTGCCCATGAAATGTGGCGGAAGTGATGCGCGTCATTACGAGGTGGAAGATTTCAGTGACAGTGCATCGTTTTGCTTCCTTCCAAGGCCAGAGGCCATCCTGTCACCATGGATTCCACAGGGAGGACAATAACGTGGAATCCCCAGTTGACCTCAGTGAAGTTAAGGAGTGAATAAGAAATGAACCTTTATTGTAAACCACTGAACACTGGGGGCTGTTCATCACTGCGGCCTCACCTAGACTTTGCTGACTGATACACATAGATCCCAGGCCAAGACCTCATCTTGTCTAATGCTCTGACCTCATCTCCAACCACTGTCCCTCCAGCTCTGTGTCCATGCCCAGCTCACGCCCGCCTGCTGGCATTTGCTGCTGTCTTCCCTTTCTTTTGCAAGCTCACGTCTTCCCTATTTGAAAGAGCAGCTCCTCCGTCAGCAGTCCAAACACAGCTTCTTTAGAGAGGCCTTCCTAGGCAGCCTAATCCACACACCCTCTGTTCTACCAGTGCCACTCAGGGGAACCCATTCCAACAGAAGCATTAGCAATTTAGAAAACAGAAGCACAACATGGTTTTGTGGTTTGGGCCTGGGCTTCTGTATGTCCTTGTTTTATCACTCTCAGAAATTATCTTGTTAATTCATTCACTCTTCTATTATGTCTTTCTCACGAAAATGTAAATTGTATGAATGTGTATGAGTGTCACACGGTTGGTCCTCAGTCTCTGGAAAAGATAAACTGTGTGTGTGCGTGAGTGTGTGTGTGAGCGTGTGTGTGTGTGTGTGCATGCGCGTGTGTTGAATGAATAAGTGGGAAAGACAGGGAGCGTGGTTCAGCGGACAAGATCAAGCGTGCTGCTTCGCACGGGCTGAGTTTGTGGTCCCTGTGAGACAGTTTGAGCAGACAAGAAGTCAGTTAGTTGTACAGGTCGAGGTGGGCGCAAATGTGCGAGTCACCAGCCTATGATGGTTCTGAACCCCTGAGAATGGATGAGGCCGACCAGCATCCAAGGACAGAGAAGCCCACGTGCCTGAATTCAATTTTCCTAACCTCCAGTTATATCTTCTTGCTGGATGTGTCTCTGCCTGCCTTCCAATCTTGCACTGATAAACTTCCATCCACGTTTTGCTTCAAGTGCACCTCTGATAAGCAAGAAACTGCTACTTTTTTTTCAAACTCTAATCTAAGTCTTATTTTTTAAATGGTGGTATTCCAACAATTCTTGTTCACTCATTCTTGCCGTGTGATTTCACACTTTCTCTCTTTGGGGACTTACTGTAGTTCTCTGCAGTTTTTATTTTTTAGATAGATTCATAGGTAGGTAGATGATAGATAGGTAATGGATTTATAGATAGATGGTAGATAGATGATAGACATAATAGAGGAGGAGAGAGATGTACATGCATATTTATATATGTGTATTTTGTTTTCTTTTGTATTTGAAAGAGGAGACATTCTGTTCTTAACTCAATTAACCTTCACTTTTCGGTTGATAGAGGTGTGTTTATACCCATCTTTCTTTAATTATCAGAGTAAAGAACAAAACTAACAGTTACTCCTGACTACAGCCCACCCAGGGAAACAAGGGCCATTCCCTACTTTCATACCTTGATCTCTGTTAACATAATCTGAGGTTATAAACCCACAGTATTAGTGGAATAATAGTTTTGCTTATGCTCCATAGAAATCTTCTGCAAAAATTGATTAGATCCTTTACCGGAGGATTGGCAAGAGGATATACAATAATCACTTGGGCCTCCATCCAACTCTATTAAGAGCAAAGTGAACTTTCCTCTGGTCTGTGGGGGTCTTCCGTTACCTTATGTTCTGGGGCTCCTGCAAATGTCCCCTCCACCCCGTGTCTCTGTGTCTCTGTTTCTCTGTTTCTAGGTCTCTATCCCTCTGTGTGGCTCTCTCTCTGTCTCTCTCTGTCCCTCTGTCTTGTCTCTCTCTGCCTGTCTCTGTCTATGTCTCTGTATCTCCATCTCTGCCCCTTCCCTTTCAGCCCTTATTGCTTATGTTGTGTACCGCGTGCTCCCTCTAGTGGTGCAACTGAGCACCTTCACTGTGAGAGCAGAGATCCCGCTCAGGGCTGATTCCCAAGGAATAGGGCTTCTCCTGTTTGTTCCCCTGCCCTGCCTAGGGACGCTGTCTGCACCCTCCATTCTTGCAGATTCTCAACAATGAAAAACACCCTGAAGAGTGTCAAAATCAAGAGATTTGTTAGGACAGAGTTTTACAAGGAATGAGTTGTGGGTTATACAATTCTGCGTGTATCTGTGACCTTAAAACTCTATTTAAATTTTTCATTGCCTTTTCTGCACTAATTATACCTACATTTGCAAGTGTATTATACTTACCTTTGAACTCGGATATCTTACACTATCAAGTGATTTAGTTAATCTTCATAATCTTGTTAAACATAACCGTAATTTATGTCATTTGTTCAAAAGTAAAAGTCGAGTACCGCATTAGAATTTCTCTGATTTTTTTTCCATTTTTAAGATGTTTATTTATTTATTTTTTATTCTTATGTTAATCCCCATACATTGCATCATTAGTTTTTGATGTAGTGTTCCATGATTCATTGTTTGTGCATAACACCCAGTGCTCCATGCAGAATGTGCCCTCCTCAATACCCACCACCAGGCTAACCCATCCCCCCACCCCCATCCCCTCTAGAACCCTTAGTTTGTTTTTCAGAGTCCATCGTCTCTCATGGTTCGTCTACCCCTCTGATTTCCCCCCCTTCACTCTTCCCCTCCTGCTACATTCTTCCCCTCCTGCTACCTTCTTCTTCTTCTTTTTTTCTTAACATATATTGCATTATTTGTTTCAGAGGTACAGATCTGAGATTCAACAGTCTTGCACAATTCACAGCGCTTACCAGAGCACATACCCTCCCCAGTGTCTATCACCCAGTCCAGTCAGGAAAGAATGTCCAATGGAAAAAAGACAGTCTCTTCAACAAATGGTGTTGGGAAAATTGGATAGCCACATGCAGAAGAATGAAACTGGACCATTTCCTTACACCACACACAAAAATAGACTCCAAATGGTTGAAAGACCTCAATGTGAGACAGGAGTCCATCAAAATCCTAAAGGAGAACACAGGCAGCAACCTCTTTGACCTCAGCCGAAGCAACTTCTTCCTAGAATTTCTCTGATTTACTTGCATTTTGAACCCAAGACAGTGAGAACGACTTCTCTGTATGCCATATAAAATGTCAAGACCTGACCCTGAACCAGTCATCCAAAGCTGCTGTCAGAGGCAGCCATGGGCAAGTGTGTTTCTGATTTCAGCCTCTCCCACCCTTGATAGCAAGCCTACCTGTGATTTCAAGGTGCACAAGTGTAGATTAAAACTCTCTGTCGCTGTTTGTCTCACACATGTTTGTGAGGAGGAATCATTAAGACTATGTTTTTCAAGATGTTCGACACCTGCATTTTGAAAAAATCAAACCACATTACATCGAATCATAAATAGAGTCTTAGAATTAAAACCAAGGTCCCAAGATCCACCTGCTAATGATTCTTTTGATGGCGTCCCTGGCAGGTGGCAGACAGGTTTCAACCCAATCAGTCAGGCTTGCAAGGAACAAAACAGAACCGTCTGGCTTACCATGAGGGGACCCACGGACTCCACGTCCCACATCCACATTGGGGTGTGTGAGGGAGTGGGTGAGAAGGTGGATGGTAGCCGGCTGTTCGGGCTGTGAGAGACCCAGGCCAGCACTCCATGGGCCCCAGGAGCATACCCTGCCTAGGGAGGCGGTCTTCCCAGAACCCATGCCAATGACTAGACCAGGTGACACCACACAAACGAGAAGCTGGTCACTTTCTTCTGCGACTGATCCAACCTTTACTTGAGGCAGCAGGAGACACCACAGGCCTGGGGAACCGTAGGGCCCACGGGGATCCCAGAACCCTTTCCTGTGAAGCCATGTTCTTATTCCCACCATTCTTGCTTCACACCATTTGGCACACACGCCCCTGAACCCTGGCCCAGGTTCTCCTCAACCCAGCTAACCTGACAGTGGGTCCCCTCATGACGGTCGTTCACGTGCATGTGGCTTTTCTCGGTTCTGACGCTATTATCATTAAGTGGCGGGGGGGGGGGTCTGTGGCCAGACAGGGGCTGGGGGAGCAGCAACCATGGCCCCCCGGGCAGGGTGCCTCTGCAGCTCACCTGTGCTTCCTCTAGCTGCTGAAGGAGCGTGGGTCTGCCCGGTTTCTCGAATTGTCTTCTCTCTCCTACCCCAAAAGTTTGAGTTCTCTCTCAAGTTCTGTCTGATCTGCAGATTTCCTGTCAAGCTTAATTGAATTCCCAGATACCTTCCACTCTTTCTTCTGATCGTAACCCCCCAGCCAGAACCAGCAGCGAGAAGCCCCGAGGTACGGAGTTTCAAGCAAGCTCTGGGCAAGCAGCCCCAGTGACCACACATGTTGAGTTGACCAGGTTCTTCCTGATGGCAGGCTGGCTCATCTTTCCCAGTATCATTCAGATACCCAGAGGGACACTAGAGTTTGTTGGGGGTGGGAGGGCACATACGTGCCGGGGAAGCATCCACAAATGCCCCCTCGATCTCACCCTTCTAGAAAATTTCCAGTGATGGAAACACCACTGCTTGAGGGCCTGCCCCACAGTTGGCTGCCTCTCGTTGGCACAGGCCTGGGAACCGGATTTCCAGTTCCGCACTTGGCAGCTCATGATGCTGGGCACCTTTCTTACCTGCTCTGGCCTCAGTTGTCCTCTTAGGAAAATGTAATGGTAACAGCTTCTACCTCATAGCATTGCTGTGAGATTTAAAGGAGATAGCATAATAAAGAACCTGTGCAGGCAGAGGTCATCAGAAGGACATGATCGTTGATTGACCCACAAGCTGGACCCGGGCAGTCAGAGGCTTCTGCCCCTGCCCACAGTCCCTGTGATGTGCATTCTGCTTGCTTTCCCCACTCCCAGAAGCTTCTCCAAGGATGGAGCCTTAGGATAGTGATGTGTTGTTGAGGCCATTTGGACGATATATGGGACCGAACCCCGTTAAGGCCTTTATGTAAACTTTTAAGATTCTAGCGGGCAGGTGCAGAGATCTCCTCGACTTGTAGTTGCCCAAGACAAGCCCCTTGTGTTACAGGTATATTACACCTGCCACCCACCAATCTAGAGTGGCCCACCTCTCTCCTCTCTCCCGGCCCTCCACATCTGGGGTTCAGTTCCAGATTTCACCCAGGAGCTCCCAAGAATGCGAACAAATAATTGATGAGCCAGCCAGGACACTGAGGAAATGGGTCTTGGGAAAGAGGTGTTTTCTGGGAAAATCTGGAGCTGGCCATCACCCTCTGTGTAGGGGACGATGGGGGCGGGGAGCCTGTATGTCAGATGCTGGTGGCCCGCCGTGTGAGCACAGGGATGCCCAGTGTTTACTGGCTGGTTCGATGCACGTGTTGGAGACACCATGCAGAGCGCACGGAGGAAGAGAGGGGAAACAGATGGCCATCCGCTGGACAGGTAGGCCGACCACCAAGGCTTAACTAGAGGCTGAAGGTTGGAAGTCAGAAGGTTGGAAGAAGGGATGAGGTTGGAGAAGGTTGTGTGGAGTCCCCTGTTCCGCTGGCTTCAGGGCCGACAGACAAGGCGAGAGAGCAAGAGAGTGAATCCGAGATCTGGCTGTGTGGTGGGTGAAGCCCGGAGCATGCAGGCCGCCAAGGATTCAGGTCCACGCACCTGTGAGAAAGCCTGCTAGGGACACGAGGAGGTGGAATCCTGGGGGAAATGAGCAGAGTGAGGAGGAGGGTGTTGTGGCCACAGACAGCAAAACGGGTGAAGTGCCTTGTACCTCCCAACCCCTAAGACAAAGGGAAATTTTAAATAGTAATTAACCCCAAAAACTCCTAGGAGAAAACTCGAATCCTTTCTCTGTCCCTTGAGGTCTCTGATCTCTCCGATACCAGAGAACATATCGGACATGGATATCCTCCTACAAGGTCGAACCCTGCAAACCCTTATCGGTGAAACCTGCCTCTGGGTTAAAGCAACCAAACCAGTGCCAAAGGAAATGCCAACTGGGAACCAGGAAGCTGGCTGCCCCCATGAAGAGTGGTGACCGTCAAACCGTGTGAACTGCCCGGGGGCATAAGGAGACAGGAGAGACTGTCTAAAATTGGCACCGAGTGGGCATTGTATGCCCTGCCCACAGTGCTTTCAACAGCCTAGAGTGGCTGGTAAAAAAGCCAGACAGCTCATGGCGGCTGATGGTGGGCCATCGAGAACTGAACAAGGTGGTGCCCCTCCCATGGGGCTGTGCCCGACGTGGCCACCATCTTGGATACTTGGCCATGGGCTTAGGAGTGCACCGTGCTGGGCTGAACTTGGCAAATGCCTTTTTCAGGGTATCCTGAGTTACCAGACAGTGTCTACTGGTTACTGAGTCAGAAGATCAATCTGTCTGCATGTGGGAAGGGCAACGACGGACCTCTCAAGTGCTTCTCCAAGATCACCTGCACAGCCCCGCCATATGTCATGGGAAGATAGCCTAGGTCCCCGTTCTTCCCCACATCAATGAAATGGGCCCATTACTCAGATGATACGCCAACATGTGAAGGTCTGCCTTTGCTGTAAGACACCCTGCAGGGTTTCCGGGAACATCTGGCGGGGAAAGGATGGGTGTGCACCCACGGAAAAGTCAAGGTCCAGGCACCGCTGGGAAGTTTTTCGAAGTCCTCTATTTGGGTAAGACTCGTGGGGTCCCAGAAGGTGTGATTGATAAGGTGAGACATTTCAAGACCAAGAATCAACCAACAACTGTGTGTTGGTCTTTCCCCACAGGGTGTGAACATCTGTCTTCTTCACCCCACTGTCTAGAAGAGCATCTGGCACATAGGACAATCCATCCGGGTTTACAGAATGAAGGAACAGCCAGCCCTGATGACTAGATGTGGCCCAGGAAGTGCAGAGAAGGCGTCCGCCCCCCTGATCTGGGAAGTCAGGTCCACCGGCAAGGTAGCCAGGACAGAGCACTCAGGTGAGCCGACAGCTGAAAGTTCACTGAGTGCACATACGCACCGCTTATTGCAAACACATGGAGAGAGGCAGAGGGTCTTTCTAAAATGTTTATGGCTTGCTATTTTGCATTTGTTGTAACAATAAGGGAGGAAAAATGTACAACCACAGAGGTAACTGTGGGGCTGATCATTTTTCCTAATCTGCAAACCTTAGCTGTCATCACACTGGGTGGATTGTAGGTTTCTTAAACTGTTCCAGAAAGGTTTTGTGAAGGGCACCTGGGTGGCTCAGTCTGTTAAGCGTCTGCCTTCGGCTCAGGTTATGATCCCAGGGTCCTGGGATCGAGTCCCACATCAGGCTCCCGTTCAGTGGGGAGTCTGCTTCTCCCTCTGCCCGTGCTCTCTCTCTCTTTCCCTCGCTCTTTCTCTCAAATAAATAAATAAAATCTTTAAAAAATGAAGAAAGTTTTCATGAAGGGCTTTGAAAATACCACATTTGATGTCAAGAAATCTACGAAGGCAAGAGGGATGCCTCAGAACAAGGATGGAGTTCGAGTCAAAGTCAAGGATGCAGGCGTGTTCATGTGGAAGATGTGCTGAAACATCCAGTGTCAGGGCAGAGTAAACTACGGCCCCGGCACACGCATGTGCACACGTGTGCACACACACACACACACACCCTCCCTCCCACTCTCACACACTCACAGCCATGGTGCATGGCTATGATCTGAGTGCCCAACAGTGAGAATTATTGAAGGGACCTCATGACACAGACTCATTAGGGTCCTTCTTCCCTACTCTTTGCATCTCACCCATGCAGAGAAACTCTCTACCCATCCTGGGGACAGCAGCTAACAACTGAAAAAACAAAACAAAACAAAACCTCCCCAAGGACTATGCAGGTGGATTTTACTAAGTAAGACCCCTTGGGTTAATATGAGTCCGCCACTGTGTCTCTGCCCTCAGGATTCCAGACAATCCAAAGATCTGGGTGTCAAGAGGAAGGGACGGGAATGAGAAAGAGCCTTTGTAAACAAATGAAAATAGGAAGGGTTGCCCCCTCTTCTGCCTAAAACAGAACAAAAAAAAATTTTTTTTTAAAACTCGTCCTGGTTTGGAAACTCACTAGAGTCTACGTCTGTGCTTCACTGAAGGAAACAGGGTGCGAAAAGCGGAAATACACTGTAAAACACAGATAAAAAGAACCCCCAAATTACTCAAATATTATGACTTAAAAATATAATTAATCATCACCCTTCAGAGTGTTTTCTTGCCCGTGCAGAGTCAGACGCTTCCGTTTACTAGAGAGAATAAGAATTGCTGCTTCTCACAACGTGGTTGGAACTGGAGGGTATTATGTTGAGCGAAATAAGTCAAACAGAGAAAGACATGTATCATATGATCTCACTGATATGAGGAATTCTTAATCTCAGGAAACAAACTGAGGGTTGCTGGAGTGGGGGGTGGGGTGGGAAGGATGGGGTGACTGGGTGATAGACACTGGGGAGGGTATGTGCTCTGGTAAGCGCTGTGAATTGTGCAAGACTGTTGAATCTCAGATCTGTACCTCTGAAACAAATAATGCAATATATGTTAAGGAAAAAAAAAAAAGAAGAAGAAGAAGGTAGCGGGAGGGGAAGAATGAAGCGGGGGAAATCGGAGGGGTAGACGAACCATGAGAGACGATGGACTCTTAAAAACAAACAGGGTTCTAGAGGGGAGGGGAGTGGGAGGATGGGCTAGCCTGGTGGTGGGTATTGAGGAGGGCACATTCTGCATGGAGCACTGGGTGTTATGCACAAACAACGAATCATGGAACACTACATCTAAAACTAATGATGTAATGTAGGGGATTAACATAAGAATAAAAAAAAAAAAGAATTGCTGCTTCTCTAACCAGTTTCCTGGCTGAACAAGAAACTGACAGTCTCACATGTCAATAAACCCGCACCTATTCAGATGGGTATTAACAGGGCAGTTTCTGATTCTGGTCCTAATTACCACATCGTTGTGTGTGTGTGCGTGTGTGTGTGTGTGTGTGTGATAAACAGCGAGCGGTACTGGCCGCACCATATAGCACTCAGTCCCAAATCCATCAATTTAGCTTTAAAACACTGTATGCGTCACAAGTTCGTCTGCATCCTCAGAGTCCCGCTCACCCGTGAGCTGAAGGGAGTGTACCATCTGTGCACATGCACCCTAACAACGGCAAAGCAGCCGTGCACAGTGAGACAGCCAGCGTGAGCACATGGCCCCCCTTGGGCTGTCCCTGTCCCCCACCAGCAGTCCCCCAGTATACCAGCACGGTGACATCAGCCCAGACTCGCCGGGGAGACTCCCGGTGGAGGAGGGAATGTGCGATCACCCTGGCTACTCAGGCAGCCTTTCGGAGCAAAAAGCCACATCCAGAGACCCCTATTCTGCTGGATCACTGGGAGTCGTGGAGACTGTCCTTCGTTCCTCTGTCACGCCTTCACTCGCGGGGCCCCGCACGTCACGAAAGTGAATGCCACCGATGGCCGCGCCCCGTGGGACGTGGGCACAAGGCGGAGTCCTCCACTCCGGGAGCCCACCTCCTCCTGGGTGCGCCCCAGGTAACACCACAGGAGGAGGGCCAGGTCTCATGGGACTCTTGACGCAGCCCCTTCCAGGAAGGTGACCACCCGAAAGCAGAGGAAAGGGGTTTCCCTTACATTTTAAAGCAGTTCTGCACTCCTCCTCCTGGCCCACAAGACCCTCCACCCAGCCTCCTTCCTCCCGTCGGCTCCCCCTCAGCCACAGGCCTTTCAGGGCACCCTCTGCTCTGCTGGCTTCCTGCCCAGGGGGCCTCTGAGTCAGGCACAGCCTGGTCGGCCCTTCCAGTGATCACGATCGCTCCTTCCACCCCATTCAAGCCCCTCCCCCTTGCTCTTCTCTCTCTGACTTACCTGGTCGGGCATGTGTAATGTAATACAGCTGCAAGGATAGAATTATCTGCAGGTGCCCTTATTTACCATGTCACACACTCCCTAAGAGTGAAACTCCACGATGGATCTCCAGCATCTAGAACACTCCCTGGTACACGGTAAGTGCTCAGGAAATACCTCCTGAATAAGATTCTTGTACGCGGCTGAAGATGGTTGAGTAAGGAAAGGCAGAGAGGTATGTTACAGCCTAGGAGGCACACAGGTGTGGTATGGACGGCCCATTAGGAACAAGGAGGGAGGGAAATGTAGGAGGAGCAGGGAATCAGGGAGTACTGAGTCTGGTGAGATACCTTTAAAGGGCCACACTGACTTTGTCAGAACCTCCAGGGCACCCACACGAGCAGCGTCCTCCTCATACAGGGTGTGGACACAGTTTCCAGAGCTCTCTGGCCGCACTTGAGAGGCCTGCCTACTGACTTTGTCAGCATCTTGCCGACCTTGCCCATCCACTGTTTCCTCCTTGACTTGACTTGAGAGGACGCTTGGTCCCACTTTCACAGCATGAACGTATATGCCGGCCCTCGTTTCTCCTGACTAACCCATGCCACCTGCCGCTTCCGTCCTCAGCCTTGGTGCCTGAATCTCCTTTCTTTATCCTTATCCTTCTACGGTAGACATCATGCCCAGAGCATCAGCTCACAGACCACCATGAAGAGTGCACAGAGTCAGGAAGAAAGACCTTGACTGGGGAAGCATTCACCTGCCCTTCTAGCTCTACTTGACTCACTTGGACGGAGCTGTCGGGGGCAGGGGGGGGGGTGGTGGCTGGGGGAAGGGTGGTGCTGAGATTCTGCAGGATGCACCATGAGGACCCAAGTGTTCTTGTTTTATTTTAAAAGGTTGACCTTCAAAGGCTCTCCTTGAGCTAGGCTTCTGTGAGGAATTTTTCTGCACTAGGAGGTAACAAAGAGACATCTTCCATTCTTTCTAAGAAAAAAATCTGCAAAACATTATGCTATGACTGAGTCTTTAAATAGTCCCTGACATCTGTTTCCCTCCATCATGTATTTCCTGCCTGGGAATCCTTACGTGTCTTGCTTCATGAATATCATCACTTGAAAGCTCCGTATTATGAGCTGGGAAACCACTGATTGATTTGAAAGTAATGGCACATGACGCTCGGTGGACCCTAGCACCAACGGCGGGGGTGTTAATAGGAAAGTGGATCAGGCCCCGATGGGTATGGGACTGCATTCATCACTGACGCTCTCGTGTGACTAGTAAGTCCATTTGAAAAAGACAAAACCCTATTAGGTGAATGTCACCGGTGTGCTTTGTGACAAAACTACTTTTTAAATCTCTATTATTACATCTCTCTCTGGCCACTGAGGGGTGAGTATATTAAATGCTAATAGTGTTTGTGACAGAAAGGATCTGTCTTTATAAAAAGCTGCTCTGACGGTCGTCATTGTTTAGAGCAGTCACGTGGCTGGGGCCCAAACCAACAGTATTTGAGATGTTATTAGAAGAAAGCAAAAACCTAGTTTCTCTTACTCAGAAACTGTAGGATGCTTAAAATATATTTCGCCTTGAGGAATACTGAAATAAATCATCTAAAAGGCAATATGTAAAAGTTCAGATTTTAGATTTCCCCCTGGAATAATGATTAAAAGAAAATCCTTGCTCTTCGTACGAATTTAGTATTTATCATGTGCCACAGGATTCATACAACAGTCCTGACTGTCACAGAAACTGAGCACAGAGCACTCTGAATGGGGCTCCGGGAGGGAACGTTAAAGCTGGTGTTAAATGTCAAGTTCACGCGGGCCCGGCCTCTGCGGTCTCCAAGGGCCTGTACAGCCCTTCCCGGGGACAATGCACAAAGAACCAACAGTAGGGTTGGTCAAGCAGCTCCTGGCAGGGGTTGGTCTCGCAAGATTGAGTATTATTTTGAAGAGGAGTATTTCGGTCTTATTGATCACCAGCCACATTTGACTTTTAGTCATATTAACAATATCTGCTTAATCAGAAAATCCAGACTTCCTGGGTCCAGACCCCAGCTCCACTACTCAGTGGCTGTGGATGGCATGTGGCCATTGTACCTCCCTAAGACTCTGTTTTCCCATCTGTAAAATGGGAATGCTCATAGATGTCCTGTGGACATCTTTAACTCAAGTAAAGCATGTTATATAATGTCTGGCACATAGCCATCAGTGAAATAATATCAGCTACTGTTATTTAATTCTGTTTGACAATTATAGTTAGGGATGCAGGAAGGCAGTAAATATGAGTGGAATAGTGTCACTTGTCAGATCAAAGCCCTCCGATGGCTTTCCATCTCACTCAGACTGAAAGCCAGAGTCCTGGAAATCACCCATAAGTCTACTGCCTGATCTGGTGTCTGTCAGATCTCATCTCCTACTATGCATGACTGCACTCACCTCTCCCAGCCACATGACCCTCCCTAGTGTCCTTGAATATGCCAGCTTTGCACTTGCCTCAGGGCCTTTGCACTTGCTGTTCCTTCTTTCTGGAATGTTCTTCCCCCAGATTCCCAGTGGGTTCACTTCCTCACCACCTCCAGGTCTTTCTTCAAATGTCAGCTTTTCTGTGAGTCTTTTCTTGACTGACAGTTCTTTTTAAAATTATAACATTTTGTCATCTTGTCTCTCCTCACTTGAATTTTTCCCACAGAAAGTTTCACTATCTGCCATGTTGCATAGTAGTGGGAAACCATGGAGTGCTGCCTAGTAGTCTTGAGAACTGGGTTTAGTGTGAGGCTTTCAGAGTGTGTTAGTTATCTAGTGCTGTGTAACAAATTACCCCAAAACTTTGTAACTTAAAACAATATACCTTTATCATCTCACAGTTCCCCATGGCTCAAGGAAGACTTTGGAGGCCACTTAGCTAGATGACTCTGGGCTCAGAGTCTCTACTGAGGCTTCAGTCAAGGGGTTGGCGAGGTCTGTGGTCATCTCGAGGATTTGATTCTAAGATGGTTCACTCACACAGCTTGGCCAGCCTCAGTTCCTTGTTGGCCACTGGTGAGAGACCTTAGTTCCTCATCACACAGTCTTCTCTGTAGAGCTGCTTGGGTCTCCTCCTAACATGGTGGCTGCTCATCTCCTGAGAGAGTGATCCCAGAGACACACCAAGGCAGAAGCTACAATGTCTTTAATGACCCAGCCTTGCAAGTCACATACCATGACTTCTGCCATATTCTATTGGTTGACACAGACCAATCCTGCCAGAGTGTGGGAGGGGTCTACACAACAATGTGGATATTACACGGCAGGGATGATTGGAGGCTATCTTGGAGGTTGGCTTCCATAGGGTCACTCTTGTTGGATTCAAAACCCTGCCTCAACAGGGGAAAGTTATTTGATCTTTCTAGGTCTCTGGCCCTCATCCATTAAGTACTAGTACAGTACTAATAACAGTACTTAATAGTGTTTCTGGGAGGATTAAATAAAATAACATATATTATTTCAAAAACATGTCTGGAACATAGTAAGTGAGCAAAAAAATTAGCTATACTTTTTCAGTATAAGTTGCAGGAACAAAAGTATTTTACACAGAGAATGACAAAATTAGATTATTCTCTAGAAACCTTGCTCTGGCTGCAGTATTGAGAATGGATTGGAGGAGCTGACTTAAAGGTAGGGGACCAGGGAGAGGTTATGATGATATAGACCAAGATGGGGACATTAAAATAAATGGAAGTATTACTTAGCCATCAAGGAACAAAACAAAACAAAACAAACCCCGAAATATTACCATTTGCAAAGACATGGATAGAATTAAAGGGTCTTATGCTAAATGAAATAAGTCAATCAGAGAAAGACAATTATATGATTTTGTTCATATGTGGAATTTAAGAAACAAGATAGAGGATCATAGCAGAAGGGAGGGGAAAATAAAATAAGACAAAATCAGAGACAGAGACAAATAAGAAACTCTTAACTATAGGAAACAAACTGAGGGTTGCAGGAGGGGAGGTCATGGGGGGATGGGGTATCTGGGTGATGGAGATTAAGGAGGGCACAGGATATAATGAGCACTGGGTGTTATATGCAACTGATGAATCACTAAACTATACCTCTGAAACTAATAATGCACTATATTTTAATTAATTGAATTTAAATAAAATAAAAAATAAATAAAAGTGATGGTGAGAATTTTAAAAATTAATTAAATAAAATAAATGGAATTAGGGCATTTAAGGGCATTTTAGAAATCACCTTAAATTTATAATATGCATAGCATATGTCATCTGTTCCTGACATATCTGGAACTGGTCACTGATCCATTGACCTGGTTAAGTGAAGTTAGACAACACAATTTGCCTTTCTTTAGAGGAAAGTCATTCTCTTGTTTTACTTTGTTGTGGCTTTGTCCCTATGAGAGAGTTTGGTAGATTGGACTATTCCCAAGTGTTCCTGTGGGAAGACTATATATCCCCATCCAGGGGTGTTGGGCTTGGCCATGTGACTTGACCAGTGGCATGTGGGACATGACATCTACATGCTTCTTGCCAGATCTCTTGATTTTTTTCGCTTCTGCTCAGAAATCAACATGAAGCTGTTTCCTTAGGCATTTCAGGATGAGGAAGACATGTAGAATGGATGTAGCATGTAACTAAATGAGAAAGACATCTCTGTAGTTATAAGTCCTACAATGTGAGGGGTTATTTGTTACACAGCATAACTAGTGATAGCTAAGGAAAACAAGGGAAAACTTATTCCTCTAGCTTTCTATTTCTATGAGAAAACTTTCTCTCTACTAGGTCAGAGGGAGCACACACACAATCTCCCCCCCCCCCGCTCTCTCTCTCTCTCTCTCACACACACACACACACACACACACACACACACACACACACTATCATTCCCTTTCCCCGGAAAGCCTCATTGTCTAGTCTAATGAGAGCCTGGGGAAAATTGGACATCCCTTGGGAATGTTAGCCATGGGACGGAGCCCCCCATGCAACCATGGGCTTTGGTTTCTATGCAGTAAGCAGACCAAACAGGGCCTGCTTCTGTCAGGCTCAATCAGATCTCTGCTCATTTTTGTTCTGGCTTTTCTGCCTCTTTTTGATGAACTGGTTTGCATAATGAGGTCTCAAGTTCTAGATTAACACAGCAATGTTAGAGTTCTCGGACACAGCTTTACCAGTAATATTGATGCAATATCCTGATTCCTTGTGTCTGTTCTCAATCAATATAGAAACTGGAAAGAAGGAGGTATGTTAATTAATTAGCATTCTCCACTAGTTTCCTGAAGAACAAAAACCCGGATTTAATTTTTTCAAAAATTATCTTTTTGGTCTCTTAAATTAGGGGTCAAGATGTAAACAAACCTCTTCTGAGTGCCCCTAACCTCTCCGTACATCTGGAGTCAGGCTGCAAATTGACTTGCCCAAAATGTCTTGACAAGCTTCAGTAAGCTCTGCTGACCTCGGAGTTTCATCACAAAGGACCTCATTTACTAACTGAAAACAGTGCAACATAGTGAAATAGCCTTTGGCAGCTAAAGATATGAGTTGGGATTCCATCCTCATAGGTGACAAGCCTTGTGACCTGAACACATTGCTGATTATTTCAGAGCCTCAGTTTACACATCTGCAAACCAGGGTAAGGGTAATCTCTACATCCCTGAGGTGTTGAAGTTTTGGACGAGATGATGTTTGTGAATGCACTTGCAGGGAGCCCAGCACAGTGCAGTGCATTGAAGATGGGCATGGTAGAATCTTGGAGAACTGGACTAAATTAAGTCTTTCCCACCAACTGTTTCACTGTAGGCATGATACTCTGAGCCCCGGGCTGCTCATCTGTGAAGCTGGAATATTTGTTGAATTGTTGAATTTCATCTCGCATTGTATGTAAAACCCAGAACATAAGTTGGTGCTTCATGTTAAATCTCTGATCCTTCCTTATGACCATTGAGGAAGTAAAATGAAGGATGTTTGCTGAAGTGATGGGTGAAGGATTCATAGAATAAGACCAGAAATCACGCTTTAAAAATGGACAATCACATAGACCAGGGTTGGCAAACTATAGCCCACGGACCAAATCGGGTCCACTGTTTGTTTTTGTAAATGAAGTTTTATTGGAACTCAGCCACGTTCATCTATTTACATATTATTACTGGCTGCTTTCATGCTACAGTGGTCGAGCTGAATAGGTGCAACTACGACCATATGGTCCTCCAAGCCTAAATTATTTACTGTCCGGCCTTTTTGGGAAAAGTCTGCTGACCTCTGCTCTAGATAAATGGAAGTGGAACGTGCTCTAGGAGCAGGGAAGAAGGACACAGTTTTAGAGAAGCAATGAAAAGTGCAATCAGACTGAGGCACAGACAGGGGCTGAGGTGGTATGAGAGAAAAGGCAGGACAGGCACAACGGGCCTCAGGGTACAGGAGGCTTTGAGGTCCAGAATGATGAGGTAGTCTAGGAGGCAATAGGGAGCCATTGTGGATTGCGGAGCAGGAGAAAGATGACACTTGCTGTCAACTCAGTGCAATTATTAGAGGGGTTTAGCACAGATCATCTGTTTCTCAATCTGATGGGGGGTTCATTTAGACATAAACAGACAGAACAGATGGGAAGCTGGCAAAACACTTGCTTATTTGGAATGGGGTGTTGGCTTAAAGGGGGCAGCTGTGAGTTGTTTCTCTACGTACTGGTGTGGGAGTTGTCTCCCCACAAAAGTGTAAGTGATTAAGTTGTCAGCGGCAAAACTCACAGTTGGCTAGCACAGCACTTCCGAATGTATATATCCCAAGATATGAATAGGTGTACCACCAGAAATGAGCCTTCTCCGATCTGCCTCCTAGAAATGCTGCATTAAATCAACCAAAGGAAGCAGGTTTCTGTTCCCAGGACTTCTCAGAATCTGGAATGTACCAATATATATTTTGATTTTTCTAGAGAGGATACAGGATGCTGTTTTTCTCAAATTTATTTCATTCTGTGTGTGTGTAAAGCACTTATTAATAACCATCTAGTGGAACATTTTTGGTCTGAGAAACACATTTTAGAAGAGCTGGCCCAGAGGCTTCCTAAAAAGCTCGACAATAACATGGCTAGATGATTTGGGGGGCGTTATCTGGACCAAGACATTGCTGCTGCTCTGTTCATTTTACACAGATTAGTAGGTGCCTTGTCTTCTACAGAGCTTTGCAGTTACCCTGAATAATTTATGTACATGTTGATTTCTACATTTGCAAGTGGATTCAGCTTGATTAGCAATTTAAATGGAAATTTTCTAAATGCTATGAATTGGCACCTAATTTGCATTTCTTGTCAATTATCTATGGCCCTAACTCGTGGCCCTGAAAATATTCTGGCTGTCACATATGAGGTCACATGCTAGGAGGCATGACACTTTTTGGAGGATAGACATGATCGATGGACATCTGAGTTAGTCTAATCTGAAGGTCATGAGGCTTCTTGGGTATAAAACAAAATTGGTAAGACATCTTGCTGCAATTGGCTTTCATCCAAGCCAAGACAGTCCTTCTGGGCAGCTCTCTCTGCAGTAAGCAATGTCCCAGGCGTCTGCCACGCCATGTTATGGGACTCACAGGCTCTGTCACCTTTTATTTTCTCATCTGTTCTGTTGAACTGCTCAGAGCTCCTCTAAACTCCTCCCTGTCTTTGGATGCTGAGGCTTCGTTTCACCTCAGCTGTTCGGCAGAACCCACATAATTTGAATATTTGTTTCTTCTACTGATATTGGACTCAGGAGGGCCCCAGAGAGACCACCAGCATCGAGACATCTGGTAAACCAGGGCCCTGCTGCGCTGTGCTCTGGGATTCAAAATGCTGAGAGTGTGGGAGACACATGTGCCCAGACTGCAGAGGGGGGCCAGGGCCCAGAATGACCCTACCTGGATGGCACTTCTGTTGTCTGGATGAGGGGAAGTGGCAGAGAGCAGCGGAGTGCTGTGGATATCTCCCAGGGCGAGGGCTCTTCCATAGGCACCCTCAGAATGTCCACCTTCAGAGCAAGGTCACCCCAGAGCATCTGCACCCCAGCCACTGTCGGCCAGCCAGGCACCATCAGTCAGTAAACCTGACCATAGGCCATTGTGGGATCCCTCCACTGAATTACTCCACGTCCACCAGGGGCCATGGCTTCATGTTATTATCCACGGTTTCTCTGCTCATATTTGCAGACCCAAGCAGAAGGGCTTGTTCTTGGACGAAGGTTTATGACGGGAAAACAAAAGCAGGAAGGAGGTTCTGTAAGAATTGCTCAAACAGAGGAAGATGGCTGCAGGAAGAGGGAGCAGTGGGTGGAGGAGGGGGCTGGATGGAACCTTCCAGAGTCTCGGCTGTGGGCACTGCTGGGCACAAGCTGCCAGCTCAGCTCCCAGGCCCCACGTCCGGTCTTGGCCGTAGCAGGCCGCCGGGCAGCAGACTCAGAACCCAGAGACTAAACAGCCTTCCTCTGTAGAGTCTCTGCTTAGAGTCAGACAGAGTCCTGTGGACACGAGAGACTTCCCTCAAACCCCCACTACCTTCTCCCAGTTCCTCAGCTGAGTTTCTACTTCTGCTCTTATCCAGTTTTCTGCTTCCTGTTCCCGGAGCTGGGGCCCTCACGCCTCACCAGCCTTTTTGTCTTTCTGCTCAGGCTCCCCAGTCTCTGTCAGCCCACCTAACGCACCACACACCAGGTGCCCCGGGCCCATAAACACCAGAGACTCCCTTGGGCATGAATGTCCATCTCTCCAGCACATCACCTGGCCGTATGCCTCTGGCTCTGTTTCTACTCAGTTCCAACCAGCAGTAGACCTCCCTACCTCACTTTTGGCCCTTCCTCCTCTGATGGATCTTGTGGTTTGTTCACTTCTTGGCCTCTGCCTCCAGCTGGTCTCCCGTTGAACTTCCATTTTCCTTGTCCTCCCAGACCTGAAGGCCAACTTGGGTTCTCGGCCACCAGTGGATTCAGACTAGCTTGGTCTCCAGAGACTCCAGAACACCATGCTCTGGGGCAGAGAAGACTGCTACAGATTTGCCCAGCTCACACGGAGAAACTGGCTCAGTCGTCTGGTGGAGGGCTTACACAAGGCTGTGTGAGAGTCAGAGGGACGCTCTAGGCAGGGATCTCGGGGCAGCGTGAAGACTGCATCAAAAGGTCCTATAGGGCAGGACAGAGACAGGGAGACTAGGTAGGAAGCTGCTGCGGTAGTCCCAGCAAGAAAAAATGACATGAACCAGAGCATGACAGTGGGAGTAGAGACAAATAGACCAATTCCAGAAATATTTAAAGACACATGCAGCAGAGCTTAGGAGTTGATTGGTTGTCTGTGGACCAGACAAAGGAATGCCCCAAGAATGCTTTTGTGGTTTCTGGCGTAGGCATCAAACTGGTGAAGAGTACACATGAATGGTGGTCGATGGAGGAAGGAGCTTTAGGGGAAGGCAATGATTTCCATCTCGCACGGGTTGAGTGAGGGATACTTGTGGACATCCAGGCTGAAATGCGGAATAAGAAGTTACGTACATAGGGCAGAAGTCTGAGTTCACGACATGTACAGTGGTCGTCAGTCTACACATCATCCTTAGAGCCGAGGGTGTGGATGGGGTCTCCTGAGGAGAGCACATGGCTTGAACAAAGCACAAGTCAAAAGGGGGATATTTTACTTACATTTTTACTGAAAGTAGGAAACAATTTTTCAACAATTTCGAAATATTCTGTATTTATAAATGTCACTTGTATTTTCAAGGGCCTGGAATATAAACCGAGAGGTGTTTGGTTCCAGTTTGGTTCAAGTTTTTATTTTCCTGGCACCCTAATCCTATCACTTCTTGTGACTGTCTGTTCCCTCCTAGAAGGACTGTAAGTATCTACAGTCTAAGACCATTTCCATCCCCCTCAAAACTCCAAGCATGTTTGCTGGTCCACCTGTCTTCACTGGCTTGGCCTCTAAGGGACTTACTACTTTCTGAGGGCAGCCATCACAAAGGATCACAAAGTAGGTGACTTAAAACAATAGAAATCTATTCTCTCATAATTCTGGAGGCTAGAAGTCTGAAAACAAGGTGTTTGCTGGGCCAAGCTTCCTCTGGGAAGATCTTCCTTTGCCTCTTCCCAGCTTCTGGTGGTTCCGACAATCCTCAGGGCTCCTTGGTTTGTAGACAGATCCCGCCAATCTCTGCTTTCATTTTCACCAGGCCAACTTCCCTGGTGTGTCTCTGTGTTCACATTTCCCTCTCCTTATAAGGATACCCGTCACGGGATGGAGGCCCACCTACCCTAATCCAGTATGACCTCATCCTAAGTAGATGACCACTGCAAAAACCCTATTTCCAAGTAATGTCTCATCTACGAGTTTTGGAGAGACACTGTCCAACCCAGTACAGACCCCAGGGTATCTCTCTTGACAATTTCAGATCTTTGACTCCAGACTCTTCCCTGGAATGCCTCCGAGAGGAACAGGCAGAGGAGAAATGGGGGAGAGAGAGAGAGAAAGAAGTCCCAAATAGAGACAAACTAAAGGGGATAGAGGCAGGGCCGCCTGAATTCTCACCCCGTGATCACCTTCTGGAAGTCAAAAAAGAACCAAGGAGGGTCACAGGTTTGTTCACCATATTCTCTGCGTGCCCCAGGGTCCTCCAGCATCTCTGGCCCTGGCTCACAATGGTCCCTCTGACCCCCCCCCCCCCCCCCCTCCCCACCCCTCCCCAAACCCCTGTTGTTGTCAAGCATTGGTCTGGGCCCTGAAGACACAGAGGTGATAAAATGGCCACAGTGCCTGTCCCCACTGAGCACACACCCTAGAGGGGAAGCCATGCATTAAACCAATAATGTTAAGTAATTAAGTGAACAATGACAAGTACACAAGAAATGCCTCTAAGGGGCAGTCAGCATCTAAGCTGAGAGCTGAGGAGTGGAGGGGTGGTGGTGGTGAGAGTGGAGACAGGGGTGTGGTTGGGGCATTCCCTAGAATCAACATGCCCTAAAGCTCCAGGTTCAGCAAAGCACAGTTGTGCAGGGTAGAGAGAGCCAGTGGGAGAGAGGTCCCTCTGGGCTCGGACACCTAGAACAGCGCTGTTCTTGCAGGTCATCGTGTGCAGGGCGGGAAGGAGAGGATGAAGCTGTCTCCTCCCTGCAGGTGGCTGACACCCAGTGTGGTCTGTCTGTGACGGGTTCACAGCCTTGGGGATTAGGCAGAGCTGACCCCACTCCTCACAGTGCCACTTAGGGACTGTGGGCTTTGGGCAGGTGGATTAATTACTAAATATGAGTTTCTTCATCTGGAAAGTGGCCATAAATTGTGGTCAGGACTAATGACTAAATGCATGTACAGCTCTTGGCATATGCCCGGCATAGAGTAAGTTCTCAGTAGCTAGCTGGACCTGCATTATACTCCAAATTATCCTGAAATTTAAAAATTCAGAACTCCACCTAAAATCGCCAACAAAATTTCACAGATTCTATAAATATTTAAAGGACAAAATGTAGATTCAGAATGGCCTCTATGTGTTTTTATATTGCACGTGCTTACCCATTTACTGCTTATCCGTGTTTTAAAGTCCCGAGGTAAAGACAATATAAGATTTGTTCACATGTGTTTATATAATTGATAAAATCAACAGAAGTTAATCAGAATTTTCCCCTTGGGTTAAAAAAAAAAGCCATAGCACTTCTTTACCTGAGGCAAATTTCAACTACATTTACTAAAGCATTTAGAATGTGAGTTTATTCCCAAGCAGAAAACAGAAAGCAGACTGACTCTTTCATAATTTAAGTATGGTGTGGCATTCATAGTAATAACATAGATTTGCGTGCATTTAATAAATTTTTAATTTTCATCTCCGTAAGCGTGAACAGGGGCAAGAACATGTTAAAAGAGCAAAAGGTTGTAGGAAATCAAGCTCATTACCCCTTGTTGGCAAAAATTTTGTGTACAGAACAATGGTTTTTTTAAGATTTATTTATTTTTAGAGAGAGAGCACGAACACTGCCTCCTTAGACAGAGGGTACCTGGAGCATGTTTTCCTTCTGGAGACTTTGTTTGAAAACCTACCCTGAGAGCACACACTCGAAGGAGTGAAGGAATGTGCCAGCTCGCCTTGCTGGCCTCGTGGAGGTGGGGTGAGCCCTGATCCCTCCCGCTACCTCCTGCCCTATTGTGAACCTCCGAGCAGCCTGTGGGATCAGTGGCCATCTTTCCCTCCTCGCCCTCCAAGTGGGCCTGCTCCGTTGCCTTGGCAACACGGGGCTGGGAACCAGGGTAAGCGTCTCCACGAAAACCCCTGAGTTCAGTGGATGGGCCGCTGAGATGCTTACAGCCTCCTTTCTTAAATGTCCAAGCACAAATGTCCCCCCGGGGGTGGATCCAATTTTATCACCTGGTAGGCTGCCCTTTACTGCTTTATTGACACGTTTCTGCTGCTGTGGATGGAGTTGGAACCTGCCTTTGTCTTCTGCTTTGGGGGTCTCCTCCCTCCCTCCTCCCTTCTATCCTTCCTCCCTTCCTTCTTCCCTCCCTCCCTTCCTTCTTTCCCTCATTCTTTCCTTCCTTCTCCTCTTTCTATCTCCCTCTTCTTTTTTCTTTCAGAAGAAAAAGACTGGCTTGCCATGCCCCCCAGCCCACGAAAAACAACAGAATCAATGTTTAACATTCATTGGTGTGTCTGTGTTTTTCTGCCCTCCGTAATCACACAGGTGTCTTCAGGATGGATTATTTTCTGGAATAACCCTGAAACCATAGTCCCTAGCACATTAGAGCTGGCAGCTAGGGTGAACCCTGGGCACCTATTTCTCAGCAGCTCCTCTGAGCCCCCGGCCTCTGGGTGTCTTGGGTCCCAAACAACACAGCCTGGTGAGTGTGAGTCAGGCCCAGTAGGGCTGAAAATGCAGCGCGCTTGACAAGTGCCAGGCTGGGAGCTGCAAGGGGTCAAGCCGAGCCCGCTCCTCCTAAGAAAGCACAGGAGCCCATCAGGGAAAGAATGCGATGGGTGCCTTAGGAGGACAGAGGGGCCTGTATTCTGAGTGGGGAGGCCTTGGGGATTCTCCAACGAGGATGCAGGTTTTCAAAATATCTTTCCTTCCCCCATCCCAGCTCGTCCGGTCTGCAAACCTCAAAAATTCCAATCAGTTGAAGAAATGCCCTATTCACCTTACTCCTTAAAGACCCCTTCAAATACACCCAACACCTAAAGAGGCTTGCACCCCGGGGGATGGCAGCAGACGTCTGCAACCCACCAGCCTCGCACCCTGAATTCCAGGGAAGCTCTGGACGCCTGTCGCGTTGTCAAGTGTCAGGGACAGGGTGGCCTGGCAGGCCGTGGGAAGGCTAAGTGTCTCCCACCCGATCCGGGCCCCTCAGAGTCCAGATGGGCTCCGGCACCTAGTGTGTGAGCCCCCCGATAGCGAAGAATGGTGAGAAATGCCTCCGAACTTGTGGTGTATGTTTAAAGTTCACATTGAACAAATGAATGCTTTGAACACACAAAAATACAGTGAAATTCTTCACCTAGTAAATACAGAATTGATTTTAAGATATGAGAGCTGCTGCTCAGCGGGCAGTGTGACGGAGTGACAGACTGCAAGTGTGGGGCCCACGACACCTGACGTCACCCTCACGCCCTGTCCTGCAGGTCCCCGGGGCTGGATGTGTGGTCTCCAGCAGGAGGGACGAGCGTCGAAGGGGAAGGCCTTGATGCTGATGGGGGGGGGCCCGAGGCCCAGCTGCCTGCCTGCACCCCCGTTAGGGTCCCTCCCAGCCCATCCCGCAGGGCTCTGGATGGAAGGGGCCAGCCCTTCAGAGATGTGGCTTGTTCTGTGGCTTAGCCCCTGAGGCTGGACTGCGGTGGTGTGCCCTCTCTCTGTGCAGAAACACACACAAGGGCCAGAGTCCAGGCCTGCAGGCCCCCAACACAGCTGCCAGCACTGGGTCCTGGGCTCCTCTTGGGGCTAGAGAGGCGGCGGGTCAGTTCTCAGACAGACAGGCCCGGAGGAACCCTGACAAGGAGTCTGCTGGCAGAGTCTCTGACGGTTCAGCCCTCCTGACCCAGACACTCGTCACGTCCCGCCACGCTGAGGAGCGGGGGGGGTCCCCTGGACGCAATCCCTCGGTGCAGTTGGAAATCGCCATCCCCTGTGGTGATCCAGGGGCCCGTTGCTTTGCTCATTAAGAGGAGGGGACAACCTGCTCTCTGATCCAGCTCTGTCTCCCGCCCGCCGCACCCTGTCCCGCTGCCCCCCACATTTGTCAGTTTGGATGCCCAGCGCAGAACTCTTTCCCTTTGTTTGGGGAGTCCCACAGCATGAAGTTGGGTGGGAACTGGCACCCACCTCTCACCACAGGACCCAACAGGTCTAGACCCTTGCTCCCCCCAATCCCTGGCAGTTTGGCCACAAGTATGTGTCCTGGGCTTGGCCAACCAGATGTCCCACCCCCAGGCTAGCAAAGCGCCCCTTCCTGTAGACGGAGCAGTCCTGTGCCCAGTGTGGGGCTCGGCAAATGGGGTGCAGGCCCAGCACCTGATTCTGGAACAAGTAGCATTAAAACCCAGGAAGTGGTAACAGGATCCTATGTAGTTGGTAGCCTCCAGGGTCCAGAGGTGGTGTTCCCAGCGACAGCATCCACCATCTAAGCATGACGATAGCATCTCCCTACCAAGGCTACTCCCAAGGTGTGAATGTGGCTGTGGTCTGAGCCCCAGACCCCTTGGACCTTGCCCAGACTTCACTCAGCCTGAGTGTCCAGCCATCTTCCATTCTCTGAGACCTTCTAGTAACTTCCAGGCAAGCTCCTTTTTTGACTAAGACAGTCAGAGTCACTTTCTATGGTCTGCGCCCCAGAACCCTGGCAGGGGACCCACCAGGCAAAACCTGGATCTCCTAAGTTACCTTTCGCCCGCGGCCTCTGCACTCACTGTTCCCTCTGCAGGCAACACTGTTCCTCCCTTGCCCCCGAGCTTGACTACTGCCTCCTCAGGTCTCAGCTTCGTCTCACTTGTGCTGGGGGGCTCTCCCAGGAACTCCCCAGGTGCAGCATACACCTTGCTCAGTCAGGACACCTGGCTGGCTCTGGTGAGGCCACAAGCTCTCAGGAGGGTGTAGGAGGTGGGGGTGGATTCTCTCTCTCTCTCTCTGGGGTCCTTGGGGCCCAGCACATTCCCGATCCAGGACACACATCGGCCCTGGTGGCATGCAATGCCCTGATCACATCAGTCTCACAGCTCCTCTTGTAGATTTGCCTGAAGACTTCTTACCACCTTATTTCCCATTTCATATTGCAGGAATTTCTCACTCCTTGAGTGAGGACCTGACTTGAGTGGATGGTTTGTGGCCAAAGCGATGCTGGTGTTTTCCTGAGGAGGAATGGTTTGCCGGCAGCACGTCAAACACCGTGACTTCCCTCTGTGGTCAAAAGTTGTCTGGGTCCTGCCAGCTTCCTCACACCTAGAGCCTGACTCAGGGAACGCCCCAGCCCAGGCTCCGGAGGCAAACACTGAAAAGGGAAGGAGGAAAAAGAAGGAGGAAAAATAAGTAGAAAACAAGAAAGGCCAGAACAAGAAGTTATGTACTGACCTCAGTGATGCGTTGGGTTGGTGTTTGAAACTGTTGTGGTAAATTTTCCAACGCATGACTGGTGGAATCCCAGAGAGGAGGCTGACCTTTGAAATCCTATGGAATATTAAAGTCAGCAGATAGCGTTTAATTGCAAGAGAAGATAAAAATGAACACCAAAGAAAATCTTTTAAAGAGGGAAAAAAAAAAGATGCCATATGTGGATTAGATTTATTTCATATTATGTAAACGCGCATGGATTAACTTCTCCTCAAAAGGGCAAACTCGGATTAATTTTTTAAAATCCGAAGATATTCTGTTTATAAGACGCACCTAAAAATAAAATGACCCAAGAAAGTTAAAAATAAAAATAAGGCAAAGAGATATATTTGGCAAACGTGAAGGAAGCGGAAGCAGGAATAAAAATGTTCAAAGATGGGCAAAAGAGGACTCAAGGAAAAAGCCTTAAATAGGTCAAAAGATATAATTTTACATTGCTGAAAGAGTCAGCGTAAATAAGGCTCATAGTCATGGATCTTTTTCTCCCCTTGTGATCTTGCAGGCAATTTATTATTTGTCTCTCATATATATGTTGCAATTCTACCCTCAGTTGGTCATTCAACTTTTGACTTTGAAATAGTTGCCCAGATTTTTAAAATAATAAAGTTAAGGGGCGCCTGGGTGGCTCAGTCAGTTAAGCGTTGGACTCTTGGTTTCGGCTCAGGTCATGATCTCAAGGTCGTGAGATCAAGCCCGGCATCGGGCTCTGCACTCAGCAGGGAGTCTATTGGAGATTCTCTCCCCGTCCCTCCCCCTGCTCACTTGCACGTTCTCTCTAAAATAAATAAAACCTTTAAAAAAAAATCTTTAAAAAAAACGTTAAATGCACTCAATCAATTCCATCATATCTTTTGAGTGTTTCATGCTTAGAAAGGCCTTCCTCACATCAAGTTTCCAAAGATAGAATCTGTGCTTTTTTCTAATAATTGTAGGGTTTAATAGTTTACACATAGATGTCCGATGCATCTGGAATTTATTTTGGTGTGAAGAGAAAGGTAAAGCACAGAGGAGCAACATATCACTCCTTCGCTGACTTGTAGGGCCAGTTTTCTCCCATGCCAAATTCCTATGTGAGTTTTACCCTCCTTCTGGAATCTTTGCTCTGTTAGGGAATCATGGATCTCGGAATCTCGATAAATGGTAACTCATAACACAAAGATTTAAAAACTTGAGGAAAATTTGACATAAGCTTGGTTGTGCTGGAAGCTTTTCACACACGGCAGTCACTTTATGGCAGAACAAGTAGAAAGAACAGACCTGAGAATACGGCAGATTTACAATTTTATGACTATAAAGGAAACTATTTGTGTAACTGCATCTCAGGCTCTTTACCTACAAAGAGGAGCGTGTAGAAGAAGCGGCCACACACTAGCTACAAAGAGAGCATCATGGAATTCCTGGCAGCAGAAATCCCAGAATCCCATTCCCTGACCACACTGGGAATGTCCTCGTACAAGGTGAGATCAGTAACAAGGGTTAAACAAAAAAGACCATCCGCTAAGAAAAATTAAATCTGTGTACTACACTATTTAGAAAATACACTGAGAACCCTAATAGCACAATTACTCTTTTCTGTTGTTTTTTTTCCCCTTCCAGATGAACTTTACATTTATTTTATCAAATTCTAAAAGATGATGATGAAGGCTGTATTAAGCCTAAAGATTTACGGCAAGAAGTCAAACTTCTTTAATGTTCACTTTGCATCCAGTAGGGGATATCTCCGTCTGTTTTTTCTCCCCTCAGCCATCTTTTGTAGCTCTCAGTAAAACCTTATAGTTTTTTTCATGTAGGTCAGTACATTTTATAAAGCTAGCATAACTCCAGTACCAAATGCTTACTCAGACAACGCAAAAAAAAAAAAAAAAAAAGAAATTCTATATTCATCACATTCACAAATATAGAAACAAAAGTCCTCAATAAAATCCTAGCAAGAAGAATGAAGTGGTATATATCCAAACCAACTTGAGCTTATCATGGGAATTTCGTCAGAGGGGATTTTTATGAATGAAGTTAATAGTATCCCTTTGTTGTTGCATCATATGAAAATAGTTGTCATTTCCCCCCTACATTTAGAGGACGTATTGGAATATCTGGTCCCAGGGCATATGTATGGTTTACTCTAGTTTACCAGTGGGCAACCCAGGGAAATAGTTATTTTCTCCAGAGGAATTGACACCAAGGTAAAAATAAGGCATCCAAGTGACTGTGGGTCGGAAGAAATTTATGAAGACGCCATTACAATGAACACTGTTTCAAATATAAGCTGCAAATCAGAAGGCCCGAGAGAGGAGGTTCCAAATTCCAGGTACCAAACTGCTATCGGGCTACTTCTTTCTGGGCACCTGAGTGCTCTCATCCATCCCTGATGGCCACCTCCGGACCGCTCCTGATCGGGCTCTGCTGATAGACAAATCTCGCGTCCGTCTCTGCCCACCGCCGCGGTGAACGTAGCTGGACCCTGTCAGACCAGATGATGTCCTGGGAGAGCTGCCTCTGCTTGGCCCCCTGCTGGTCACACCTCCCATGGGGCCACAAGGAGGTTTGGGGCCACCTAGGCTGAGGCTGGTGTAGCCATCATGTGAGTCAAAGAAGCCGCATATTCCCTGTCTGTGTCCACCTTAGCTTCTCTACACCCATCACAGGAGGTCTGCATCCTTCCTGCTCCAAAGGCCTCCTTCACTGCCAATTTCTGCCTATTTTAGGGGAATCCTCATGCAAGGTCATGGAAGACACTCCCTTTTCTTTGCCAAGCCCCAAATCATCCACCGGTCCCCTTTTAAGGAGTGAGGAAGAGATTCAGAACTGCAAGAGAATCAGGCAGCAGCCTGTGTCAACAAAGGCCCTTCATTTTCTACTGTTTGCTGTTAGATAACAATGTCCTGCACCAATTTTGGATTCTCTACGGGGGAGTTTCCATCTGTGTTAGCCTTCTCGGGCTGTCGTAACAGAACACCACAGGCTAGGTGACTTACACTAGGTGACTGTGATTTATTTCTCATAGCCCTGGAGGCGGGAACCCCGAGATCAAGGTACCAGCGGGGTTGGTGTATGGCAGGGCCAACCTTCCTGGCTTACAAATGGCTCCCTCCTCACTGTGTCTTCACATGGCCCTGCCTCCGCCGTGCCCATGAACACAGAGAGCTCTCAGGTGTCTCTTCCTTGTCTTCTATGGACACCAGCCCTATCCAATTTGAGTCCCACCCTTACAACCTCATTTAACCTTAATTACCTCCCTAAAGACCCTACCTCCAAATGCTGTCACATGGGGGGCTGGGGCTTCAATATAGGAACTGGGGTGGGGGGACACAATTCAGTCCATTACACCATCCTCTGACTTGTTTCATAAAACTTAACTGGAGTGGGGAGCCTCCCACCCACCAATTCCTGTACTGGGAGCTTCAAACAGAAAGAGGTTCATTCATGGTCAAGATCTGTGGCCACAACCAGGTCACAGGCCTCTCATCTACAACCTTTTTCTGTATCTGTGCTGGTTTTCATCCATTTTCATACACTTCAACCTCTCACATGCACATCACTCATCCACCCTTCTCTGCCTGGCTCTGTGCCCAGAAGGTGACTTCTAGGGGCTGTCTTACTGGGGTTTCCCTGTCCTCTGGTTTCTGATTGGATCCAGCCAAGGGGAGCCACTGGCCAAGATCCTGGGAGGGCAGAAGAGAGAGGTTGGAGTGTGGATGCCCCTCTGCTCTCCCTACCTGGCCGTGGGGCGGCAGGAGCTGGTTGTCCCATGGCTGAAGCTCTAACCAGAACCCTTTAGAATTCCACATCGTAATAGGCTCCCCATTCTCCTGCTTCCCTGCAGCCTGCTTCTGTAAATAGTCCCTTCGTCCATCCCTCTTCAGCTGGCTGAGGCCATTGCCAACGGTGCTGGATCTCAGTAGGCTCATCTGCAGCCTTTCCCTTCCTCTTAGGGCCCCTGGTATGCTCCAAACTACAGCTGGTTATCATGTGGCAGCCTGACCTTGGGGAGGAGAGTGTCAGAATTCTTGTACTCCATGTCCCCACCCCTGGAATCCATGCTGCCTGTCTCTGCCAGGCACAAGCCGAGACCCCCTCCAGGCTCTGGGGGCAGAGGCAGCCGCATCAAGTGGAAGTTAAAGCCCTCTTACCAGATCATCTCAAGTCAGTGAGGGTACAGAGCCCTTATTCAGGGGCTGGGGCTGGGGGTGGGAGTGAACGCAGTGGTCCCTCTCTGAGGGCAAGGAACCAAGAAAACAGAAATTGACCCCTCAAGCCAGGCAGCCTCACTCGAGAGTGTCAAGCCCACAGGGAAAGAGCACAGAGTAAACAAAAGGTCCCAAATGAAGGGCTTGGAACCGGGGCTTGGGTATGGAGGATGGCCCTCTACTCCAACACGACACCCCTGGCAGGGGTGGGAGCCCGGCTCCCTATTCCTCGCCCAGCGGTCCTTCACCGGATCCCTCTCTATAAAAGCACAGGTCCTGCAGAGCGCAAGATGGCCTCATAGCAACATCGATAGGAGGCTCAATTTGGTGTCTGATCACAGAGATGAAACCATTTCTTTTTATGAGAAATCCATTTTTCAGGAATGGAAATGCATTCCCCTTCCCTTCCCCCTCTTTTTATTTCTTGACTTTTTTCTTTTTTGTTCTGATTAAATTTTGTCGCCTTCCACCCTTCAACCTTTTGACATCTGTTTGGGTAGCACTTGGGGGAGCCAGTGGTTGGGAGAAACACGGGAAACCCAGAAACCCAGATCTCTTTCCCGTAATTACGATCAGTCCAGCATTCCCAGCTTCTTGGTCAGTCTTCCAGAGAGGTTAAAAGTAATCTGTACACCTGAGAACACATTGCCTATAACTGTTCCAGCAGCCGCCACACATTTCCTCCCCGCCCCCCTTCATAAGAATAATGCATCTGTTGACAAGGAGGTAGATGGAAGGTCTTAAGACATGGATTGCCCCCATCCTGAGACATCTATAAAGTATCTTCTCTCCTTTTTTGTAAATCCAATGTTTTATTTTAAGGTCCAAACTTATTTCTTTATATCTACATGCTAAATGGCCATGCCAGTTTATATAGCTCTTCTCTTCTCTCTCCTTTCTTTATCTTGCTGACTGCAGAGTCCAGCTTCGGGGTCTCCTTCCTAGCCTCACATGCTCTTGCATCAGGACCTCTTTGAGAAACTGAAGAAAGATATGGGTCCTCTCTCTAGGAATATGAACACACAAAACTGAATTGCCATTCAATCTCAGGGGTTCATGAGACAAGATGAAGTCTGTCCATGGGACACCTAGGGCCAAATTTTCTCAAGCTACAGTCAGATTATAACTTGTATCAGAACCCCCTGAGGTGCTGGTGAAGACAAGCATGTTCCCCAAACCAACTGAAGACCTACTGAATCGGAATCTTTGGGATGGATGCCAAGAATCCACATGCTTAATAAGCAACTAGGCCATCCTTATTCACAAAGAGCTTTGAGAAGCATTGCTAGGGACCCATCTAACCCCAATCCCTGAATTAATCTGATTATTTCTGAAACTATCAAAATTATTTCACTCCCAACTGACCTCTGCAGGCCAGTACCATGTCTTATGGGTCAATACATTTGTGACCTCCTCTGAGCTTGACCTTAGCTGTAGGTGGAGAACTTAGATCATCCAATATTTTGTCCTCATTATTCCCCAAATCAATTACCTTAGTGTATTTTAATGTCAGCTCTTATTTATGAGGTGTTTGCTCTTGAAAAAAGAACACACCATTTGGACAGCTTTCCTTGGAGCTTTTATATTCAAGCTACAACAGTAAAAAAATGACAAGTCCTCACATGAGATGGTGGGGCTACCAAGACTGGTTTCCATTAAAAGCTAAGCCTTGTTTTTATTAACACCTAACACTATTACCTTCTAAACCATACTCATTCTATTGTAAGGAGTGGTATTTGTAGGTAGATTACTTCAAATGTGAGATTTAACCAGAATATCTAGGAATAGAGCAAGCACACTGAAACAGGACTTCAGATTTTTTTGCTTCGGACGACTCTAGTAGCAGAATAAACACATCTTCTAAAGACCTGAGACCTGAAGGTGCGGCTACAAAGAGGAATTTCTCTCAAGCTCTGTGTTTCACCATTAAAAAAACACAGAAAATTTTACATTCCTCAATATAACTTACCTATATTCAGAAATCACGGGTTCCCCTTCACATTTTCAAGTAAAATAAATAGGGAGCTCCACGAAGGAGCTCCGTATTTATTCAGACTTGACGCACCTCAAGGCACATGGCTCACGGGCCAGTTTAAGAAATTTGACATTAAATCCATTACACTGATGTACATTTAAAATACAATTTCTCTCTACTCTTCCTTACCTATTCACCATCATGTTAACTTCCGGCCAAATTGCAATCTGGACCATAAACCACAAGGAGCAACCACCATTCACACGGTCTCAGTGATGAAGAGACTCCATTGTCACCCCACCTCCCACAGAGAATAGAGCCAAGCACATTGTTAGCACCCAGCAAATACTCTGTCATGGACAACAAAACAAATAAATCAATTGCCAATTCACTTTCGAACCATCTGGGTGCTGGCTGACATTCATCCTCCAACCCAGCGTGACTCAGAGGCTTTGTTTTAAGAGCAGCTAGAATATATCGTTAACAATGGCACGGTTCACCGAAGCTTGGGTTCTTCGGGCTCCAAGTCTGCTTTATTTCAGGTGTAGCACGGACCGCCACCACCTTCTGTCTTCTCACATTATAATTGCTTGAGCGGCTCCGTTATGGATTCTATTAACATTGCTGTCGCTGATAAGCTATGCTCTTCATGGGTGTGATGAATTTCTACCAGCGTTGACCTCCTTTATACACCAGGGCACTGTTGATGCTAAATGCAGAAAGGCTACTGAAGATCCGTTCACAAGGGATGTTTCTATTAAAACTGGGGATTGCTTGGTGGATCCCTGCAAGACCTTCTGTTGTGGGCACTGCTTGTGGATATGAAGGAAAGCAGCTGATACCATTCACCTGTCAGTTCTCTGAATACAGAACAAACAATTTTCATCACCCATTCATATGCAGGCTTTACCTGGAAGGAGGGGTTCTAGATGAAGATGATGTGTGAGCCTTACCTTCTAGGCAACTAGTCTAGTCAGTGAGCGCACTTGAACAACGAACGTGAGATGCTTCTAGAACACCAACGGTGTGCTGATGATAACAGAAGAACTTCCTCTCCTTCTTCTTGCAGTGGGCATTCTCGGAATGGTACTCCTCCCCATTGTCCACACACCTTTGCTCTCGGCACTTCTGCCCTCCGGACCTCCAGTCTCAAGCCCTCCTGCCCACATCCCCTCACCTCCCTAGACCTTCTGGAGAGGAGCAGGAACTCTCTTTTCTCTTCCTGCTGCTCCAGACTACTATACTCTCTTAATTCATTTCTATTTTTCAGAAGATCTACAATCTGTTTGGTATGAAGGAAACAGATTGAATGCAAGGAACCGTAGAAAGCAAGATGTTAGAGAAGCAAGCTCTGAGATATTTTGGGTACCAGTAATGGCAGGGGTGAATTTATGAGTACTCGGGCTGGGCCACGCCTCTCTAGCATGCCACGTGGGTGACCTTGCGTGCCCTCACAAGGGCTACGTGAGGTCGACGTCAGGGTTATGCCGATGCTCCAGTGGAGGTACCATTCAGGGCAGAGAGAGCCCCTCCCCTGCAGGTGTGAAGCAGCCGTCCACTGGGAAGCCCTGGCCAGCTCCCTGCAAGGCCACTTGGCAACTGCTCTCCTCCTGTGTCCTGTGTCTACACTGCTTCTTGGATACCTTACTCACTGAATCCTCAAAACACCTATGGGATGTAGGAATGATTGTGCACTTTTTGCAGATGACAAAAGTGAGGTGTAGCGGAGTTAGAAAAATTCCCCACAGTCACAGAGCCAACAGGTAGAAAGAAAGTCCAGGATTCCAACTCAGGTGTATCTGCTCTGGAGTACTCTGCCCTGGGATTGGGCAGAGTGTGCGTGTGCGCGTGCTCATGTGTGCACCTGCATGTTCATAATTACAGAACCATGCCACAAACTAATGCCCTTTCCGGCCATCGATGATTGGTGACCCACACAGTGTGCCCAGGGGACACGTAAGCGAGCATTTTCCCCCTGCTTGCTGATCATAGCATTCATGTTTCCTGGGATTCCAGGGATGCTGACCTGCAGAGGTTTAATCCATTAAGACGGGGGAGGGGCGCCTGGGTGGCTGAGTCGTTAGGCGTCTGCCTTCGGCTCAGGTCATGATCCCAGAGTCCTGGGATCGAGCCCCGCATCGGGCTCCCTGCTCCGCGGGAAGCCTGCTTCTCCATCTCCCGCTCCCCCTGCTTGTGTTCCCTCTCTTGCTGTGTCTCTCTCTGTCAAATAAATAAATAAAATCTTAAAAAAAAAAATCAGGAAGACAGGGGAAAAAGCCAACCCGTGTCTCTTCTCAAATGTTCACGTTGATTTTGTGATGGGCTTATAGTTCTCGGGCAGGTAGATGGAGGTTTTATACTATTTCAAAATAGTACAAGTTCTAACAGTAAGGTTTAAAAATATGTTTTTCTGCTAAAGTGATCTTATGCTTTACACATTTCTGTGTTTTAAGTATAAAGTATCATTGTATGAACTTTTCAGCTTTTGAAAATTTTAAAAACTGATAAAACACTGTGTTATATTAAAATGTTAGAAAACTGGACCTGTGGGGTTTTAATGGCCCCTGGCAGGTCTGAAGCTCATCCCTTATCTTCCAGACTCTCCCTTCTTACCATGTTCCTGCTTAGAGAATAAGACTTTCTGTGTATAAAGCAACCCAATTTTCCTAAGACAGCTACAATTGAAACTAGTTATAAGGCTAATTAAAACGGAGGGTGGATGTCTTTTTTTCCCACTGTATTTGCCCAAGCCCCGAGATGGCCTAGGTCAGAGTTCTTCGCATTAAGAGATCTTTTACTGGAGGGGTTTTCAAGGGCCTTTGAGTTCCTCAAGATCTCCAAGGCTTTCACTTCACCCCTACATGTCCTCAAAGAAGAGGGTTATGTTGAGGGTCCCCAAGATCACCGTCAGGGTCAACGGCTCCCTAGGAGGACTGCCAGAACTGTGGCTGTGATTTATTACAGGGCAAAGATGCAGAGCAGTCGGCAAAGGGAGAAGGAGCATGGGGTGACGTCCAGGGGGAACCAAGCACAAGCTTCCAGGGGTCCTGGAAAACCCCAAATTCCTCCAGCAATGGGTTGTGATAACACATGTGAAATCTGTCTACCAGGGATGCTCGTCAGTCACTCAGCTCTGGGGACTTCACTGGGGGCTAGTCCCGTAGGCACCCTCTGCCTGGCACATACCCGAATTCCAGCCTCAACCATGCTGTGTGCATACCGTGTGGGCACAGCGAGCCACTCTCGTCAGTCCTGGGGATGCTGGGAAGCTCCCAAAGCTCCCAGACACCAGCCAAGGGCCACCTCCCAAGCAGGCTTTCCTAGGGACAGCAGTCAGCCTTGCAGTGTTAACTCTCTCCTGCATGGTGGTCATGGCTCCCGTGGCCCCCAGTCAAGAGTCTGGGCCTGGGAGGGCCTCAGGAAAGGTTACTTAGCCCGCACGTGGCCCTCCCTCCCGTGGTGGCAGAGCCATGGCTGAGGGAGACGGAAGCAGCCTTGTGTTCCCTCAGATGGGGGCTTTGGTGAAGTCCACACTGATTCTGGCCAGGCCTCGGTCAACAGCACATCCCCTTTACACACGCCACACACACACACACACACACACGCACACAAACCCCACATTCCATGCATCACACACACACAAGAAACACACACACTCACACCATATGCACACTCATACACACCACACATCACACTTACACACGACACACCATACACACACCCCACTTCATACGTTGGCAGGAAAATTCAGAGCAGAAAAAACATAATTTTAACATTGTGAATTACTGACTTCCAACTGTTCAGGAAGGTAAGCGCTATAACAAAAATCATTTTATAGTCCTGTAATCATACTCAGGATTTCATGGGTTTTTTTTTGCAGATTTCAGTAGACAAAATCAGGAGTCTGACAAAGAAGGAATTTGAATAGGCAAATCCCCTGATGTGGTTATTTCACACATGTATGGAGCATGAAGTACATAGAGTACATACATGGTGCTTATTCTGCCATCTAAAGTGGAGAATATAACTTTATATTCTCTTATAAAGTAGGAGAACACATGCTTAGATGTAATGTAATCATTTACTGAACTAATCACAGACCGGAAAACTAACCCAGTGCTTGTAAAGTGATATTTTAGTGACTTCCAGGTAAAGCACAAAACAATCAGGTAGAGCGATGGGATGAGTGACATAACATGATGTAATAGAAGGTAAGACCACAAGAGCTGATACTGTGTTTCCTGTTCTCCAGGCACAGCACTGGATCCTTTATTGCCCAGGCTCCCGTAACCGTCCCTGTGGCTTAGGAGATGGGCGCTATTATCATGTCCATTTCACAGATAGGAAAGTAGAGGCCGGCCCTCATCCCGCGTGGTCTCATTGGGCAGACCTGGAGCCCAGAGTTCATCGACTCCCGGAGCAATGCTATTAAAAACAAAGTCAAACATCTCTTTCAGAAAAACATGGGACACAATCAAATATACCTAAAGTACGTCCCTGCTCCTATGTCTTCCCAGTAAATGTATAAAGCACTTGGTTGTGGCAAAAATTTGAATTGTTCAGGAACAGAGTTTTGTTTTGTTGTGTTGATGAAATGTCACTCAAAAATATCACAGATAGTGTCCATTTGAGGGTCTCTATTTGCATATCAACTGGACCTATTTTTGAGCAAGAGAAGCTTTAGATATTTTTTTTTTTATTTATTCATTTGAGACAGAGAGATACAGAGAGAGAGAGAGCATGAGCAGGGGGAGGTGCAGAGGCAGAGGGAGAAGCAGACTCTCCGCTGAGCAGGGAGCCAGATGTGGGACTCGAACCCAGGACCCTGGGATCACGACCTGAGCAGAAGGCAGAGGCTTAAGCATCTGAGCCACCCAGGCGCCCCGAGCAAGAGGAGCTTTAGAGAAGCTTTGCTAAGTAATGACCCAGCGCCGTAACGACAGCTCGACATAGCAGAGATGCTCCTCGTTGGTCTGCACAGCTTCCCCATCACAGTTGTGTGGTTATCACAGGCTCAGGAACCCCAACTCTGGACCATCCTGAACTTTCCTGCTGTGCCATTGTCCATGAAGCCCATCTGCTTGGTGTGCAGGGACTGTGCTTCTGGCTGGATGCACTGAACGTGGGGCTTCCAGAAGGCCTGTCAGGCCTGGGGAGTAGCAGGGCCCAGGAACCTGATAATCACCTGCCAATCTCTTCTTCCCTGGCTTCTTGCTCCCGACTGAGCTTCTTAGTTGTCTCTTGGGACACTTTTGTCCCAAGGTTGTTTAGAGACAGTTCAAGAACCAGGGGAAGGCTGCAGATCTCTTCCCAGTGGAGTCTATGGTTCCTCCTGGTCCTGGCTCTGCCCCTGCTTCCTGGGAAACCAGAGCAGCAGAAAGTGGACGAGGAAGCATCACAACCCTGGCTCTGAGTTCCTAGGTGCCGTGGGAGACAAAGGGAGGATGGCCCTGCATGTGGCCACACCATCTGGAGCATCCCTGGTGATCCTTGGGCAGGTGAGATATGTGTCATCGGGACTCCGAAGGAAGGGGGCCTGGGAAGTCACTCTTCATGGGACCTGATGCTCCTCCTTCTCATCTGCTGAACCGTCTGCAGTTTTGTAAATGAAGTCAATGGTCCCCAGGCTACTCTGTCATTTCCTGCTGTCAGTCCTTCCCGCCAGGCTGGAGGGTCACATCTTTCCTGTGACTCAGAGTGGCTGCCCCACCAGGTCCTCCTTGCACTGGGCCTCCCCAGACAATTCTTTTTTTTTTTTTTTAAGATTTATTTATTTATTTTAGAGAGAGAGTGCATGCCTTGTGGGGGGAAGGGGGAGGGAGGAGAGGAGGGGCAGAGATAGGGGGAGAGAGAGAACCTTAAGCAGGCTCCACGCCCAACACCGAGACCGATTTGAGGCTCAATCCCACAACCTTGAGATCATGACCTGAGCTGAAATTAAGAGTCGGTGGCTTAACTGACTGAGCCACCCAGGTGCCCCCCTACATGATTCTTAAGGAGCATTTCAGATCGTTTTCCTTGAGTTCTGTCTTCCATAACCTGGGCCTTGTATTTTGGCAAAGCTCTTCTTTGCCACTGTGTTAAGCAATTTAAAATTGCTTTTATGAAATGAACATTATGAACTGTGATATTCTAGTTAACAAATAATTTCCAATATCATAATTTTCATACTCACCCAGTAATATTCAAAATAGCCATTCTGTCGCACTCCTAAATTGGAGATGTCATTACAGGGCATTGTGAGTTACAAGGGGGTTGAAAGTGGGCCTCTGTGGGGCCCCTCTTCACCACAGCCAGCTTAAAGTGCAAGGTCTGATGGTGACCAGCACACCTGGGCCCCCACCTGCACCTCAGCCAGTCTCCCTTGGTGCTTTTGCACAGATGGGGCGGTGGGCAGTTACCGAGTGGGGTCCTTGGCCCAAGAGGCAGCAGGGCTCCCACCACCTGCAGGCCTGGATGACGCCTTCAAGGTGACTCTCAATCAGACAAGAGAGAAAACAGGTGTATTCCCTCCTGATGCAGTAGGGCTTGTCCCCGAATGGCTCATCCAAAAATGTGCGGCAGCTTCACCAGCATCCAACTCTGCCAGGTTCAGGCTGGGAGACAAACCGATGGGTGAAAGAATAAGAAGAGGAAGACAAGAGGATGATGGTGAGGTCAGCTGGGACTGCCGTGGGTGCGGGGCGGGGGACACCCTAAGGGAAACGTGTGGTGTGGTGGGAAAGAGAACCAAGCGGAGGACCCAGAAAACATGCACAGTTCAGGGGCAGGTGGAAGACCAGGACCCCGTGGGGGGATCTCGAAGTTACAAAAAACTGGGAGCCGGGGATGTAGTGAAATACAAGAAAGCCAGGGAGGAGAGGGTTTTGGCAAAAAAGAAAAAAAAGAAAAGAAAAGCATGGTCTAGAGCGCTAGATGCCACAGGGACAAGGAAGTAAGGACTGAAAGAGAGCCGGCTTGTGTCGCATTTAGGAGGTGACCTTTGTCAGGTTCAGCGACAGGGCAGGCACAGCAGAGGTAGAAGAAGGAGGGCTGCGCTGCATCGTGGGGAGAAGCAGAGACCGACTCCAGGGGGGAAGGAGCAAGGCTGCAGGACAAGAGATGGAGACACAGAGAGACAGAGACAGAGAGATGAGAGAGAGAGGAGGGAGAGAGTTATTTGGAGACCGATGAGCCTTGAACAGGGGCTCTATTTGAAGAGGATTTGTGAATCTTTGTGTTCGTGTGGCCAGTGGAAACTCAGTACTGCAGAACGGAAGGTAAAACATGGGTGTCACTCTGCTCAAGGTGCGCAGGGCTGGTTGGGGTATTGCCCCGTGTCTGCCTGGGGGGGCCTGTGGTGCGCGCACGTCCTCGCAGCCCCCTCGACCAGGCAGTCCCTCTTGTGAGCAGCTAGACTAGAGCGAATTTCCTTCTCGTTATTCTCCTGACTTGCCTCTTACTGTAAATCTGCTTAACATTAAAATCGTATTATCAGAATAAGTCTTTGAAATATAAAGTGCTAAATCCTTGTGGTTAGAACACACTGTGACTGAGAGGTGTGATCAGTTAACTAGCACGTACTATTGGCTGAATTAAAGGAAGCTGTGTTTCTTGTTGCTACGATCACCGATCGCCGATACCCTCTGGCGCGGTAAGTCTCCAGGGTGGACCCTTTAAGTGGGTGCTATGATTTCAAGATTATAAGTATAATTTTGTATTCCCCACCCAAAGTCTGGGCACAGGGGCCCTTGGGGGTCCTGGAAGAAATTCCTGAAATGTCTGTCACCTGGACTTCTCAGGGGCTTTGTCCTCTGCTGTTTGCAGATCACTTGTGCTGCTACCCAGTGGCCTGTCCCCGAATGTGGTGCTGAGCCCCTCTTAAGTGGGCTCCTTTGTCTTCTTCCTGTGGCTCATGACCAGGCTGCCCCAACCCACTGGGAGACTCCATTGCATTCAAAAGGATGTAGAGACAGAATCACAGACACCAGAGAGCTAACAACATGTTGTAGTTACCTGAGTGTCTGTTAAGTATGTTCCCTCTTTAGATGTCACCTGCCCAGAAGCTGTCCCTGAAGGTATTTGCCTCACTAACCACCCCACTCTCTCTGCCCCATCCGCTCCCCACCTGACCTGTGCTCTGGGCTCACCTCCTACTGTTATTCCTGCAGGATGATTTGTCTGCATTTTTCACTAGTCTATAGACTCCCTGAGAATTGGGACTAGGTTTTATGAAGCCATCACCTGGCACAAAATGTATGTTCACACACGATGTCCTAAATGAATGCATACTGTATTATTTCCCCAAAGAGTGTACTTGTATTTGAAATGATGAGCTGTTCCTTTCCTGCATTTCACTTGAACGCTCTCCTGTATGGCAGACATGGGCTATTATATGGTGACCCAAGCATACAGGTCCATTAATGGTGTCATAGCCCAACAGGGCAGCAGGGCTGTGTGATGACTGTGAACCTGGGCTGTCCATCAGGTGGTCTTCTCATTCGTTTACCTGCCTGAAAGCCTGCCTTTCCTTTGTTGAGTCGGACATTGAGTGAGATGTTTAGCTGTGTCTTATGGCTCAGGCCACGGCTCAGTGAGAGGGAGGGGAGGAGGCCTCACAAGGCTAGGACCACTGCAGACCTTCTGTGACAACTGAGAGAAGGCATGTGTGTGGGCAACAGTGCGAGGAGGACAAGGATTCCAGAAAAGTCGGGGCTTCCCGGCCTCAAATAGCAAGTGAGCCATTCTTTGGCCCTAGATACCACCAGAAGCACCAGATTAACTCCTCTGGTTAACTTAGGATACTAGCAGAGGAGAGGAAAAGAAAGGAAAGGGCATGGGAAACAGGAAATCTGAAAGACAGAAAAGGTGAAGTAGAAGTGGTTAATGCATAGGTAGGGAAACAACAAGAGGGGAAATGAGAAGATGCGTTTTCTAAAAACACGTCATCGCTTCCCTCCCCAGCCAGAGAGTAAATGTCCTGTGTAAAGGGATCATGTATTGGACATACTGTAAATACCTTTTCCCCCATCGTCACCCCCGCTCAACGCTCAGATGGTCTGGGCATACTCACATCATAAGAGGTATTTGTGGATCAGTGAAGGATGGTCCACCTGCTTTCGGCCAGCGTGTGCAGCCACCTCAATGCACATCCAAAATAAAGTGTTTTATGCTCAGTGCATGCTCACGTGTGACAAGTAAGAGAGTGTTCTTCACGAGAAGTAATGTGAGAAATGGAAATGTAAGGGCACAGTGTCTTTAAAAGGGAGTCACTATGGCGATAATACCCTTTGGCTGCTTGTTCCAATACTCCCAATAGGCATTCACTTCAATGCTCACTTCTCAGAGGTTATACATACATCCCAGATCCGCTACAGGCCGTCTAACACAGGATTTAGAAAGTTAAAATTTTTTAAAATGTTGTTTTAGAGTAATTTCTACACCCAACATGGGGCTCGAACTCACAACCCCAAGATCAAGAGTTGCACGCTCTACTGACTCAGCGCACCAGGCGCCCCAAAAGTTAATTTTTTATTGCAGAGGATGTTTATCAGGAGAATGGCTTCAACAAAAAAGAAAAAGAAAAAAACTCCCAAAATCAGAAGTGATGATGTCTCCAATTTATTTATAAGAACACATGAGACACAGGTGGCTGGGAGGATCCTCTGACTTTGTTACATCATTTCTGGTTCTATTTATTGTTGACTATGACAGAAGTTTCTAGAATGGGGAAAGTAGACGAAGAATTCTATATTCAGACCCTGGGTAAATCAAACTTGCTGACTAAATTCGTTTTGGGGTCTTTATAGTGCCCTGAGAAAAAATAAAAAGTAATGAATTTACTGAAATTATTGTGGAGAGGGCAAAAGTCAATTTGACATGAGCAGACATGATCAATACCAGTTATAATGACATGGCTGATGGCCCTGGCCAGACTTCATTGTTCCTGCCCTGGCCAGACTCCATTGTTCCCTGAATGAGAGTGTTTTATTCTACACATTTCAGTTCCTCATATGATTTCATTAGGAAGTCAAAATTAAACATAGTCTGAAAGAATGATTTCTCCGGGAAAATGTTACTTCCACAAGAGGCATTGGGGCTTGAAGGAGAAAAGAGTGTCCTTTGTTATTGCACACGGTTAGCCAAACAGAGGACACCCGTGTGGTGGGCGATAAGGACTGATATAGAAATACCATGCATTGTTCAAAAATGTCAGGTGGCCTTTTTCACACAGAAAACTGTCTAGATATTCATGAGCCACACACAAAGTGTGAAAGACCTAACTCTTCTTCTTTGCTTGCTCTTCATCCCCCATTGCTGGGTTTTGTTCTGCCCAGCTGGGTACAGAAGTATGAAAAACTCCTGTGCAGAGTCAACTCCGCACAATCCGCAGAGAATCTTTTGGGAAGCTACTTCTCCGACACTTTCATGGGATAAGGTGCTAATGATATGTAGATTAAATGTCATTATGAAAGATAATTTGCATGCACACACAGTAAAAAGGAGAATTTTTGATTTTTAAGTCATAGCACAAAATGTCTGCAGTCTCCTGGGCATGTTTCAGCCCACTGTTTTATCTTCAGAGCTGGCCTCGGGGGGAAAAATCATTTGAAAACCTGCTAAGAGGGGCGCCTGGGTGACTCAGTGGGTTAAGTGTCTGACTCTTGGTTTTGGCTCAGGTCAGGATCCAATGGGCCATGAGATCAAGCCCCGTATCAGGCTCTGTGCTCAGCGGGAAGTCTGCGTGAAGATTCTCTCCCTCTGCCCCTCCCCCCTACTCGTGCACGTGTGTGTGCTCTCTCGCTCTCTCTCTCAAGTAAAATAAAATAAATCTTAAAAAAAAAAAAAAAAGAAAAGAAAACCTGCAAAGAATCTGGGACGTTGGCAGTATGGTCCCTTCCTGGAAAGGTTCAAGATTTGGGGAGAGCTGGATTCCTTCTGCACTTGCACCTCTGTGGGAAAGCATTTCTAAATGTTAATGTTACATTTAACCTTGCGTGTCTGACCTTGAGGTAGCACGCTAGCAGCTCTAGAGGAAAATGATGCCCTCCATAAATTTTTCCCTGGAAGGGCTCCTTCCCAAGACCTATAGCTCAGTCAAGCTTGGAGACTACTTTTATGGATCTCATGCTGCTGAACATGAATCACTTATTTATGGATATTTGACATTTGCTGATGTGGTAATTCACTCTCTGGACATTTGTTCTATTTATTTTAATTCTTTCTAGAATGCAGTTCAGAATTTAAAGCTTTTAAAATCTGCATGTGTATGCAGGCATTTTTCTCTTTTTGTGCATTCATTAGCTAAATGGGTTTTTTGGACTTTCTTAGTTATGATGAAAATAATATCTTTATGCACATGGAATGCAAATTCAAATGGTAGAATAGGTATGCAATGAAATATAAGTTTCTTTTCCAGACCACATACTCAGTTCCATTATCCAGAGATAACCACTACCAGTAGTTCCTTGTGTTCTTGTGTATCTTTTTGGAAAATCCCCATGCATATCATACATCATATATCTGTATCAATCTAACTAACACACACACATTCATACGTTTATTATATAGATGTATATACACACACACACACACACAAACCTTTTCATGGAGGTAGGGGCATTTATATGCTATGCTCTTTTTTACTTAACAATATCTGGGTGATCTTGACCTTATCAGTGCACACAGATACATCTCATCTTTTTTATTTTTATTTTTTTAAGATTTATTTATTTTTTACTAGGGGGGCAGGGGTGCAGAGGGGGAGGGAGAGAGAGAATCTCAAGCAGACTCCCTGCTGAGTGTGGAGCCCGAACGTGGGACTCAATCTCACGACCCTGAGATCATGACCCGAACCAAAATCAAGAGTCAGATGCTCAACCGACTGAGCCACCCAGGCGCCCCTCATTCTTAATACCTCTCAAGTTTATGACTACATAGAAGTATCTTAGATTATTTCATAATTTTGCTACAGATGGGCATTCCAGTCTCTGGCTAGGACAACTTGTCAGTGAAGGCTCCCGTCTACAAGCCAACACCTTGTCCCTATGGCTACAGGTAACTTCAACCCTGGTTTCTTGAATCAGCACTCTGCCCTGAAGTCTAGACCTAATTTTCATATTTGAATGTATGACTTCTTTGGCCAGGAGAAGCCTAAGATTATTTTTATTCTGTTACTTTGCCCACTTAGCACTAGATAAAATTAAGACAAAGACATGGTCTGTGAGCAGCAGGCTGAAAACGAAGTTAAGAGATAGTAGATAAATAAGCTACAATTCAGTCAGCTTCTACCATCACAGAAATCAAATTTGCTCTCATTTCTTTGCTTTTGTTTGTCTTTATCTTTTCCTCCCAAGTCATCACAGACTGAGAAACTGATGGAGTTCCTGTTTAGGTCAGCCTTGCTTCTCCCATCTGCGCCAGCCCATCAGAAATCAGTTAATCGACCCAGGGCTGCATCCAGGCCAAACAGGACTCCACCAGCAGCTGGGGGTCCAGTTGCAGGAGTCAGGGAGAGGGGCTTCTGACTGGCTGGCCTGTTGTCAAGACAGCTGCCGATGTGGGTGGGGCAGAGGCCCAGTCTCCTGGATGGCAGGTGTCCAGTGGCGCCTGGGAAAGAGACAGCTCCAAGGCATGGGGGTGCTCTAGGAGTGCCTCCAAATGATCCCAGCACCCTGCTGCTCTTGGGAACAGAAGTCCTCAGGGTTCAGGGGCTGGGTGAGGCTGGGCTGTAGGTCTTCAGTAACTGCAGTAGGAAAGATCTCATAGCTTATTCCTTCTTCAAAAAACTCATAGTTTCCCTCTGGAGTACATTGCCTTGATGTTTCATGGCCATATTTTAGCTCTTCTGGACTCCTTGTTATCAGATTAATTTATGGTACTGCTCTTCCTTTGCCTCCTTTGCTTAGGATTTTTGAGACACATAATATATTTCCCATAAGGAATAGCTCTGAGAAGGTAGGATTCAATATCTAGAAGGAGATACAGGCTGTTGCTAACTGTTGTCACCTCCCAGGACAGAGGCTATGAGGGCAGGAGAGAATGAGGGAGGGTGGGACAGGCACTCCCTTCTCACCAAATGCCCATTTGCACCTTCTGAATGTTACTCCGTGTGTTCACCTCATTCAAAAATACTGAAAAATGGGGGGCCCCTGGGTGGCTCAGTCGGTTGAGCTTCCGACTCTTGATTTTGGCGCAGGTCATGATCTCAGGGTCATGGGATCGAGCCCCATGTAGGGCTCTGCACTCAGCGGGGAGTCTGCTTAAGATTCTCTCTCTCTCCCTGCCCCTCCCCTCTCATGCTCTCTCTCTAAAATAAATAAATAAATATTTAAAAAATACTGAAAAATTATCTATTCAGTCATCTCTGTCTTCGTTCTCTTGAACATCAGTTTGTCAAGAGAGAAGAACGGGCTCTACCACGAGGAAATAAAGGGCTGGATCTTCCGTAAAGATTGTGATGTCTTCGAGTAGAATGAAAATACCAAACTTTTTCTGAAAGGAGAAAGAAGAGGAGGAGAAGGAGGATCTAAGCTCACCTGCCTGTGCCTTTATTCTTTGGTCCTGCTGTTCTTTCATCTTGTCTTGGTGCCTTTCATTGGGTCTTGTCTCTCCTTAGATTTTCCCTATTTTTGCATAGAGGTTGTGTCTCATCACATTCGACTTAGATGCCAGAGTTCACTGGACTGTCCCTCTGCATCATGTTAGGGGTTGAGAGTTGGGTTTTGAGGCCTAAATCTCTTCACTTATTATCCTCCTATATTGACCAAGAAGTATTGCTTTATTATTCTGGGCATGATGATGCCCAGATGACCAACCTCCCACGTATTTCTGGAACTCCAGATTGAAGAAAGCAGCTCAGGTTAAGGATCTAAGCAGGACTTGCCCTACACTACCCTGAGTGCAAGAAGACCAATCCCACAGATCTTTCCTTCCCTGTGACAGGTGGAGAAGGGGACAGACAGCCGATCTACTCCTAGAGGCACATCCCTTCCTCATCCCTAGTGAAGTGGATCCCAGTGAAGTGTCAGGTTTGGGTCCATCAGATGAGCCATCCTCCTCTCCAAGGTGCATGCAGAGTGGACAGAGGTACATGCCTGGGTGAAATCTGCTCTTCCCGCATGCAAAAATAAAAAAGTAAATACAGCACTCATCGAAGACACGAATAAAGGCAACTCTCCTGAAGAGGGAAATCCAACCAATGTGATTTAGAAGTGCTCCTAGTTTTAATTCCAAGAACCGTTTCTGAAACAGAATGATCTGGACTCTGGTTGACCGGATGTAGGCATGAGCAGATAGGAGGGAAGGACGGGTTTATTTGTTGTCCTAGTGCTGGTTTCCTGTACTTTCCCCGTGATCCTGGTGGAGGTACGTAGAGAGAGAGCTTTGGGTTGGATGGTTTATGTTGAGCTCCTCTGGCTGTGGGCAGTGACAGAGATTGAGAAACCTTAAGAGGTAGGTGGGATTAACTATGGAGACGTGAGAGGGCGAGACAGTTCAAGACCGAACATGGGGAGCCTCCAACATTCTGTGGATTAATGACCAATGGACAAAGTCTCAAGCCATGATCAGAGAGGGGGAGGCAGTAGGGTTTTGCAGGCACAGATGTGGATGGTGGGCGGTGGGTGGGTGGTGGACCTCTGACCCGGTGAGCATCTCCATCCCAGACGGTCACCAGCACGAATCAGTCTGCATCTTGGGGGGCGGTAATGTGGGGCCATAGAGGGTGAGGGAAGTCCTGCCGGTTGGCCAGGCCAGTTGGTTTTCTTGGGGAAACATTTTAAGAAAGGTGGAGGATCAAGAAGTTCAGTCAAAAGGCCAGGTAAGAAGGGAACCAAAGGTCTTGTGGATTTTTCCTTGGGAAAATAGACTTAGGAGATTGGAAGGGACAGAATCAAGAAAGCAAAATGGATATTCTATGACTAATGGGTCAAAGTACTGGATTACATAGAGTACAGCATAACTCGTAAGGAGGAAATGATATTCGAACAAAAGCAGCAAAGAGCTAGAGAACTCTATTCAGATGCTCATGCCATATTCACAAGGAAGATAGTTCCAGAAGAAGCCAACTGTTGTATTACAGGGAAGAGTCATCCTGAGTGACCACACAGCAGACAAAGGGAGAGCTGGTAACGCACCCCATGCTCCTTCACCGTAGTTGGGACAGCCGACAGGGCCTGATCCAGGCACAAAAGCATGATTGTTTCCATCTCTCTTGGGTCCAGTCAGCTAGCTTTTAATTAAGTCAAAATAATAGGCACCCCAGTTCACCTGGGGAGAACGGAGAAGGGGACTGAAAGTAATCCAAGTTTCCGTCAAATACTTCTCGGTTCATGGTGCGGTGCTCTGATCACCCGGTATTTATTGTTACCCGTTTTTTCTCCTTCTTCACTGTAGCTATTAGAGTAGAAATTTAATTACGGTGATTGAATAATTAAACGAATCACAAATAACTTTTGCCTACCAAGCTTTTTCCTCCCCTTCAACTGAAAAGATGTTGGCACTGGTATGAGGATTCTCTGTCATTGTTAGTAGCCCTGAGCCCTGACTTCCAAAGTGTAGGGTCTTAATGTCCTTGATAAAAGTTCACTTAAGATATAAAATGTAGGGGGTGCCTGGCTGGCTCAGTCGGTGGAGTATATGACTCTTGATATTGGAGTTGTGGGTTCGAGCCCCATGTTGGGTGTAGAGATTACTTAAAAATAATAAAAGTCTTTATTGAAAAAAAAGGATATGGCTCAGTCAGTAAGCCATGCAACTCTTGATCTCAGAGTCATGAGATCATGCCCCATGTTGGCTGTGAAGCCTACTTTAAAAAATATATATGTGACATTTAAGTGTTAAGGAGAGATTTGAAACAATCTTTTTACTTTTAAAGATTTAATCTATTTATTTGAGAGAGAGAGAAAGAGTGCACGTGCCAAGCGCAAGCAGGAGGAGGGGCAGCGGAAGAGGGAGAGAGAATCTCAAGCACACTCCATGCTGAGCACGGAGCCCTACGCTGGGCTCGATCTCACAACCCTGAGATCATCACCTGAGCCAAAATCAAGAGTCGGACACTTAACTGACTGGACCACCCAGGAACTCCTAAAACAATCTTACATAAGACCCTTATCTGATGGGACTGGAGAAGATTATGCTAAGTGAAATAAGTCAAGCAGAGAAAGTCAATTATCATATGGTTTCACTTATTTGTGGAACATAAGGAATAGCATGGAGGATATTAGGAGAAGGAAGGCAAAATTGGCGGGGGGGGGAATCGGAGGGAGAGATGAACCATGAGAGACTAGGGACTCTGAGAAACAAACAGGGTTCTAGAGGGGAGGGGGTGGGGGGATGGGTTAGCCCGGTGATGGGTATTAAGGAGGGCACGTACTGCATGGAGCACTGGGTGTTATATGAAAACAATGGGTCATGGATCACCACATCAAAAACCAATGATGTATTGTATGGTGACTAACATAACACAACAAAATTTAAAAAAAATAAAATTAAAAATAAAAAAAGACTCTTATCTAAAAATAATATTGATAGGAAAGATTAGGACTTCTAAATTTTCATACCTATCTCAGGCATGTAATAGAGATTGATAATTGATAATGAAGGCTTAAATGTGAAAAAAACACACCTCTTTTAGCTATTTTCTGCCAAAACAGAGAAAATAATAAAATGCTCATAGTAGGGGCGACTTGGTGGCTCAGTCTGTTAAGCATCTGCCTTCGGCTCAGGGCTCCCTGCTCAGCAGATTGCCTGCTTCTCCCTCTGCCTCTCCCTCTGCCCCTCCCCCTGCTTGTGCACACGAGCTCTCTCTCAAATAAATAAATAAAATAAAATATTTTTTAAATGCTCATAGTCGTGGTTGTTGGAAAAAGAGAACCTGAATCATTTCAGTCTTGTTGCTTCACAGCAATAAAAAATAAGGCATTCTGAACTATATTTTGTTTTCATAATATCATGAATTGGAATGGACAACAGAGTAGTAGATCCTTCATAGTTCCAGGCTATGGATCACTTGAATGAGGCAAAAGGCTAGGGCATCACAGATTCACACTTGTCTCCACCCAAATCTACGGCCCCATCCACAAAACTCCCCTTGGAGTCAATGTCTTATAGTCATTTCCACATGTAGCCTGAGGCCAGAAGCTCCAGGGATAAGATCTTCCCGGGCTGCCACTCCCCAGGACTTCTGGGAGTGTGGGTGGGGGGATCTTTGTGAAGGAGACCCTCCCACCAGACAAAGAACTTCAGTCCTGGACCACCTAGCTTCGGCTGATTCAGGCCTTCTCCTTTCCTTGTCCAACCGACCTCCTTTGTGCTTGACTCCAGGGCCCCTCTCCATCTACGGCTGCCCGTACCTGCCCACTGAATTAGATGTAAAAATTGATTTTTCCCACTCTCTAGTCTCAGCTGGGTTTCCTGGCTGCCGATTTCCTCTCTCTTCCATCAGTTTATTTTTTGAACAGCTTTTCTGGCCATGTATCCCTTCCTGCTCTGCTCTGCTCTTGTTCTGCACCCCCCCCTTGTTCTGCACTGGTCTCCCAGACAAGACCCAAGCCCACACCTGAGAATCGCTGTCCTCAAGCTTTGAGCCCTAAGCAGAAGCACTTTCTCAGTTTAAGAAGTGGGGCCCTAACAGATCTAGTCCCACAGCTCCAGATAGAGAACCAGGTTAGGGAGTCACTTATGTATTCACTGGTTCAATAAATACGGATTGGACATTTACTAGGCACTAGGCAAATTTGCCTCTGGAGAGGGCTTCAGCTATTACACGAAAAGCTCGGTAGAGGGCGCTCCTGTACTACAGCAGCTAAGCCTGGGGGGTAGGGCACCTGAGCCCAGGGATCCAATCGGAAAACTCAAATAATCACGCATATTATATGCGGGCATGCAGGCACACGTGCCCACGTTCTGATATTTATCCTTAAGCATATTCAACGGTGGATAGGACGCTTGCCTTTACAGGCCATGCTAGTACTCTTACGTAAGCAAACATAATAATGATGCGATCTATTCATTGCTCCATTCACCAGATCCGCTTAAAAGTTATTTTAATAGGTGGCACACTTCATTTCTAAACCCTTAAGGGAAAAACAAATATTTTAGGATACAATTTCAAAATGACTGCTAAGTTACTGTATTCTGTTTACTTGAACTAGCTGAGTCCTTTTCTGGGTGTAAAGTCATCTTGATGCAGCAGGGAAGGGAGAGGAGCTGAAACGTCAGGCAAGACCCAAGTGCACGCTGCTTTTCGAGAAACGTCTTCTTCTGATTCATGAGGGTGAAGAAAGCGGCAGTGTGCTGCCAGTGTTTTCCACCCAGTGGAATCCTTGCCCCTCGGGCAGTTGTCACTATTCAAATGACTACGTACGTTATAAAACCAGTGGCTTTACAGTTAGCAAAGCTGATATTTACTGAGCAAGTACTATGTGCTGGGCGCTGTGCCAAATGCTTTAAAGTGTATTATTTTTTTGTTTCTTATTTAAATATTTATTGCATATGTTATTTATTGCATATGTTATTGTGTAAGACACAGTGTAGAGATGAGGAGCTTGAGAACAGCGAACGAGGGGTCGGCCTATGGCTAGAATGTGCAGGGAAATGCAGAGCGCCCAGCCCAGTCCCGCCACGCCACTAGCCGTGATGGTACGTGCATGTAGAAAGAGACTCAGTGTGGGCCTTGCATTTCTGACACAGTAGTAAACATTACTTCCCTTTACATAATTTCAGTGTTTTTCAACTTAAATCCGTATTTAAAAGAAAGTCACTAGTTGATCCAGCTGAATGACATTTTTATGTGTTAGAAGTTAAATTATCAACTGTAAAATCAACTTATCACCTGGTGAGTGAAATTAGAATGTAGAATGGCTGCTATTCCGTGACGGTGGGTTGCTGTTTAATGGCTCTGTTCTAGAAGGCTCTGTTCGTGTCTATTAATCTGCTTTTTCTACTGGACAACAGACAGCCCTTTATGGCTAAACCCCACTATGGGGTGCGAGCGGTGGGGGCTGCAGTCAAACCCACTCTGGGCAGTAATTAGTGCAGCATCAGGAAGACACATCAAATGTTTCACTAAGATGTTTCCTTCCTGCTACCCTTAACATCAAAGCAAGACCTGACTAGGGGTAGATGCAAGTAACAGAAAGGAGTCCTACATTAAGAGCATTTGTGGAAGCTGGATCCAAAGGGTTTCCAAATGCCCAGGTCCCAGGCTACTAATCAAAGTCCTGTCTCGGGCCGGCCCCCAGCCTGTGCCTCGGGCAGAGAGCAAGGAGAGAGAAGAAAGAATCTATGGAGCAGACCTTGAAGAGAGCCAAGAAAACCACTCCCCAAAGCACAAAATCCTGTCTTCCCAGGGTTCCCAATAACCAAATGACATCATTATAAACTACACTGATGTCTGTTACTTTTGCTTACTCACCAGTATTTGCCCTTTTGGGAACAGATGCCTGATTATTCTTTGAGAACCACCCCTCCCCACTTCGAGCCCCTGGGCCACATCTATCGGTGTGCTCCAACCTCCTAGACAGCAGTCTTGACTCCAGAGTGAGCTAAACGGGCCAAAAGAATGTGTTTCCCAGGCTTCTGTTGCAGTTACTGGGAGAGATACACCTTTTTTTCTTCTAGGATCTAAACCAAGGATGTGAGTCCAGGGGTGTCAGTAGGAAAAAGAATCAATACAGAGAAAAACAGAGGAGAGATGGAGGAAGGCCTGGTTTAAGACTTCTTTTGAGCTCCTGGATCTAGCCATACCTGAAGACAAGCCTAATCATCAACTTTTCAATTATGTCAGTGAATGTATTTCCATTTTGTCCAACCCAATGTGAGTTGAATTTCTGTCTTTTACAACTGGATTCAGGTTGCTTACAACTTCATTCCCCGTGAAAATAGCATGTGGATGGAGTGTGGAGTGAGGGAAAACAAGCAGGCCTTTGGCCCTGGGCATGAATACCATTGGGCTTGGAGCAGGTATCTACATCTAGGCTCCACCTTGACAAAGTCCCAGGCACCGAGGCCTTGCTTTCCCCATCTGGACCTGCAAGGCCATTTCCAGCCTGACATTCCGTGTCCAATCCCTGGACCCACTCTGGATGGCCCGTGACCTCGATGGCTGCCGCCACCACGGGAATCCCAAAGATGGGATGGCTTGTCCTGCCTTCTTCCGATGTGGTCTTCTTCTCACATGTTTCGGTACCAGCAAACTCATGTATTTTATCATAGCCTGTGAAAGGAAGGTAGTAAAGAAAAGCAGTTCTAGAAAATTTTGGTTTCAGAGTGGCTGGCTGGTTCAGTCGGAGGAGCATGCAACTCTTGATGTCTGGGTTGTAAGTTCGAGCCCCACGTTGGGTGTAGAGATAACTTAAAAATAAAATCTTAAAAAATAAAATGAAATTTGGGGTTTTATTCATAAATGTGATCATTTTCACCGTGTCCCTCTTGGCCCCATTCCTGTCTTTTCTGCCTAATAAGCTGGAGTTGGAAAGATGCTATGGGCCATTCAGCCGCTGGCGGCCTCTGCAGAGCAGCTCTGCCCCTGGTCTGTGCGTCGCCCGTAATGCACTCTCGGCTTCCTCCGCGCCCAGAGGATGTGCATTTGTTATGTGTTTCCAAACCAGAATAAAACCACCGAATTGGAGTGAGGGGAACGAGAAACCGGGGAAGGGGCACTGGTGTTTGTAACCCACGGTGCCACCTACTCCAGGCTCCGGACACATTTTGTTTCAGCGCCCAAGTGTGTCTGGAGCCCCAGATGAAGGAGTGGTTCACCTGTGAGCAGGTGGTTCTCAGGCCTCACAGCAGAGTGGCAGACAGCGCTTGCCGATGATAAGGCTTGCTGGGGATGTCAGCATTGCTGGTGTAAACAAAATTAGGCCAGGGGGGCTGCCTGGGAAAGGTGAGTTGTCTAAGTTATTTGGGGTAGGAAGGCTTAGGGCCTAGGATGAAAATGCCCGACCCCTTCTTCTTCACTGTAGCCACCACCAGGCTACAAAAGCTGGGCCTCCCCCCCGGCGCTCCCTGGGCACAGGCCTGAGCTCCAAGCTCGGCCCTGGAGCCGGAGGTCGGGCAGGAAAGCCTGTCAGGGCATCGTGGAGGGCCAGGGTCCCCGGCACTGCCAAGAGCGCCAGAGTGGGATGCGCCAGGGCTGGGTCAGGCGCGGGGTGCAGACTGGCGGCTCACTGTGGCCTGCGCCTTCCTTTCCCCCGTCCTGGGGACCCGACCCCACGGCCGCCTTCCCCGGCGGGGCACGTTCACGCCCACGCTGGGCGCTCCCCGGCCCCCACCCCCGCCCGGGAAGAAGCGGCCCTTGCCCGCCCCTCTCTGGACTCAGGATTCCGGGCCGCGCCAGCGCCTGCCGAACGGGACCCCCCACCCCCTCGGCCCCTGAACCCGCTCCCGGAGGCAGGCTGTGCGGCCCCGGCTCCGAGGCTGGGGGTTCCGGGAGCCTGGAGCTATTTTTATAAGATACGTCAGCCCGCCGGGGAGGAAGAGCGGGGCCCGGGCCCATTGTCTGGGCGCCGCGCGGGAGGGGGCCGCGGAGGGCGATTTCGAACGCTCGGAAGGCGCGAAAGCGGCGCGCGCGGGCGGGGAGGTGCTCGCAGGGCCGGG